>NC_037592.1:42819824-43139824 GCF_003073045.1 Pomacea canaliculata | reverse complement strand
TAAATTATAAATCTTTCAATGTGTTGGCCATCATTTTTGAAGGAATCAAAGGGAGAAAAAGCAGACATGCAATTACGAAAGTCTCAGTCTCAATATTAGTGTGCCAAAATCAAACTCTTACAAATGTTACAATAAAAGCAAATTTATTTCAACGTATACAACCTTTTGACAGCATTTCAATCACAAAACCTTTAAAGATGTCAATTCCATAACCAAACTATTTCAAAACTTTTATAATCACAAATGCAAAACAACAATAAATTAGTCATCTATCCATGTGTTGGTCATCCTTTTTAAAGGAGTCAAAAGGAGAAAAAGCAGACATTCAATTAAAAAAGTCACAGTGTCAACATTTGTGAGGCAAATCCAAGCTCTTACAAATGTTACAAGGAAGACAAACTTATTTCAATGTATACAATTGTTTGACAGCACTTACATTACAAAACAACTCCGCCAAGGACGGTCCCAAGCCCGGCTGAAAAAGGAGGAGGGTTGGGCGTGGGGCTAGCACCCCCACCCCGTAAAACAAACCCTTGCTACAAAAACATCGACAACAGCAAAACAATGGCCAACAGTCCTGGAAGAGGAAGGGCCTTCACCTAGAGGGAGTATGACGTGTTGCGGTGAAAGCGATCTTCGGAAGCTACAACACCGACCACCCTTCTATCGACCAGGAAAACACTTTCCATGGGCACGTGGAACGTGCGAACTATGTTCGAGCAGAAAGGCAGCCCAGATAGCAGCAGAAATGCGAGACTACAAACTGTCACTCCTCGGACTTTGTGAAACTAGGTGGACGCAGTCAGGACAACAGCGATTGGCAACAGGCGAGCTGATCCTCTTCTCGGGGCATGAGGAAGACGGCGCACCACACACAGAGGGCGTAGCGTTCATGCTGGAGAAGGAAGCACAGAAGGCGCTTATTGGCTGGGAGGCAAGAGGTCCCCGATTCATCACAGCGTCCTTCTCTACAAAGAAGAAGAGACTAAAGATGAATGTGATCCTGTGCTATGCCCCAACCAACGACAGCAGTGAAGACGCCAAGGAGCACTTCTACGACGAATTGCAGAGCATCCTGAACAGACTGAGTGACAGAGACATCAATATCCTCATGGGAGACTTCAATGCTAAGATTGGAGCAGACAATACAGGATATGAAGAAGTGATGGGGAAGCACGGTCTAGGAGACATGAACGACAACGGGGAGCTGTTTGCTGACATCTGTGCCATGAACAACTACGTGATTGGTGGAAGCGTGTTCCCACACAAGAAGATCCACCGAGCAACATGGGTTTCACCAGACCATGTGACAGAGAACCAAATAGACCACATATGCATCGCAAAAAAGTTCAGAAGATCGTTGATGGATGTCAGGGTCAAGAGAGGAGCAGATGTGGCGTCCGACCACCACCTTGTGACAGCAAAGCTTAAACTAAAGCTGAAGAAGAACTGGACAGACACGAAAGAAGAAAAGCAAGATACAACGTGAACTACCTGAAAGACCCCAAGATGAAAGAAGAATACAAGACAGCAGTCCACAACAGATTTCAAGCACTCCAAGAACTACTTGACGAAGAGACACCCCCAAATATCGAGACCCAGTGGAACAACATCAGAGAGTCTTTCAATACAGCATGCGAGGAAGTCCTTGGAAGAAGGAAACCAAAACAGAAAGAATGGATCACACCAGAAACACAGAAGAAGATCCTCGAAAGAAAGAGAAAGAAAACTGAAATCAACAACAGTAGAACTAGATCGGAGAAGGCAATAGCGCAGAAAGAGTATAGCACAGCGAATGCCGAAGTGAAGCGGAGCATCAAACAAGACAAGAGGAACCACAGAGGAGCTAGCAACAGAAGCAGAAGAGGCAGCAGCAAGTAGGAACATGAAGAGACTGTACGATACGACCAAAAAGCTGACAGGAAAGATTAGACATTCAGAGCGACCAGTCAAGGGCAGAGACGGCAACACACTGATGGGAACAGACCAGCAGCTGAACAGATGGGCCGAACACTTTGAGGAATTGCTCAACCGACCACCACCAGTAAATCCACCAGACATCGAAGAAGCAGCGAGAGACCTACCGATCAACTGCAACAAGCCAACCAAAACCGAGATCAGAAGAGCCATAACACAACTGAAGAATAGTAAAGCCCCAGGACCAGACGAGATACCAGCAGAGGCACTGAAAGCCGATCCTGACCTATCCGTCAACATGTTGCACAGACTGTTTGAGAGGGTTTGGAAAGAGGAACAGGTCCCGGCAGACTGGAAAGAAGGACATCTCATAAAGATCCCCAAGAAGGGGGACCTCAGCCGATGCGAGAACTACAGAGGCATCACTCTTTTGTCCGTGCCTGGCAAGGTCTTCAACAGAGTCATACTGGAGAGACTGAAGGGCCCAGTGGACCAGATACTTCGAGAGCAGCAGGCAGGCTTCAGACAAGACCGATCGTGCACAGACCAGATAGCAACACTGCGGATCATCGTAGAACAGTCTATAGAGTGGAACTCGCCTCTCTACGTCAATTTCGTGGACTACGAGAAGGCATTCGACAGTGTGGACCGAGAGACGCTGTGGAAACTGCTGAGACACTATGGCATCCCGAGGAAGATCGTCAACCTGATCCGCAACTCATATGAGGGAATGACGTGCCGAGTAGTGCATGAAAGACAGCTAACAAGAAGCTTCGAGGTGAGGACAGGGGTCAGGCAAGGCTGCCTGCTTTCACCGTTGCTGTTCCTGATCGCAATCGACTGGGTGATGAAGCAAGCCACCAATGAAAGGCGAAATGGAATCCAGTGGACTCTGTGGAACCAACTAGACGACCTTGACTTTGCAGACGATCTGGCACTCCTGTCCCACAGCCACCGACAGATGCAAGAAAAGACATCAGAGATCCAGTCAGCCTCGGCACGTGGGGCTACACATCCATAAGGGCAAGACCAAGATCCTGAAGGTCAACATTGACTGCGAAGAGCCAATCAGGTTGGATGGGGAGCCGCTAGAAAGAAGTCGACACCTTTACCTACCTCGGGAGTGTGGTGGACAAACAGGGAGGGACAGACGCGGATGTAAAGACAAGAATTAACAAGGCAAGAGGCGCTTTCATAAAGCTTGGAAAGGTCTGGAGCTCCGGGAGCATAGGCTACACGACAAAGATCCGTCTCTTTAACTCCAACGTCAAGTCAGTCCTACTATACGGAGCAGAAACATGGAGGACGACCAAGGGCACAAACGAAGAAGATCCAAACGTTTGTCAACCAGTGCCTGCGCAGAATCCTCAGAATTCACTGGCCAGAGAGGATAAGCAACACCGACCTGTGGCAGAGAACGAAACAACAGCCCATAGAGGAGGAAATCCTGCGGAGAAGATGGGGTTGGCTAGGACACACCCTAAGGAAACCAACATCCAACGTCACAAGACAGTCGCTGACGTGGAACCCCCAGGGAAAGAGAAAGCGAGGAAGGCCGAGAAACACCTGGAGACGGGACCTCGCCGCCGACACCAAGCTCACCGGATTTGGATGGGGTCAGCTGGTGACGGTAGCCCAGGACAGGAGGCGTTGGAGGGCGGTCGTCGATGGCCTATGCACCAGGAGGGGCGAAGGGCATAACTAACATTACAAAACGTTTCAAACTATAAATTAATTCCATAAACCAGCAAATTAAAAAATCTTATAATCACAAATGCAAAGCAACATTTTTTCACTCATAGCATTGTCTTTCTTTTATTTACCCGCGGCTCTTCTCTCGGGCTTTCTCCCTGTCTTCTGCTTAAAGATGGTTAATACTGCGTTTGCTCTGAGCATTTCTAGGGATCTAAAATATTTCTGCTAGCATGCTTTAGAGAAATTTAGAACGGGCAACATGTTTAAATTCAACAAAGAGTGAATAAAGTAACGCAGCATGAATGGAAGCAAAAGATGTAATGATAAACTTACACTGGTTACTTTAGAAAAACGTAAACTTAAAGTGAAACCTTTTTTAATTCATCAAAGAGTGAATAAAATAACATTAAAAATATGCCACGTATATGAGCACAATATCAAACAGGAAATCAAGTGTAACACGGTGCTAAGCAGCGGCCATTGCGAGAGACGTGGACAAGTCTGCAACTAGATTCTAGCTTGTTACCAGCAAAACGTCTTCTCAGCGGACTTAACGGATTGTACCATCGCTTCTACATCTGAGATTCAGCTTCTTCGACAGCTTCAGCTTCTTCCTCTTTTTCTTCTTCACCGCCTTGACTACTTTGTTCACCTTTATCATCACCTTTATCTTCTTTATTTTCATCATCACTTTTAGTTTGGTCTGTATCTGTTTGGTGCTTCCCTGTAGCAACAAAAAGGAACGGACTGATTTGGCGCTAAGCTAAGGTAGGGTGTGTTGGCCTTGTGTAGCGAGGGTCAGTCCGGCTTCGTCATCGTCATCGCTATCGTCATCGTCGTCATCGTCATCATCAAATCAATCAATCATCGTCATCATCATCATCCGTCACTGACTACTATTAGAAATATGGTTTACCATATAAAGCTCTGAGATAAACCATGGACCCATCAAAAGAGACAGGGACATCAGATGTCAACCATCATCTCTCCCTCTCTCTATATATATATAATCCACTGTCAGCTTGGAGACGTCATCTAGTCTTACCGTGCAAGGACACACTGATTACCATTCTCTGCTCAAGGAGCATGGAGGAATAGCATCATGTCATAAGGTAAGTATCAGAGAAAGAGATTTGTTTCTTGGAAGTACTTGATGTAAAAACAGGAAGACAGAGAATAGCGTTTGTACGAGCTACGCGGTTTGGACTATTGACATGGGTAAAGAGTAAGTTGAGTCTATGGAGAAGCTCTGAATATGACAAAGCCGTCTTCATGTACAGCTACCTGCTGTCGCCTAATTGAGAAAGTGGGCAACAGAATGAAAGCAAAAGGACAAAAGCAAAGTGTGACAGCCTGCTTCTTAGACTTGAGTACAAAGTCCGACACAGTCTGCATGTCAGCTAGTCCACCTTAGGTCGTGTCTGACAGAACACATGTCGGATACAATTGTTGACATCTTCGTGAGTGAGAAAAACTGGACAGCACGTGTGGAGCGTTTTAAGAGAAAAATAGCAATTTACTTTCATTTGAGAATTTGTAAATAGATACAGCATATTGAGGAATTTACATAGCGGCATATCATTAATGCCCGCAGTTTAACAACTGTAAGTGCTTTTAATAAATAATTTAAGAAGACTTTTGATGACGTATTTGTGTTTGCACAATAGATTTCTGTTCTTAAATGAGATACAGTCAGAATCCTCTGAAAAAAATTATGCCTCATCTTTATTTATTATGATTTATATATTTTTTCTTATGATCTGGTGATCATGTCACGATGAAATTTAAAAGCAGTAGGTGTCGAGTGCCGCCACTTTCGGCCATCAACGATCCACAGACACACTCACAGTCACCAAACTCAACGGTCACTCGCTGGACGTCGGCCAGCAGCAATCTGTTCAACAGCACACACGTATTGACAATACAAACAAACACACACACTACTGTGCAGAGACCACACTTCATCAGACATCAGTGTACATATAGAAACGTATGACGTCACGATATGAATACATTAGTTATTATTATCATTAAATATGGTAGTGGTGACTGTGTCGCCTGTTAAAAGAAATCTCCTTTAGAAAAAGATTACTTAATCATCGCTGCTCAAAAATACATCTCAAAACTTTTAATTTCTCACCGCTTACTTTGATCAGCTAAAGAATAAAAAAATTTGAATCTCATCTCCAACATCATACTTCTGATACTTTTCTAATGCGTCTATATGATCACTGCTTGTTCAATTTATAATAAACAAGGAAAACGTGGAAACACAACACACATCTACCTAAGCCTATCTTTACCTACAGAATACAAACAGTACAGACATCAATGCTCTCTCTCTCTCACACACACATACCTATACCTAACTTTACCTACAGAATACAAACAGTACGGACACAAACTTCACCTACAGAATAGAAACAGTACTGACATCATCACACGAGCCCCTACACTCTTTTCCCACTCGCACATACAACATACGTAGACCTAACTAAACATAAACAATGCAAACACCATTACCGTCACCACTGCTTGCAAACAAAGACACACACATTCTACAAACACCGATACTTGTACAAAATGCAAACAGCACAGTGTCACCACTGGTTATAATGAGCAATATCTTGTTTCTCATCAGAGAACCACTAGTTTCAGTTTGAGTCAGAGGATACCTTCAGGGTTGTCCATGGGACATATTTTTCTATCCCGTCCCATCCCATCCCATGGCAATTTATGCCTGTCCCATCCCGTCCCATCCCACGGGATGTTTCCCATGGGATTCCCATGGTATTAACAATCCTATGGACAACACTGAAAACCACTTTTCGGCTTTTGTTCTATAATTCCTGCTACTTCACATACAATAGATGATTCAGAGGAAATATTTAAATCCTTGATGAATGATATAACAGTAAATTTATTTTGCAATATCAAGTATCGACTACCATGGGAAATACAAATGTGTGCTGTCCCATCCCATCCCATCCCATGGGACGTTTCCCATGGGATTCCCATGGGATTCCCATTCCTATGGACAACACTGGATACCTTCCCCAGCCCTCTGTGGAGTCAGGTATCCGTTCCCGCCAGCTGGCTGGACTGGGTGGACTGGGGTACTACATCACAATGCATATGGTAGTCACTGCTTAATATATGTATATTGAAATTTACTTTCAGATGTGCAAACAAAACATCTATGATAACATAGTCGTGATGCTTACCTGGTTTAGTGCCAGACCTCTTCTTTCTCGGAAGAACCCTGAAAAATCACAGATAGTAATATCACACTAACATTTTCATCGTATGCTTTTTTTTTTTTTTTTTTTTTTTTTTTTTTTTTTTTGCTTTGTAACACATGACTTAAGGATGCAATTAAAGCCATGTTCACTTTGTGATTGCTTGGCCATAGCCATGGTCAAGTTGTAATGGACTGCAATGTAGGCCCTGCGCGCAATGGCTAACTATTTCGTTCATACATTCGCCCACACGCCTAATTACAACAAATTCACTGCAGCTCTTGATAATAATTAAAGAATATAATTTTAGCAATACATGAATAAATATATACATATCATACATCCAGTTACTAAATGAATTACGACACTTATCTCTCTGGTGTCCCTTCGTATTCCACAGAGTACACGCTCACCAAAGTCCACATGTAAGAGTTCACAAAGTCCAATGACGTTTAAGTTCCATAAAGATACAGCTCACTACTAATTCTCAAGTTGGAGTTCACACACTACCACAGATGATAATACAACTCCAAGTCCCTTGGACCCTTTTTACGTCTGTTACAAGACGGACTCTCTGTCGTGGCCACTCTCTAGCCAGCCGCCCGGAAAAGTAAAGTTTTTCTAGTTGTTTCGACTCTGTCCTTTTCTTCCTTCCGGTGGGCATATCTTCGTCCGGTGACTTGGACTTTTTAGCAAGGGTCTAACTCTAACACAATATGTGAGGGGCGTTGGTCGCCTTGGGCGGTACCGGCCTTCAGCTGCACAATGAGGGGGTCGGCTGTTATCCAGTTGTCTCCCCTGGCCATACGTCAGGTGTTGTTGTTAGCCCCTGACTGGCCACCGGTTGCTGAATGGACCAGCCAGACGGGTGGGGCGTCAGCCGGCTGATGTGCTGCCCGCTTGACCCGTTCATGACCTATTGTCCCTTCTAATCAACCTACCCCAACATTAATAACTACACACACTAAAGACAACAAAAGTAGAAAACATTTTCTACACAAGTTTACTTTTAAAAAGGTATTTCTAAATCTGGATCACTAAACACAGCACTCACTACGGAAACACTATAGTATCCCTTCTGGAGAGGAATAACATTTCAATTCCAATTACGTTCAATTCAATTAAAATTAGGGTACAATACGATGCAGTGCTCTTCTGTAAAATACAGTACATTACAGTACAATACAGTACACTTCTGTAAAATACAGTGCATTACGGTACAATACAATACACTTCTGTAAAATACAGTACAATACAGTACACTTCTGTAAAATACAGTACATTACAGTACATTACAGTACAATACAGTACACTTCTGTAAAATACAGTGCATTACGGTACAATACAATACACTTCTGTAAAATACAGTACATTACAGTACATTACAGTACAATACAGTACACTTCTGTAAAATACAGTGCATTACGGTACAATACAATACACTTCTGTAAAATACAGTACATTACAGTACAATACAGTACACTTCTGTAAAATACAGTGCATTACGGTACAATACAATACACTTCTGTAAAATACAGTACAATACAGTACACTTCTGTAAAATACAGTACATTACAGTACATTACAGTACAATACAGTACACTTCTGTAAAATACAGTGCATTACGGTACAATACAATACACTTCTGTAAAATACAGTACATTACAGTACATTACAGTACAATACAATACTTCTGTAAAATACAGTGCATTACGGTACAATACAACTTCTGTAAAATACAGTACATTACAGTACAAATACAGTACACTCTGTAAAATACAGTGCATTACGGTACAATACAATACACTTCTGTAAAATACAGTAAAATACAGTACATACAGTACAGTACAATACAATACACTTCTGTAAAATACAGTGCATTACGGTACAATACAATACACTTCTGTAAAATACAGTACAATACAGTACATTACGGTACAATACAATACACTTCTGTAAAATACAGTGCATTACGGTACAATACAATACACTTCTGTAAAATACAGTGCATTACGGTACAATACAATACACTTCTGTAAAATACAGTACAATACAGTACATTACGGTACAATACAATACACTTCTGTAAAATACAGTACATTACAGTACAATACAACACACTTCTGTAAAATACAGTACATTACGGTACAATACAATACACTTCTGTAAAATACAGTGCATTACGGTACAATACAATACACTACTGTAAAATACAGTATATTACAGTATCCCAGGGGCAATTTAAAATAGTGCTCGTACTCGCAATAACATAGATTTTAAAGCAAGTATCTAAAAATGATTACCTGTCACAATACGATGATGATAATACTGACTGGTATGTCAACAAACAATACAAGGATAGCACTTTGTGAACAGATATGTGTTCACAGAGCGTGTGAATGTAGCCTTGTAGTCGCAATGGCGAGGGAGGTGAGGTTACAGCAGTAGTCACGCTTCGCTAAGCGCTTCTATCTGACTTGTCAGTCTCCCACTCTCTCCCATCGACCCCGAGTGAAACTCATTCTGAGGTTTAATTCTAGAAGTTTGGCCTTTGAAAACAGCAATAGTCAGGTCCCCTACATTCTGACAGGACTATGACGAGTTTTTGAACAGTGGAGTGCGAGAAGAATAATGCCAACACACTTTACACAAAATAAGGAGTAATAAGCACTTCTGTTTTTTTTTTTAAAGAGGACAGCCACAATTTATAAGGACCTATTCGCTAAAAAATGCATTTTAAGGCCTTCCTTTACTCGCCCCCAAATCTACCAACTTTGTAAGTACCTATAAGGACCGTAGTACCCTGTTCATATTCGTGACTCGGGCATTTGATACGTGACTCCGGTATTTTAGATGTGACTTGCGCATATTATAACACATCGAATAACACTCACTTTGCAGCAAGAATGCAGAGTGCGACGACGAGAACGTGGACAAAGCAGCCCGCCACAATGATCAGTTTCGAACAGTCAAGCTCTTCAACTGGGGCTGAAACAAACCTCACTTTAAGTTCCTAGTGAGCAGCAACACTGAGTAAATTTTCTTTTATTTGAGTTTGTTTCGGGCCATTTGACTTTTGGTAGTTCATATCGTTTTATCACAGATCAGTCTGGCTGCTATCAGCATAATGACATAAACCTTAAGACTTTTACCAATTATGCTTCTGAGCTCAGGGCTACAACCAGCGATGTTTTTGGTAATTGAGCTCAAATTGCTCATTTAAAATTAATCACTTTGGTCACTTACCATTACACTGTTGCAAAAAGGGGGTTCCTGGCACCCCACGAGGGCGACGACCACACTTCGTTCAAAATCGTTGTTCTTGTGCCCAATGTGGAAGATTATGAGTGTTTCCCTAAACACTTGGTGTCGAGTGTCTGGATTTGTTTTTTTGGAAGTCAGCAAGGAGTCGTACAGTGGGATGGGGAGTACGAAGCCTGTGTGTGGTGGTCAACCTCGTGATGCTGCTGCTGCAGCTGAGCCAAATTCTGTCCTGCGTGGTCACTGCTGCTGTTGCTTTTGTTATCTGGATGCCAATTTCTTCCGTGCAGATACTTGAATTGGAAAGGGAAGCTTTTAACTACTTAAACCTACTGACCTTGGCAGTTGTACATTATTAATGTAGATCTCTGTTTTCAGTCCCTGTTGGTGTCAACTGTGACTTTCTTCTTCTTGTCTCCATCCCTTATACAACTGCGTTGTAAGTCTTTTTGTGAGGTCTTGCATGTCACTGTGCTGCCTGCCAATCAGGTCAACGTCTTTTGCAAAGCGAAAGTTTAATAAGTCTTCCCACGGAGGTGGCTGTGAAAAGTTATTCACACGATGTTTTCCTGCGAAATGTTGAACAGCACATACAACAGAAGGAATTGCTAAAAAAAAGAAAAAAAAAACGCTTACCATTGTCTCCTGGTCTTGTAGTTCGCCGTTGATGCCCGTCACCAGACTAAATTAATGTCATCTGCAAAGTGCGAGTTTGTGTATTTGCCCACAGCTGATGGAAATAGAAGTGTAGTGGTCGTAGAAGGTTTATGGCACGTTTTCCAG
Source organism: Pomacea canaliculata (assembly GCF_003073045.1). Classification (NCBI taxonomy): domain Eukaryota; kingdom Metazoa; phylum Mollusca; class Gastropoda; order Architaenioglossa; family Ampullariidae; genus Pomacea; species Pomacea canaliculata. The sequence continues at coordinate 43,128,929 of NC_037592.1, read as the reverse complement.
GAACAGTACTGGCCACAGGAGCCAGGGTTGACAATACCTTCCAATGTGTGAAGGACAGTTCCCATTCTGGTTATTCAGTAGTACTGCACTTACTGACCTCTCGTCCAGCGCTTGGATAACTGGAGACACCCACTCTCAGATGCTCAATTTTTGCATCACATGCCCGACCTCTCGTTCTAGACTCTGTAGAACGCCTTTTTTAGAGTCGATGAAGTGTTAGTGTTGTAGATGTTTTTCTCTTAGGATATGACTGTTAACATCGTTCAACTGTTCTCCTCCATGCTCTGAAGTTTGCCTGCTCCTTTGCTAACAGCTTCTGGGCAATGGTTTTGAGGTGATGCCTTACACCTGACTTTGCCTGGGTAACTGATTAAGCTTACAATTCTGCAGTTTGTTAATTATGTTATTTACAAATAGCAATCTCTATCTACAGTGGCTATGGATAGAAAACTTGTATTGCTACCTTAATCACCAACAGAATTTATGTGTGACGCCAACACTTACCGTCCTTTGGGCAGGACCCGTCAATGCGACTGCAAATCTGTAAATTATCACAGACTGGCCTTTCGCAGATTCCTTGACAGTCATGTCCGTAATATCCTGGCCGACAGGCTATGGATACAGAAAGACAAAAACACTATATATATATTTGCGGCCCTATGCTCCTCAAAGGAGCAGCAATGGATAAACTAAACTATATATATATACTACATGAACTAGTTTTCTCAGTACAAATGACACATTGCATGAATGCATTCTGTAAATGTAAGCTTCAATGTTGATTTTGGTTTATCTGAAATGCTTTTACTGCAGATCAGTGAGTCCTCTACACACGAGTGAACCCATGTACTAGTAAATCGAGATGCGAGCCAAACATTTGCGGAAATTGTGTTCTTACTTACGAGCGGAAATTCGCTATACGAGCTCGTGTCATTTGTATGTAGCAGCGTAAAGCGCTCGTAACTCGCGCTCTGATAGCAGAAGGTGAGAGTGAACCCAAACAGACAACCACAAGTCGTAGCATTTAAGTTGAGGTTAAGTTAAAAAGTTATCAAAAGTGAAAAACAAATTAAAAAGTTAAATAAGTTATCAGGTGGGTAGGTGGGTGGGTGAGCGATGATCTGTGACATGTCTGTGCCTTTGTGTGAAGAAAATGTCTGTATTCATTTAAAAAACAAACTTTCCGGCGTGTGTGAGTGGATTAAACACTTTCAGGGGTCACTGTTTTGTAGTTTGCGTCAAAATTGTTCCTTTCGATGGATTTTCAACGCAATTATTGTAAAAAAATGAGTGAAATCTTAATCAGAAAGTTCTGCAGTTGAGGATGACACTGTCCGGTGACTTGTCATCACTTCTGTGGAAAGCAGCTGAACTGTGTCGGGTGGTGGTGGGGGTACGTCTGTGTTGTCTTTTTTTCTTTTGATTCAATAAGAGATGGCCCCTAAAAAACTACCAAAGGAAAGAGGAAACAGGGAACTAGCTCCAACGATAGTATGTTGAGCACTTCCACTCAAAACACCTCAGAGTCCCCAGGAGGAGAAGAGCGACAGTGTCAGAGGTAAACCTCAGTCTCGCGACCGACAGACCTACTCACAGAAGCTTTTCCCATTGCAACAACTACAGGCAACAAAATAGTGAACCTTTCAGAAAGCCTCCAACAAGCGACTGAAGTGTTGAGGCAACAAGTTGAAGGACAACATACGCTAACAAAACATATCGACAGCCAAATCCAGCTTCTAGCGAGCAACATCTTTGAACTTAAAAAAGAGAACGATGAAGTAAACAAAGCTTTAGGAGCACATCAGCATCAAATCAAAGAATGAAGAGAAGAAAATGCTGACTTAACCGCCTGTACAAAAGAACAGAAAGAAGAGACAAATTTGCTTGAGCAATACTCTCGAAGAGACTCCGTAAGGGTACATGGACTCCGAGGGGACGGTGGAGATGAAACCAGGCCTGACGAGAGGGGGGGACAGGGTCTGGTGTACCCGGGCCCGCGGCTGTCAAGGGGGCCCGGCCTTGGTCAGTGGATTTTTTTTTTTCTTCTTCTCCTTTTTTTTCTTTTAAAGAAAGGTCTAAGGACAGAACACCCAAGCATTACACATGCAGAAGTTGAGTTTCAAGTCTGTAGAATACAATTTCGGGGTACTGATTACAAGTACAAGGGGCCCGGAGAGGTCGTCTGTCCCGGGGCCCGGGCTGGCTCTCGGCGGCCCTGGATGAAACGTGAAGAATGTGAAAAAAAAATTCTTACATGCTGTCAACTCTACACTCAGCCTCCCAGACATCGATACACATAAAATCTCAGTGTTGCATATGATTGCACCTTTTTGTGGAGAGGCTCATTCACCCTTAATAAAGCCTTCATTAAGAGGTCTGACAATGAAAGGACCAAGTTGGGCGGGGGGTGAGCGATGGTCATGGCGGAGGTAGGACGCGTCTGTACCTCGGTGTAAGAGAATGCATTTATTTACTTATAGAAAAACTTCTCATGTCTGAGTTGCTGGATAAACACATCTGGGATAAAACGTCTGTATACTGTGTCTAAGAAAATTCCATGGATAATTTTTTTCAGTGAAATTATTGTAAGAGAAAGTAGTAACTGGGGCAGGACAGTGACGTTGGTTTAGCTGTACGGCGCATTGTGATCACCTCAGTAGAGGGCGACTGAGCAGTGTGGTGCCACGCTGTGGTGTTTGTTACTCCTGTTCTTGAAGATAGAAAAAAAGATAAATAATGGTAAAAAAAAACAAAAAAAAACTAGGTAACCAGCACTAGCGAAAGTATTTTGGGCACGTCCGGGCAGAAGACTGGAGAATTGGAAAGAAGAGAGAGACGACAGCGAGAAAGGACAGACAACATCAGTCAAACCCCTCAGACCCAAGTTTTCCCGACTGCTAACATTACAAACAGTGAGACAGCAGACCGACTGGGAATTTACAAAGAGTTACTGAAGTTTTGTGCAAGCAAGTGGAGGACGGACATCGCTCACTGACAGAACATACAGACAACAAAACTGAGTTCCTATCGAGCACTATCTTCGATCTAAGAAAAGAAAACGATCATAGAAGCTCTTCAAATGCAAATGAAAGAAATGAAAGAAGAAATCATTGGGTTAACCTCACTGACAAAAGAGCAGCAAGAAGAAATAAATAAAAGGATGGAAGGTGTGGCTATGAGATCTAGAGTAAAGTGGATGAGGGTTAGAAGGAGAAACAAGCTACAAAATACTTTTGCAATTTGGAGAAAAGAAATTTTGTAAATAAATCCATGGGTTGCCTGGATAGCGGAAATGAAACATTATTATGGATCAAGATGAAATTTTAAAGGACGTCCAACATTTTTATGAAGAACTGTACAAATTTCGACCAGTAGATGATATCAAGCTAAGTAGCCTGCTACGTGATGTCCTTGTGTTAACTATTGAAGAGTCAGAATCTTTGGAGGGCTTTATTACACTGCAGGAGGCTGGCTCAGCACTAAAGAATATGAAAAATAATAAAGCCCATGCCTAGATGGTTTTACTGTTGAATTTTTTTTTTAATTTTCTGTGTGGACATTGGAACTTTTCTTGTTAGATCAATTAATGAAGGGTTTGAAAAAGACCAGTTATCAGCCTCACAAAGGCAAGGCATAATTACTTGTTTGACTAAAGACCAAAAACCAAAACAGTTTATTACAAATTGGAGGCCACTCTTTCTGTTGAATGTAGACTGTAAGATTGCATTCAGCATGTCTTGCTAACGATTACAAAGTGTGCTACCGGAGGTGATTTATGGATATCAGAGAGGATTCATGAAAGGTAAATATATGGGGGATAATATTCGGATGACTTATGATGTACTTTTCTTTGCACATGCTAGGAGAGAAAGGAGATGCTCGGTATCGGAGTTCTTCAAAGTTGGCTCGGATCCCTCGACAGTTCCGTTGAAGGATTGTAGACCTAGTTTATCTGTGAGGAAGAGACGCAGAGCGCCCCACAGTAACTGAGGGAGAAGAAGAAGAAGGCAGGGGACGGCGGGATGGAGAAGGCGACACTAAACATCGCTCATCCACATCCATCACCTGCTCGCCAAGAGGAGTAAAGCGAGTAAAACAGGGATTGGTGCTGCTGTGGTAGACCCAGATGTTTTCTGCTGAGTAGTGGGTTTTTCTGGCGATTTTGGTTTTGTTTTTGTTTTTGTCTGTCTGTGGTGTGGTATTCTTGTTCCTTGGTGATTTCGTGTTGCGTGTTTGCTGGCGTGCAGTGTTCTGACTGGTGAAGTGGGATACTTGGACAAGAGCATTTGAATGACAACCTGTACAGATGTTCTAAGGAAGAGGAAAAGAAAACAGAAGGAATGGATGACCCCAGAGATGTGGCCAAAGATTGAATCAAGAAAGGGATTAAAACAGAAGCTCAACCAGTGTCAAGACCAGCTAAGGAAGGAAGATCTCAGAGCTGATTATCGGGAAGCCAATCGCCAAGAGAAGAGGTCTGTCAGAGAGTACAAGAGACGCTTCACCCATGAACTGACAGAGGAAGCAGAGACAGCAGCTAGACAGGGAAACATGAAGCGACTGTAAGAAATAACGTGAACTCTGTCAGGCAGAAACATTCACCCAAACAAGCATCTATCTATTCCTCTTCGTGCATCAGGTTGCACATGAGGCCTCAACCAGAGTCCGTCACCGAAGTCGATCGGCTGAAACCCGCTCTAGGTGACCCCATGTCCAGCCCTTTCCTTTCATCTCCCTTTCCACTGTTCTTCTCCAAGTTTCCTTTGGGCGGCCTCGTTTTCTTCGGCCGTCTGGAGTCCATCGTAGGGCGACTCTGGAAATGTCTGCTGTCTGCTGGCGGAGCACATGTCCAATCCATCGCCAACGCCTTCGTTGAACCTGCGTGGTGATGGACTCGGTTTCAGTTCTTCGGTGGAGTTCTTCGTTGGTGATGGTGTATGGCCAAGCGATGATAAGTATGCGCCTGAGGCATCTGTTTTGGAAGACGTCAAGCTTGTTACTGATGATTTTGATCATCTTCCATGATTCTGATCCATAAAGGAGGGGTCTGATCACATTTGACTTGAAGATTCTCAGCTTGATCTTCTTGCTGATGTTTTTTGCCTTCCATGTGCTCCAGAGTGAGGCGAAGGCCTGGCTGGCTTTCGCCAGTCGGGCTCGAATCTCCACCTCCGCATCCCCGGTGTTTGACATTTTGGACCCAAGATAGGAGAAACTGTCAACTTCCTCAATCTCTTCTCCATTTAGTTTGATGCTGTCTTGGACTCTGGCGTTCACTCTCATACTTTTCGTTTTCTCTGCACTGACCTTCAAGCCAAGGTTTCCAGCTGTTTCTGAGAAGGCCTTTGTTTTTCCTGCATGTCTTGGTGGCGGTGTGACAGCAGAGCAATGTCATCAGCAAAGTCCAAGTCTTCCAGCGTTGTTGTTGCTGTCATAGTCATGGTCCATCTGATCCCTCTCCTCTCACTGTCGGAGGAAGATTTCATGATCCAGTCCATGGCCAGGATGAAGAGGAACGGCGACAGAATGCAGCCCTGCTTCACCCCGGTACTGACGTTAAAGGGGTCTGTGAGCAGGGACTCCGTACTGCCTCAGGATCTTCCATAAGGACTCGCGGTGGATGCTGTCAAAAGCCTTCTCCAGGTCGTTGAAATTGATATACAGCAATGTGTTCCACTCGTTGCTCTGCTCCAGAATCTGTCGCAGAATGAAGATGTGTTCAGAGCAGGATCACCTAGGGTGGAATACTGCTTGCTGTGGTCGGAGGTCTTTCTCAGGAGTTGCCGTCAGTCTTGACAAAACAATCTTGCTAAAGACCTTCGTGGTGAGGGAAAGAAGTATTATACCCCTCCAATTATTGCAGTCTCCAAGATCTCCTTTCTTGGGTAACTTGAAGATGAGCCCTGTCTTCCACGCATCAGGGAGCTGCCCTGATTCCCAAATTTGCCTGAAGATTTCAGTCAGCTTGGGAGCTGTCACATTTATATCTGCTTTCAACATCTCTGCTGTTATTCCATCTGCCCCTGGTGCTTTGCCGCTCTTCGTTGTCTTGACTGCTGCTGTCAGTTCTTCCAGGCTTGGTGGGTCTGTGCAGATGTCAAGGTCTATAGCTGCTGGCTGGATGTCCGCAAGCTGAGGGGGATCTGGTCTGTTCAGAACTGACTCAAAATGTTCCCTCCAGCGCTGTAGTTTTCCTGCCTCTCCCTCGATAATATTACCGTTCATGTCTTTCACTGGCACATCACTGTTCTTAAACCCGTTGTTTAGCTGTTTGTTTATCTTGTACAGTGTCTTCAGGTCATTTTTGCTAGCTGCCTTTTCTGCTTCATCTGCCACTTTCTCTGTGTAGTCTCTTGTCGGATTTTGTCATCCTCTTTACCTCTTTGTTTAGTTTTATATATCTTTGTCTGTGTTGTTCCTTCAGGCGTTCGGCTCTAGTGCTGTTGATTTTTTGTTTGGCGGACTTTCTCTCGTCTATCTTCTTCCATGTCTCTTCTCTGATCCACTGTTCTTTTTTTTCTGTTGGAATCCCAGTATTTTCTCTCCTGTTTCCTGTAAGACTCGATTGAAATCGTCTAAGGTCATCTCATGTTGGTCTCCTAGTGCCTGGAACCTGTTCTTTACTTCCATAGCAAAGGCCCGTTTGGTGGCTGGATTTTTCAGATTGCCGATTCCACTCTCTGCTGACGTGTCTGTTTTCCTCGCGATCGACGTAGATTCAGAGAAACTGTGGCTATCACAAGAGTGTGGTCACTGGCAATGTCTGCTCCTCTGTAGGCTCTGACATCTTGAAGTGAACTCCTCCATCTTCGGTTGATGATGACATGGTCTATCTGGTTCTTTGTGGTCCCATCTGGTGATGTCCATGTTGCCTTGTGGATGTCTTTGTGTGGGAAGAGTGTGCCACCAATCAGTAGGTTGTTTTCTTCACAAAAGTCTGCCAGTCTCTCTCCGTTGTCATTGATGGTTCCAATTCCATGTTTGCCCATGACATGCTCCCTGCAGGTGTTGTCACTTCCCACCTTGGCACTGAGATCGCCGATGAGGAGCAACATATCGTGGGCTGGAACGCTCTCTGAGGCTGCCTGGAGCTGATCGTAAAAAGCATCCTTGTCTTCTGCCTCGGAGTCTTCTGTTGGTGCATAGCAAGCTAGCACTGACAGCTTGGTGTACTTTGAATGGAATCTTGCTCTCAAAAGCCTGGGTCCATAAGGCTTCCATTCCAGCAGTGCCTTTTCCGTTTTCTTGTTGAGGAGTAGTGCCACTCCTTCAGAGTGCTGAGTGACTGATCTTCCTGAGAACAAGATGGTATGTCCTGACGCTAATCTCCTCTTTCCCGTGCCGGTCCATCTGACCTCACTGACTCCCAGGATGTCCAAGTTGTAGTTGTCAAACTCCTTGACTAGTTGGAGCATCCTGCCAGTTTGGTACAAGGTCTGGACGTTCCAGCACCTCACCCTCAATTTTTGCCTCGGCTTGAGTAAATCCACTGTTGGGGCGCCAGCTCCCTCTCGGGTTTGGCTATCATCCGTCATAAGTCCAGTCTTTTGGTGCGCTTCATTACCTTTGCCATCCGTGACAAATACTGTGGCGTTGGTTTCTGTAACAAGCTTTATTTTACATAGTAGGGTTTTTAGCCCTACCACAACCTACTTTACATCTAGGTGAGGTGTCCACTTTAGTCGCATCTTACGACATGCCTGGCTGGATGGCATGGACCCTATTCTTACAATGCTCGCTAGGCAAGTATACCCCGGGGTCCCGCAGGTGACCCAAACAAGCCAGTGAACGACAAAGACGGCAAGACCATAACAAACGATGCAAGACAAAGAGACTACTGGATTGAGCAATTCGAAGAGATCATAAATCGACCTTTTACCTGATATACCACCACCAACTGAACAACTTCATGTCAACACAAGCCCTCCCACTACGACAGAAATCATCAAACCTATCAAAAGAGTGAAAAGCAGTAAAGCAGCAGGACCCGAAGGCATACCCCCAAAAGCATAAAAGGCAGACCCAGAAACAACAGCAACAATTTTACAGCCCCTCCTACACAAGATCTGGGAACAAGAGCTTGTACCAACAGATTAGAAACTAGGCCACCTGGTCAAGTTACCGAAGAAAGGAGACCTCTCCCAGTGCAACAATTGGCGGGGATCATGCTGCTGTCCATCCCTAGTAAAGTCCTGACAAGGGAAATTCTAGAGAGACTGAAGAAGGCACTAGACAAGAGACTAAGACCAGGACAAGCAGGATTTCGCCAGGATAGGTCATGCACTGACCACATTGCCACCCTCCGTATCATCATTGAGCAGTCTATTGAGTGGCAGTCCTCCCTCTATATAACTTTTGTGGACTTTTGTGGAAGGCATTCGACAGTGTAGACAGGGACGTCATCTGGAAGTTGATGATCCACTACGGCATTCCGCCTAAGCTCATGAACATCATCCAAGGGTTGTACGAAGACTCTTCCTGTCAAGTTACTCACAACGGCAAACTCACTAAACCTTTTGTAGTGAAGACCAGCGTAAGACAGGGCTGAATATTATTACCAACAATCTTCCTGATAGTCATAGACTAGATCTTACCCAAGACAACAACACCGGTATCCATTGGACCTTCACCAAACAGCTAGAGGACTTGGACTTTGCAGATCATTAGTCTCCCACCTCATCGGCAACAACATGCACAAACCAAACTGAGTAAGCTAGCACAGGCAGCAGAGAAGACTGGCTTAAAGGTCAACAGAAAAAAGACCGAAGTGATGAAAATCCACAGCAAGCAGGAACTCCCAATCCAACTTCAAGGAGAGAACATCCTGGAAACAGACCGCTTCACGTATCTGGGGAGCATTGTCAACAAGGATGGTGGAGCGGACGATGACATCAAAAGCCGTATCAACAAGGCCAGGCATGCTTTCAACAGCCTACGGTAGAGGCATCGCCTCAACACACACTTACACAGATATAACTGGTAGAGGCATCATCTTAACACAAAGGGCGTGCACAACAGTTCACAAAACATCCTGTTTCAGTCCAAGTTGATCCAGAATCCGAAATGTAGAGAAGCAATGGTGGCGTTCAACCCTCTCCACTACCACCACCAGTCTACTAAACCGTTTCTATTTTCTCAGGGAGGGGGAGATCTGACATCTGTACTCCACATTTAATAAATATCATTTAATTTCGCATAGTTGACACATTGTACTTACTGTAAACTTCAACTTCACAAATCCTTAATAGTGGATCGTCCCACTCTTTGTTGTCCTGAAATTTTTCTCGCTGCAGCTTCACAACTTGACCGAGATCATTTGCAGCCAGCTCAGTTGGGTTCGTCATTGGTTTCTCGGAATAGTAAAGCTGTTTACCATCTAGAAGCACTCTGATTCCAAATAGAGATTTCACTGAGAAAATAAGAAACAACAACACACACACACACACGTTCACACACACACGTGCACACACACACACACACACACACACACACACACACACACACACACACACACACACACACACACACACACACACACACACACGTAGACAGTTGTGTCACTACCGGTACACGGACGTTTCGCCGCCGGACGTTTCGGAGCCGGACGTTTTGCCGACCGGACGTTTCGCCGCCGGACGTTTCGGAGTCGGACGTTTTGCCGACCGGCGTTTCGCCGCCGGACGTTTCGGCGCGGGGCACTTCATTTCGGCATTTCACACGGACCTTTAGCCGAAGTCAAGTGTGTGACGCCCCTTAGGTCACACATTTCTCTCGCCATTGTATCAATGTATCAGTGAACTCTCTCTCACTATCCCACCTCATGTGAACCGTTAGCTCACACATTTCTCTCGCCATTGTATCAATGTGTCAGTGAACTCTCTCTCACTATCCCTCCTCATGTGAACCGTTAGCTCACACAGTTCTCTCGCCATTGTATCAATGTTTTTTCTCAAAGCTGTTGCGCATAATCTGTGACAATCAAAGTGAACTGTCTGTGAAGTCTGTGTGTAAAATTTGTTTGAAATAAAGAATTATTGTGTAATCTAGTAGTTACTTTCATTCTTTGAGAAGTAAGTAAGCTCTCTCTCTCTCGCTCTCTCTCTCGCTCTCTCGCTCTCTCTCTCTCTCGCTCTCTCGCTCTCTCTCTCTCGCTCGCTCTCTCTCTCGCTCTCTCTCTCGCTCTCTCTCTCGCTCGCTCTCTCGCTCGCTCGCTCTCTCTCTCTCGCTCGCTCTCTCTCTCGCTCTCTCTCGCTCGCTCTCTCTCGCTCTCTCTCGCTCGCTCTCTCTCGCTCTCTCTCTCCCTCTCTCGCTCTCTCTCTCACTCTCTCTCTCTCTGTGACATAATGCGGCGAAACGTCCGGTCGGCAAAACGTCCGCACACGGTCACTACCATCCACCGCAGACAATGTTTGACGTATTGGAAACGAGGCTAAGCCTTGACAGGGTTAGTTGTTGTGTTCTACTGTGAGTTTTCTGGGTTTTTTGTGCAAGTCTCTGTTTATTCGCACCTAGAGGTTTCTTTAGTTACATCTTGCATTTAAGTTTTTTTAAGCTTTCCTTCTTTAATGTTTTACTACTTGTTATTACCTTGCTTTCTGTTTGTTGCGGATTTTACTTTAACGATTACATTCTCGCCATTACATAGATTTTATATCCTATTTTCTAACACTTAGCCTGACTTTAAATGATCTATTATTATCGCGTTTGTTTTGCTAATATTTTTGCAATGTCCCTGAATTTTATTCTTGTACTATTTCTCATTTAAAAAATAATCCAATCTCATTTTACCAACTCTTTGGTCTACAAATGTAATGACAGCAAAGTTTGTCTACACGACAGCTCAGTTAGTGTTGGGTCTTCACTACAACACGACAGCTCAGTTAGTGTTAAGGAGTAACAGGTCTTCACTACAACACGACAGCTCCAGGGCTTCTGCTTACGCAAAAAATTGCGTACAGTACGCATTAAAAGTTCGGAGGACCCCTTCAATTTTCGTCAATGGGGTCCCCTTCAAATTTGGGCGAAGAACAGGGACCCCTTAAAAATCTGAAGGGGTCCCTGGGACCCCAAAGAATATAGCCTTAGCAGAAGCCCTGAGCTCAGTTAGTGTTGAGGAGTAACAGGGTCTTCACTACAACACGACAGCTCAGTTAGTGTTGAGGAGTAACAGGTCTTCACTACAACACGACAGCTCAGTTAGTGTTGAGGAGTAACAGGGTCTTCACTACAACACGACAGCTCAGTTAGTGTTGAGGAGTAACAGGTCTTCACTAAAACACGACAGCTCAGTTAGTGTTGAAGAGTAACAGGTCTTCACTAAAACACGACAGCTCAGTGTTAAGGAGTAACAGGTCTTCACTACAACACGACAGCTCAGTGTTAAGGAGTAACAGGTCTTCACTACAACACGACAGCTCAGTTAGTGTTAAGGAGTAACAGGTCTTCACTACAACACGACAGCTCAGTTAGTGTTGGGTCTTCACTACAACACGACAGCTCAGTTAGTGTTGGGTCTTCACTACAACACGACAGCTCAGTTAGTGTTGAGGAGTAACAGGTCTTCACTACAACACGACAGCTCAGTTAGTGTTGGGTCTTCACTACAACACGACAGCTCAGTTAGTGTTAAGGAGTAACAGGTCTTCACTACAACACGACAGCTCCAGGGCTTCTGCTTACGCAAAAAATTGCGTACAGTACGCATTAAAAGTTCGGAGGACCCCTTCAATTTTCGTCAATGGGGTCCCCTTCAAATTTGGGCGAAGAACAGGGACCCCTTAAAAATCTGAAGGGGTCCCTGGGACCCCAAAGAATATAGCCTTAGCAGAAGCCCTGAGCTCAGTTAGTGTTGAGGAGTAACAGGGTCTTCACTACAACACGACAGCTCAGTTAGTGTTGAGGAGTAACAGGTCTTCACTACAACACGACAGCTCAGTTAGTGTTGAGGAGTAACAGGGTCTTCACTACAACACGACAGCTCAGTTAGTGTTGAGGAGTAACAGGTCTTCACTAAAACACGACAGCTCAGTGTTGAGGAGTAACAGATCTTCACTAAACACGACAGCTCAGTTAGCGTTGCTGACGTCCTTGCTACTCTTACACTTACACTTGTTTAGTTGACACCTTCAGGAAATGTTGCCTTTACTATTATTCTGTGAATGTTGACACGCCACTGACACAACGGATTCAAAGCCGTCGTTACCGCACTGGTCGTCACCAACACGTCCTGTGACAACATCCACCACCTCGTCTGCTGCTCGTCGTTATTCTGCAGCATCTTCCTCGTCGCCTGCATCTGACACGACTGCACTGTGAGAGCTTCTCTACGTGGGCCACTCTCTACTGGCTCCTGTTTCTCCACAACTCGCCACGTGAACACTCCCTAGGACTGCGTGCTTGGTACTTTGAACATTCACAGCCATTGTAAAGATTCTCTGACTCGTCGTCAGAATCAGCATCAGCATCGGCACGGTCAAAGTGAACCAGTTAATGTCATCACCCGTGACACCAGCTGTAAACACCACCGACCAAATCAACAAGGTGTTAGGGTTAGGGTTAGCTAACCCAGGAGACTGCCATGTGTCCCCCTTACTACAACTCAACACTCGCCTCCATGTTGGGCTTTTCAACGCCCGGTCTGTGACGTCAGCACAACAGTCACTGAAGTGCTGACATTGTAGAGTTAGTATAGTTAGAGTTAGATCGCCACCTCCAAATTTTCATCATCACTGAAAGCGACAGCGTGTGTCCATCTCACTCCACTGGGCTAGTGTCTGAAATCGTTCCCCCGTCCTACACGTGCAGGCGGCGTTGTTATATCTAAAGATGTCACAAATCTGTTATTTTAGCCGGGAAAGGGAGAGGAAATGGAGGGGGAGGAATGGTGTTTTACACCGAGCCAGCAACTAAGACTATATCATGGCAAGGCAGTCAGCCCTGTAAACAGATGCCACTTGCAAAGAAAGAATAGCGTGCCCGAGACGAGAACTGAATCCATAACACCTAACCTTCACTGTATTGGTGACAGGCGTTCAGCGTTACGGAGGAAATGAAGGAGAGTGGAAGGTGCGAAAGGCAAGCGATCGGCGCGTGTGTCTAAGTGTGAGTCATGTTGAAAGGTCGAAATGTCAACAAAGGGGGAATGGAAAAGTCTTTTGTTGTGTTTGTTTGTTCATTCGTATAGTGGTTTCTCTTTATATTGAGTCGGGGAGCGTGAACGTCTCCTCGGTCTTGTAAAAGTCCTGACCAGACGTTCTGAGAAAACTTGTCAAATTCAACAGGGGGAGCGGCATCAGGTATTATCCACCTGCACAGGGCCCCCAAATTCCAGGGGCGGCAAGCCAATATATATTGAATAGAATATAAAACAGAGAAAATAACGACAGCTGACGTCATTGTGGCTGAAAAACATTGTGTTTCTTGTTAATATTTACTAATGTTGCTAGAGTCAGAGCAGTAAGCTACATGTAGCATTATAACTTTCTCCCGTAATGAGAATACCATGGGCCGCCACTTGGTTTGAAAGTTACGAACACGCCCATACAGAAACAAAGCTAGTGCCTGTGGGCGAGTCCTCCTACAAGTTAATGTTTCATCAGTTTTAATAAAGTATTAGTATTAGTACAATAGTCAAAGTGACATTGGCGGGTGAAGGGGCCACCGATTCTCTCTCTGCCCAGGGCCGCCACGATTCTAGAGCCGCCTCTGAGATGTCAATGTGGATTTGGACAACAAGTCTTATCCTGACGATGTCTAAATGTCAGTACTGTTGGACACGTTTCGTCCAGTCCGTGCTACAGTCCACTCACAAAACAGATCACTAATTGCACTGTTAGTCCTAATGACTAATTAGGGCAGACAATTGATGTTTCTCGTCACAAATTCTCATCATCGGCTCCAGCCTCCCTCTGTTGAGCAGCTTGAATGTGTTTTGCGTAAAGTTATTGCTGATGACGATGCCGTGTCTCCACGTCTGATGCTCCAGTCCAACTGTGCATCTTGGTATTGGCAGATCCGTCTTGAGCTCCGTGACCTGAAGTGAACTCGCCGGCGAGCTGAGCGTGTGTGGCAGCAGACTGGACTCACCATCCACAGAACAGACTCATAAGGTCGTCAAGCAAAGCCTTGCAAAATGTATCAACAAGGCCAAAACATCATATCTTAACGCCCAAATAATAATTGCACCTCCTCCAAGACACTTTTCAACATCTGAGTCGAATGACTGGAATTAACGAGGCCATGCCGCTGCCCACTCCCTGTCCTGCTTCACGGATGCCACAAGTGTTCTGTGACTATTTTTTGCTAACATTTCCGACATTCGATCATCCTTGGACTCGATATCGGTGCCTAACAGCATCTCTTGTGATGTTTTCCCGAGACGCTGTCTGGCCAAATTTCCGCCAGTCTCTGATGCTGTTATAAAGGCGATTATTCTGAACGCCAAGCCAACAACTTGCCAGTGAGACCAATACCCACAAGTCTTCTTCCTGAGTGTTTAGATATTTTACTTCCTTCCATCACACACATTGTAATGTCAGCTTGTCATCAGGTGCTTTCCCATCTTTGTTTACAAATGCCCTGGTGAAGCCACGCTGGATGTCGATGTGTTCAACAATTATCGCCCAGTTTCCAACTTGTCTTTTCTCTCAAAGGTCACAGAGAAAGTAGTTTTGACACAACTGTGGGCCTACTTACTGGAGCACCAGCTCATCCCCCATGCTCAGTCAGCATGTAGACCTTTTCACAGAACTGAAACTACTTTAATTAAAGTGAACACCGGTATATTATGTGCCCTTGACAGCAGTAATAGTTCTGCCTTAATTCTACTTGACCTTTCTGCTGCATTTGACACCATGGACCACTCTCTGCTCCTTCATAGACTACACACCCTCTAGGGGGTTTCTGGACCTGCACTAGCGGGGTTCAACTCCTGTCTCACTGACAGGACGCAGACTGTGTTTGTTGATGGTCAAACATCTCGCCCTGCTCCCATTTCTTGTGGTGTCCCTCAAGGCTCAGTACTCGGCCGAGTTCTGTTTATTTTGTAAATGAAGCCACTTTCATCTTGCATCCACTCTCACAACGTTTGTCATCAATCACATGCTGATGACACACAACTGTACTGCTCCACTCCACCCGCTGAATCTCACTCTGTTGACAGCGCCATAGAAGTCTGTGTCAGCGATGTCCAAGGCTGGATGGTAACAAACAAACAAACTTAAACTCAACGATGATGAAAATAGAAGCCCTCCTGTGCTCGAAAAGAAGAAATCACTCATCGCTCGTTTGTCAGCTTAATCACGTCAAGGTGGGCGAAAGCAACATCACCTTTGCATCATAGGTCAGGAATCTGAGATTTACTGTCACTGTCAACATGAACCTTGATAAATAAGTTACATGTGTCAGTCAGTCTGACCATTGTGGTAGACAAGTTACAGCTGTCTGTCTCATATGACAGACAACTTACGGCTTCATAAATTTCAGAAAGTACAAAACTCTGCTGGTACTTAGAGCTAGGAAAATATAACACTGCTCCTCTCCTTCGTTATCTGAACTGGCTTCCCTTCCGTTGTGGCATCATGTACAAGCTGTCCGTGCTTGCTGGCTCCTGCCCTGAATAATTCTCTGAACTGCTCCTCCCTTACATCTCAACTACACAACTCCGCTCGTCGTCTGATGATCGTCTCCTTACTCTTCCTGTCACCACAACAACATATGGCCACAGGATGTTTAGTTATTGTGCAGCCAAACATTGAAACTCTCTCCCTTTCCATACCCGTCACCTTCCCACTATTGAATCCTTTACACGTGCACTGAACACACACCTCTTGTGTAAACATGATTCTTAATACCAGTCTATACCATGCTAGTCCTTTGTCACACCCTTCCCACCTTTTCCTCTTAGTGCTATTTCCCTGCTCGCCGTCTTGAAAATCACGATACTCTCAGTCCTTGTTTATCTTTGCGTTTTCTTTGTTTTTATTCATCATAAGTAATGCTATCTTCTGTTGCTCCTACATTGTTTGTTTGTTCTTCTGTCCCTCGTATGCTGTCTATGTCTCGGTTTTTTTTAAAGGGCTAAGAACATGCTCCATATGAGTGCAAGTATGCGCTATACGATTTATAATATCGATGATGATAATAATACCAGTGTAATTTGACTTCTCATTCCTTTTTGTATTGTTGAATGTTACAATTTAAGTTGACTTCATTACAGTTGTAGTAGGTTGTAGTGGATTCCGAAGTCTATGATGCCAATCGAAAAGTGTCCTTGGTCATAAAATTGTTTATTATTCTACACATTCTTTCTTGTAAAGTTATGCGACTGCTTCTTCCTATCGTAAACTCAAAATATTTCTCCTAAAATGGCAACACTAGGATAAGCCTCCTTTTGTTCTTTACTTTAACTAAAATAGTACAATAAAAGGATTATTTTAGTTCTACAAAAATCTCCTTTCCTTTAGTAGGAATATCTTTTAATGAACGCATGTTTGCCCCTCATTTTACCTGCAGACATCAGATCCCCCTAAATCCGCCTTGAGGGCACATTTCTTAAAATAACATCTATTCGAGAGTTTTAACTTATTGTTATATATCCTTTACAATTGTCACTTTTGTATTCGTTGTGCAACTTCCACTGATCATGCTGTTTGTCATGCAAATGTGTAAGCGCTGAGAGCACGACCTTAATTTTGTGATAAAGTGCTCTACAAATGTACATTTATTAGTATCACTACCATCAGCTTTAATAAAGTGCGCACTTTA
This sequence comes from Pomacea canaliculata, assembly GCF_003073045.1. Classification (NCBI taxonomy): domain Eukaryota; kingdom Metazoa; phylum Mollusca; class Gastropoda; order Architaenioglossa; family Ampullariidae; genus Pomacea; species Pomacea canaliculata. Next base: position 43,112,165 of record NC_037592.1, on the reverse strand, counting down.
ATCTCATTGGATAAAGTGAATGAAAAGTAAACAAATAAACAGCTTGATGTAGGACTTTGTTACAAAGAGCAAAAGTATCCACTGCGTACGTTATTTTTGCATTTTTAAAGTAAGTACCACTGCTTGGCTAAATAACTTGCATTAACGACTGCTTGTGTTTCTCGCAAACGAAATGACCAGTAATAAAGTTGTAAAATCATAAGACATATGCTTAAAGTTCAATGAATTAGAACAAACAAAGACAGGAAATACCATCGTTGTAGTTGAAGGCTGTAATCGCCTGTAGGGGAAGACTATTATCACATATGAGGGGAGACCTACAGTCCACGAATTACTCTGGAGTCGAGCACATTGACCAGGTATCTCCATGACAGATGTATTTTTCTTTACCATTGAGTGCATGAGTGCAGGGTGTAAACTCGAGATAGATACGTGTGTTGCAACGCCGATAGCGGCTCTACTTACTCTGATTGTCCCACTCAATTAGGATTCCAGCAACTACATACTGCTCCCCCAGGTCGACTTGCCAGAAAGGTTTAAGATCACCTTCAGCAGTGGACATGCATTCGGGAGCACTTGAAGGTATGGGTACCATGGTTGACTCTGTCTTGCCATTATTAGCAAGACAAGCCGGACCAGAAACAGGTTTAGGTTCCTTTAGAGTTGTACTTGCAATAGAGTTTTTACCAACTGCGACGTTTACTGTAACAAGGAAAAAATCAGATGTTTACATAACTGGAAAATCTATATTGATGAATATTACAGTTGAAAAATTACACACGAGTCAGAATGCAAGGAGAGCACTATTAGCAAAACACACGCTTGTTTATAAGTATGCGATCTTCGTTGTTTACAGCTCATAAAATATATATTAAACAATAAAGATAATGTGAGAAATACGATAATTTTCCCGAATCTCACTTAAAAAATACCCGAATCAAGCTTTTTACGACTCGTATTTACTTTTACGGGAAAGCTCGGAGAACACGTATTTGTTGTCTGCTTCACATTCTGCTCCTCCACAAGTGCATGATGGTACTGAAACCCACAAAACCAGAAGACTTTGTTTTGTATTTGTAAATGTTAAGGGCCAAAACGGAAAGAGGACAATTACAAGATATTATTACTACATTTATTAATATTCTTTTAATAATAATAATTGTTGTAGGCCATTGTTTGTATTTGGATGGGTAGTGCACGCGGCTGTACAGCAGAGGGATGAGGATGACAATGACGATGATCAACTTTATTTGTCACAGCGGGCACTTTGAACATGAGAAGGTGCTCTAGTTACAAAATAAAAGTTAGAAATAAAAGTAAAAATAAAGTTCGTTGCAAGGTGCAACGTTAAAAGATGTCAACATGAAAAATATTAGCATTGAAAAAAGAAAGTAAGTGACAATTTTATATGTGTAAAACAAACAAGCTTTCATCAAGAATAACCATGTGCGCACCACACACACACCACTGACACTTCATCTGAGATTGAGCAGCTGGACCGCAGATGGCACAACTAATTTCAGGTGTCTATTACTTTTACATATTGGCATACCTGAGTTTACCTGGTTTACCTGAGGTTAGTAATACAAATTCTCTCGTTAGTACATGATCAGGTATAGACAAAATGCGTGAAGCTTTCCCGTTTGTTGATCACAAACAGAAACTAAATCCCTTTGACACCAATTATCTTACAGCAGATGTGGACAATATTGTTCAGACTGTTCCTATCATTGACAGAGAGATTGCGAAACCAACGTACAAATGAAAAAGATAAAAGACTCTCATTAACGACTGGTAGAAACGGCCTAAGATTGCTTGACTAACTGAAAACCTATTGAGCTTACGAAGAAAGTACATTAAATTCTTTTCATTTTTTTCGCCACTTTTAACAATGTGTTCGATGTTTAAATTCCATTTGATCTGGCAATCAAAAATAGTTCCCGGGTGTCTGAAAAAGTTAACAAGTTCAACAGGTTTACTGTGTAATCACACTGGCAGCAACAAAATCTTGGATTTTCCTAAAGTCTATATTTACTTCTTTTGTTTTGTCTACATTTAACTCCAGTAAGTTCTCGTCGCACCACTGTACAAAATTTGTGAAGGCATTACCATGGCCTCTCTTACGTTCCTGAAAAAGAGTCAACAATGCAGTGTCATCAGAGAACTTAATGACCTTTAGCGTGTTGCTCTCACAAGACTTGTGTTGATGGAACGATATACGATGTACAAAAGTTGGGTCAATGCACCAAAGATTGCGAGATGAGATTCCGTACAAGTGTCAATAACTGTCAGATATTTTTGACTGCAGAACTTTACTGACTTGTCAAAGATTCCGTGTAATGGCAGGGCTGCATTCACCGCATCTGTTCAGTGTGCCTAACCTTCCTTTGTCTTCCTTTTATCATCGCTGGTCAGCGCAGAGAGTGCGACTTACCTTGGTCGTGATGCAGAGTTACAAGTGCAGAGTTACAAGTGCACTAATTAAATGTCTTACCTTTTGGCCTCCTGCATGATGACAAGAGATAAATAAGTGATCCTCCTCGACGAAACGATTCTCAAGTCGTTCGAGGTACCCTAGTGCCATCCGTACCGATTTCAGACGAAATTCAAACGCTCTCCACTATTTCCCTGTTATAACTCATCGTGTTATACCTTGCCAGAAAGCCCGGAGTCTATATGTTCATCTTCTTCAAAGAACGATTCAAATACATGTATTAAACAATCAAAAAGATATGTCTGCAAAAGTTTAGGAGTAAACAAACGTGGTCGGCCATCTCGACGCTAATCTTTGAACCCGCGTCTCTCAAAATGGCCGCCACCGTACTTTCACACTTCAAACGTTGATAACTCACTCAATGTCAGGACTAGAACAACAACTTTTGTATCAAAAGAAAGTTCAGAACCTGTACTTTTTAAAAATATGCAATATGCCAAATCTCAAATTCCCGACTAAATTTCGTCGTGGAGGGTCACATATAGTAAAAGTCTCGATGATAAACAAAACGACTGTCGGCGAAATGTCCGCCGTCGAAAAGTCCGGGTACCTGTTTTACAGTACAAATGAAGAGAAAATTATGCAATGTGGTCTTTTTATATTTTTGATCCCGAAAAAAGGAGGTTGGAACTCATTAGGGTGATTGCTCACTATGATGGTTAAGGGCTTTTAGAAGGAGTATGCATGTGTAGGGGGAGGGGAAAATGTGCACACAAACTATTTGTCCTGGACCAGTCCGTGCCTCCATGTTTTTAGGTTATTTTAACCTCTTCTCTACTTATGGACTGCAATGTAGAAAGCATGTATGGGAGAATGAATGAGAATGTCAGCGGGTGTGGATTTGAGAATGTGGTTTAGAATAGTAGTATAGGATAAATTCGAGTTACCGGTTTTTTCCAGTGTGGGCTAATTGAGTTGGAGACCTTTTGAAGGAGGAAGCATCACCTCCACGGACCATTCATCGATCGCCTTCGGTCCAACACCCAGCAGCACGTGGGGTCGGTGCACCTTCGACCTCGTGACGTCACCGTGGAGTACGGCTGCTGTGACCCCGGGACACCCTCGTGACGTCACCGTGGAGTATGGCTGCTGTGACCCCGGGACCTACGACACGGCCGGTGTGTACAGCCTGGGACTGTCATACGTCGCTGAGCTACACGGAGCGACCAAAGAGTTTCCTACCTCCCCGGGGAAGGAAAACCCGCTCCTAGTGGATTACAAGTGTGATTTGTGTTATTCGTATTCAGACAGACTGGAGATGCGAAGGGTGACAACACTACGCTAGTCGGGCGCCGAACTGTGAGCATGGTTACAGGCAACTGATATTGTTAAGATCTGGTATTGAGACTAAGCTTAGAGAAGGTGTGTTGGTGAGTCAGTATGCATGGTTAGGAACTGATACATCGAGGACTAGAACATTGGAAACTAAGTTAAAAACTGAGAGACTCGTAGATAATTAAGAGTAGAGGCTGCATTACCAGATGTTTACTTATCACAGATGGTTTTGACCACCTTTTAGAAAGAACTGTGTGTTGAGACATTTTTTTTTCGTAAAGTCATGATCAACTTGATAACGAAAATAACATGATTTGGACAGCCTCATGCAATCGTTATTTTTTGTGTTGAAAGAACGCGTATGGATGTTATGTGTGTGTTGCTCTAGTGAGAGCTGCTTAATCTGCTCAGTGTTTTAATTGCTGATACTGAAAGGCCAGACAGGACCTCTTTTCCTCCGGAAGTATCTATTTTGTCTTCAAAGCAGAGAGTACTAGAGCACTTTTACTGCACCACGCCACCAGGTGATCCATCTCCCTTTTTTGGTGATGAGACTTTCCATCATGGCGTCATCGGCAAACGCCACCATCTGAATAGCTGAGTGAGATGAGACAGTCGTTGGTGAAAAGACAGCACAAGAAGAGAGAAAGAGAGAGGGGGCAAGGGACGCCTGTGGGGAGTACCAGGATGGTGGACAGACGATTATTGACTCTTACTCTCTGGGTCGGTGCAAGACAAAGCCAAGGATCCAGAAGCAGACTGAATGGGAGAGACCTAAGACTGAGCTTATCAAAAATGTTCTGCGCAATAACAGAGTTAAAAGCGAGCTGTAGTCTGCAAAGCGGGTTTGTGCAATAAAACCAGAGGATTCGAGATGATGGAGGATTAGGTAAAGAGTTAGAGAAGACAGTATCGTCCAGCGACTAATTAGGCTGATCGGCAAGCTCGAAAGCGTCCAGTTTGTGTCTGGTGATACATAAGAGATGTCTGACAATCAGTCTGTACCGATTTCTTCTTACGACACATGTCAAGGCCACCGGTCCGTAGTCGTTTAGAGACGTCACTTTGGTCTTCTCGGGACAGGAACGACTGATGCAGTAAAGGACGACAGAGAGTTCAAGGGATGTGTCGAATATGTCAGTAAATACAGAAGAGAGCTGGTTGGTGTGCTTGTGTGCGTGCATGTGTGTTTGTGTGGGGGGGAGGGGTGAAGATTGGTAGTGGGTGTGTCAGATCGTCTTTTTATGTTTGTTGTACAGTATACACTACTATTGGTGCCTTGTACTGTGGCTATGACTATGGCAACGAAAGCACCTCTTTTGTTCTTGAGACTACAACAGCCCCAAAAGATACCCTCCTTCCTCAACTATCGGACTGTGACGGTCAGGGATAGAGAGGGGACGGGGGTGGCATAGCCAGCCCTGGTTGTTACCCCTCTACCATGTAAAAATCGTGGGCCCACGTGAGTTTTGGACCTCATGTGTCAGCCAAGAAGTGCTCACCCCCGGTGGAGTGTGACGGGGGTGAGTATTAATACACGAGCGTGGAAAGCCAAGGCGGGGGGGGCTGTTGGGAGTTGGGTTTTTGGAAGCTGCTAGCTGTAGCGAGGTGCATCACAACTATTGGCTGTCGGGGACTAGTGAGGGGAGACTCTGCACGGCCTTCAAGAAACGAGGAGGATACCTCAGGACTGGAGACGCTGCACAGTCTCCAAGAAACTCTACGATTGTATGCGGAGAGCGGACTCTACTGCAGTGAGCGGGAAGTGAGGCGCCGGGCTCGAAACGGCTCTAGGTGTGACAGCAGGAGTCGGCGCGACGACGACGACGACACCAGCACAACGGTAGCAGCGCAACTAAGAGGATGGTGGTCGAGTAGAGGAATTCCCCCATCATCTCAAACAGCCAGAGAGGTCGTTACGACGACTGGAACGCCGGGAGTAAAGACCTATCTTCATAAACTCTACTTCTGTGTGCGGAGAGCGAGGAGGGCGGGAGCCGGTGTGAGAAAGTTCAGGAGACACCTGACTACAGCGGAGCAGGTGTCAAGTGTCTGGGCACCATCGTCACCCACGTGGAGGGAGCAGTAAGATTTTCCTATTCATTAGCTAAATTATCAGGGTAAGGGGGAAAGGTTCGAACTGTTCAAGAAGACGGAGAAACTTTGTGAAACGAACGTGTAGAGTGGGACATTGGTATTTAGTAGCGGTGTTGTGCACCCTGAGTAATCTAGCCACGTGACTGTGTTTTCTTGCTGGCAGTGCGAAATAGTTGATTTTACATTTATATTCATTGATTTCATGCCATTTCAGAATAGTTAATTGCAGTTAAGGAAGAAGACCATATGATTTATTGAGGATATATGTGTGTGATAACTTGTTGCTTTGTATAACTGTTATAATTTGTGTTGACCAGTGGGTTAGGAGGACTAGCGTGATTTAAGCAACATGCTAGACCTCTGTCAGTAAATAGACGAGCAGCCCATGGGCAGATCTTTGTCTAGTGTGTGAAAGTGCGCGTGGACGTGTTGTGTGTGTTGCTTTGGTGACAGCCGCATCCGTGACACAGACACAGACACAGAGAATGTTACTTGTAGAACCGCCGCTGATATTGTGCAAGCAGTGCACCAACCTGTAAACTCCTGTCAATTGATAGGCTTTTCTGACCTGGATAAACATGGATGAACATTTGATCACATTTAGCAATGATCTTCGAGAGCTATAATTTTCTTGCATGTTTGTGTATTCATGAAGATGCCGGCCTATAAGGCTGGCTCATGCTGGAGAATGTCTTACTATAAATGAGCTTCTAATACTCGTGTGATGATAACTTTATATTTACCTTCACACTTTGGAGGTTTCCAGCCTTGACGACAATAACACGTCCCATCCTTAGCGTTGCATGTGTTTCCACATCCTGGTCCACATGTCTCACTGCAGTTGTCTCCCCAGTAACCCGCACTGCAACCTGTTCACGGAACATGCATGGCTTTAAGAGACAGCGCGTCTTTACAGATAACTACAAAAACTTTAAGGTAAGTAGATGCTTTCACTAATTTTCATGCCAGAGAGCTAACAGACGTTGACAAAAGCAGTTAATTTTCAATGGATACATTCGATATCCACACAAAATCAAGCAAAAGGAAGAAAGAAAACGTGTTCAAGACAATTTGTTATTTTATGGAAAGGAAGACCTTTCATGTTAAGTTTCTCTTCTTTCGAAATAGTGTGTGATAAAAGTTATGTGCTGTTCATCTTAGAAAAATTTCAATCATAAGAAATCTTCTATTGCACGTTTCAAACAAACTTTAGGTGGCCTGTGGTCAGTTCATAACTATTTGTAGAACCGTCTTCTCTGTTACTCTTGAACTGGCAATGTACCTGCTGTGATCTGATTTTACTTTTCTTAGCAAGCAATAAATTATATGTTCATATTCAACCAGCAGGACCTCAGAAACGATACTAATTTATATCATCAATTTCATAAATCAGTTATTAGGTGTGGTAGTCTCAAAGCTGTGCTATAAAGCTGTCCTTTTGTCATTAGTATGATTAGTAAAACACCTAATTATGTTTACGTGTTACCCTCATACGTTTTTGAGGAAAATACAGCTTCATCCTACACTTCAGATGAGTAAGATTTTTTAGCTAAGTTTACTTAAATAAATAAAACTAGTTACCTTTTAAACATTTACCAGTGGTATTATCGCAGTAGCCTTCCTGGTCTGTTCCACTACATGTCTTACTACACTCTTGTGAACAGTTCGCACCCCAATAATCCTTTGAGCATCCTAAAACAAAATCACTTTATATATATCATACACGACATCGGTGGCGGACTCTGGTTGAGGTCTTATGTGCAACCTGATGCACGAAGAGGAATAGATAGATATACATGCATATTTTTTATATTTTAGTGCTCAGATTTTCAATCTCTAAGAAAATATAACAGAGAAAATCGGTAAGAAATCAGGACTGATATAATGTCACGACCACGTCACACACTGACGTCACCGCCTCACACACGGCGTTCACGCGCATTCGAACAACACAAAACACAACGATTTGTCCGTGGGATTCTCGTCTTTTTTTTTTTTTTTTTACTGTAATAGCCAGCTGTTACTTATCCTCTCTTTCGGTGGACAGCTGGTCAACAGGTCGAGCACACACAGAAAGCAAAATAAAGAATACCAAGTAGAGTACAGATCCACCAGCTTTCCTCCACTGCCTCAAATATACATGAAAATCACCACTCCCTCTCACTCGTCCAAAACCATCCAAAGTACATTTCTAACTGGTCAGTCCTGTACCAAGAAAAGGAGCGCCGCTCTGGAACTCGGTCCAGAATACAAATGGTCTCCCTGATAATTTATAGACAAAATGAAAACACTGTCACTGTTCGCCAGTGTCACTTCAACGAACATAAAAAGGTCCGACGTATCTCTGCGTCAGGACCGCTCCCACTCAGTCCACGACGAGCGTACAGGTTCACTTACACACTCCCGAAACACACTAAGGCACATATTCCATCAGGATCTCCGTAGCTGGCACACACAATGCTACACAATGCTACACCACAACAAAAACTCAAGGAATCACCATTATTTTACATTTTACCATTATACAACGCTGTCCTAAAATCACTTTAGTCTGTGTGGCGATGCCTGCACCAACACCCTTTTGGTCTCGCTAGGTAAATTATAATATGTCGTCAAATATGCTTTTTGCTGATCGTTTTACCCACACCTATAATTTCATGCAAAGGACAACAATACTCTGTAACGAAACACAAAACAAAGGGACGTAAAAATTACAGGGTGACAACTCTTGATTTCCAACACCTTTTCTCTTTTCTTAATATGAAACTGAACTGTTTGTGTATCAGAATTTTTTCATTTAATATCTATAACTAAACACACTGTAATGATTGCATGGTTCACACAGGTATGACCACAGAGATAAAAAGGACTTTGATTGCCGTTTAAAACGTGCAGGCAGAACTGAGTACAAGTCATCTGTCACGCGTATTACATTAGTGTGTTTGTGTGTATGTGTCGTGAACGACTTTGAAATGATGTATATTTCTTTTCTCTCAAAACAAGTGTCTAAAAGTATTAGATTATGTTTATTCAAGATAATCTTTTATGCCGTGAAGCTGTTTGTTTCGATATTTTCTGAAACACCTCATGCTGATTTCTATGTTTTTACAGATGTCAATGTCCACAAGTTCCAGAGACTAATAGATGACAGGCCTGGGGACACTATGAGGTTCCTAAAGTCAAATAGGTCTGAACAAACCAAAATACCCAGGATGAGGCTTAATGGAGCGTATCTAACAAGCAGAACACCCAAGCATAGAGAGTACCAGCAAAGGAAAAGGAAAAGGAAAGGGCACCAGCACAGTGCACCACCCAAACAGACGGCAAACCTATTCACCAACAGAAAAAGAGAACACAAAACAAAATAGACGATACATGCGGCGGCACAAGACAGCGAACCCATCACCCACCCCTACAGTGCCAAATCACCGCGAGGGAGAAGCACTTTACCTGAAAAAAAATCATCAACAACATCAGCAACAACGACGACGACGACGATGACGACGTAAGGGGAGAGAGCAGCCTGAGAGAAAGACGCAGCGAGTCATCGCCAACCAGCAGCCCGGTTGACTGAGTCTGTGCTCGGACCTACTTTCTGTCTTAGATAAATCCTTCAGGTGGCCAGCAGGCTGTCACCACAATCAAGAGCTTCCAACAGCCTACGGACACGCGTTCAAGCATTATTTACAGAGTGAACGCGAGTGTCAGCCGTGTGGTAGGTCACCGTCTGGGGGCTACCATAAGGCGATCGCTTGACTGAAGCAACATCAGAAGGAAGGATGGAACCAGTTTCTGACAGCGGACGTCGCCTGCTGGAGGCCTTCACACAACTGGAAGCAGCGCCGAAAGCAGACGACACGGAAGATCTCCAGCAATGGATGTGCGGCGACGTGGCCTCGCATCCAGAGGAGTTTGCTGCGCGGAAAGACACAGAACACAAGACCAGAGACAGAACACAAGAACAGAGACAGAACACAAGATCAGAAGCAGAACACAAGACCAGAGACGGAACACAAGACCAGAGACAGAACACAAGATCAGAAGCAGAACACAAGACCAGAGACGGAACACAAGACCAGAGACAGAACACAAGACCAGAGACAGAACACAAGACCAGAAGCAGAACACAAGACCAGAGACAGAACACAAGACCAGGAGGAAACATGAAATCAATTTAACGAATGAAACGCCCTTCAAAGAGCGTCATCGCCGCATTCCACCAGGTATGCATGACCAAGTCAAAGACTGCTTGCAACAGTTGTTACACAATGACATTATTCGTCGTTCGCTTTCGCCATGGTCCTCCAATGTGGTGTGGGTGAAAAAGAAAGATGGCTCCCTGAGACAATGCGCTTATTACAGACAGCTGAATGCACGCACCACTAAGGACTCCTCTGCCTTGCCAAGAGTTATGAAGAATTACTTCACACACTTTGCAAAATACTTCACTGTGTTAGACTTGAAAAGCGGCTATCACCAGATGGAGATAGCGCAAGAACACCAAGAACGCACGGCATTCAGTTTCTCCACTTGTCTTCTATGAGTATAACAGCATGGCTATGGGCTTAGCTAATGCACCAGCCACCTTCCAGCGGCTGATGAAGGAATGTCTGGAGGACTTACAGCTCCACATCTGCCTAGTTTTCCTCGATCACATTAAAGTTTTCTCTGACACTTTCGATTAACATCTGGAGAGGGTAGAGCGAGTACTACAGCGCTTGGAAGAAAATGGATTCAAGCTTAACCCCTAGAAGCGTTTATTTTGCCAGGACAGAGTGAAATATGTCGGACATCTTGTCTCCTTACCCGGGATTGAAGCTGACCCAAAAAATGTGCGAAAGTGCGTGACTGGCCGACACCTGCAAACCTAGAGGATGTAAGAGGATTTCGAGGTTTTGCCGGACACTGCAGAAGATTTATGAAAGGCTTTTCCAAGATCGCGAAGCCACTTGTCGATCTTACGCCAGTATCGCACAAAAAGAAAACAGGAGGAGAAGATCTGAAAAGAGCCAACAAGCTAAGTGGCGGGGTGCCAGGAGGAGGAGGCATCATTAATGACGTTAGAGGACTTTTTAACGTCTTCACCGATTGTGGGGTACCCTGACTGTAAGCTACCCTTCGAGCTCCATATCGATGTTAGCACGTCGGGGTTAGGAGCAGTCCTCTATCAGGAACAAGAAAGGACAGCAGCGAGTATTGTGCTGTGCCAGCAGAGGACTGAATAAAGCCGAGAAAAACTAACCAGCATGCAAGCTGGAGTTCTTGTCTCTGAAATGGGCAGTAACACAGAAAGTTCACGATTATCTCTATGGCCATAAGTTTCCGGTGAAGACGGAAAAGAACGCGTTAACGCACGTGTTAACACCAACCACACTAGGAGCAGCGGACACCGGTGGCTGGCAGCGCTGGCGACGTACAACGTTTACATCACGTACAGGCTGGGCAGCAGCAACGCACACTCCGACGCACTGTGCGAAGGAGCACACCGGGATTCGTCCATCGTGTGTTGCAACAAAACTTTAACCATCTATAGCTGATAGATGGGGTTTTTATATCAGTTATCAATAAGCAGCCACCCAAACAGCTGGTACTGCCATCCAGCTACGTGCTCAGAGTGTTGCAAATGTTGCACAGTGATGTGGGCCACCCAGGTCATGAATGAACGCTGCACGTTCTGCGAGACAGGTTCTGTTGGAGAGGGAGGGTCGGTGATGTGGACAATGACATCAAGACGTGTTCGCGGTGTGTTGACAGAAAGGCGCACCTGACAGTCGTGCTCCGCTAGTGAATGTTGTTACGACTCGGGAGCTAGTGTGCGTCGACTGCCTTACCATAGAAGCAGCTATGGGGGTCTTTCAGCACATCTTAGTTATTACAGACCACTTCACCCAGTGTGCACAGGCCATGCCAACCAAGAACACGACAGCAAACACAACGGCGCCAGCCCTGTTCTATAACTTCACTGCGCACTACGGGATGCCCTGCCGGCTGTACTCCGATCAAGGTGCTAATTTTGAAAGTCGTCTAATCAAAGAATTGTGTCTGATAACGGGATTGCATAAATCTCGGACTACCCCATACCACCCTAGGGTTCAATCGCACATTGCTCACGGAAACATATCCAATGGATTTTCTAGAACATAATACTGTATATACCATACACACAAAATGCAGTGTCTTTCAGCTTTTCGTCAAGAGCGCGATGTGAAAAGGTGTTAAATAGTCCTCCTCCGATTGTTGGGGAAAACCCGCACGTGTACTACAAGTTGGTTTGCGCATGCGCACACGTGGATTTTGTCGACGGCCCAAGAGCTGTGCTGCGGTGAAACGGGTGACACAGCGACCGGTCAGTTCTCGGGAGGTCCGAGGTTTAGCGATGCGGAAAATGCTGGAGAAATCTATTCCACAACGGACACTATTTAAATCAAAGACGCTCTGCAAAAGTCTCAATTCTTCCCACCCACACACCCAAACAAAAAATAAAACACAACAAACAAACAAACAACAAACCAAACTTACTAGCTAATAGCAGTGATATGAGGGCGGATTAATACAGAATAGTCCGCGATTGCCACAGTTCGTGGAACACTTTGATGTTCGTCACATGACTACTGTCATCTTTTGCCAACTGCTGAGAGTCTTGATTCGCTTTCTGTCGTAGCAGGTTCTTTGTTGTATTTAGCTAGGGTTGGTGTCATTCTCTTGTGCTAGGCGAAACGTACGTGCCTCAGGGTCCAGTGATGGTGCTTTTGTGGCTGAGGGAGTGGAGTGAGTAGTAGGGTCAAAGATGGAGATAGAAGTCCCATGGTGACCATGTGTTGATTGTTGATGATGAGAACAGCAAATTTCCTCTTTCAACTCATCTGTTTGCTTTTGAAGAGATTCAACTATTGCCTTTAACGTTTCGTTGGGGTTTTTTTTTTTTTTAACATCGAAGAGTGCGCTTGCTAGCATCTCTGCTTTATAGGCAATGTGTTTTGCCAATTCGCGATGGCAATCTTCTATCTGTTGTTTCATTATTTCTGTCATTTTTAGAAAGTTTTCTAATTTTTCAACTATCAGATTGTTGGGTGTTTGAGACTGTCTGCTTCTTTTTGTCAGACTTCCCACTCTCTTTCTGACGCCCTTCTGTTGCTCCTATTTCTTCCATTTTCTCAGGAGTACTAAACAGACTTTCATCAGCGCTGAATTCTTTTATCCTTGTTTCCTTTTCTTGTCTTTTTTCGGAGCCATGACTTACTTTCCAACAGACGCAGGAAAAGCAGCACAGCACCAACAAGCACAATACCTACAAACTCAGTCAGCCCTCGGCGTCGTCCAACACACCATTTCTTAGGCGAGTGCAGGTCAGCAACTGAACAGTCATAAATTACTTGAACTACCTCTCCTTCATGCTGCAAACATCTCTCGAATCACAAATCACATTATGGATTGACTCTTAAATTTAAAACCATTTCTAGTCTGAAGCATAGGAAGTCTCCATAAATATGTTGTCCTCCGTCATTCAAAGGCCGAACATTTACGTTTGGTCTAAAAAAACACATTTGGTCACCGAACGAAGTCACACACACACACGTCCTTCTTCCGGCATGACCATCTCTCAGCCCCCAGCTTTCAAACATGAAGTACTACGATTGTTAGAGCTGTCTTGTTGTAGTTACTCCATATTCATAGCAAGCTCAATTCGTCGTGCTTTTTTTTAACTTTTAGTCTCCTCCTAGTTATTTAGAATTTTCTTTTCCGTTCCACGTTTGTCCATTTTTTTCAGGATGGATCGAAAAGTTTTATCTGTGCTTATGACAGGGGAAAATGTTTTATCCAGGGGAGGTTTGATTAGTAGTGCACAGAATCGCCTCACTGTGGCTTAACCCTCACCTCCCTCCACCATCGGACCCCCCCATTCTTGTATGCGAGACAGTACTCGTTAGACCTTTGAAAGTAATATTTGTGTCTCCTAGATTCGAGGACTATACCGAGTTTCTGAACGGTGGTGCACGTAAAGAACAATGTCAACAATTTACACAAAGACACAAATTAATAAGGGCCTGAGGTCAATGTATCATGACCTTTTCGCGACTAATGAGCACTTTGAGAGCTTCATTTTGCCCTCCCCCAAACCTACAAACTTATAAGTACCTAAAAGGTGTCAAGTGACTGGGTACCATCGTCACCCACGTAGCGGGAACAGTAAGACTTCCCTACTCATTAGCTGAATTGTCAGGGTAAGGGGAAGGGTTCGAACTGTTCAAGAAGACGGGAAAACTTGAAACGAACGTGTAGAGTGGGACATTGGTATTTAGTAGCGGTGCTGTGCACCCTGAGTAATCTATCCACGTGACTGTGTTTTCTTGCTGGCAGTGCGAAATAGTTGATTTGACATTTATATTCATGGATTTCATGCCATTTCAGAATAGTTAATTGCAGTTAAGGAAGAAGACCATATGATTTATTAAGGATACATGTGTGTGATAACTTGTTGCTTTGTATAACTGTTATAATTTGTGTTGACCAGTGGGTTAGGAGGACTAGCGTGATAAGCAACATGCTAGACCTCTGTCAGTAAATAGACGAGCAGCCCATGGGCAGATCTTTGTCTAGTGTGTGAAAGTGCGCGTGGACGTGTTGTGTGTGTTGCGTTGGTGACAGCCGCGTCCGTGACACGGACACAGAGAATGTTACTTGTAGAACCGCCGCTGATATTGTGCAAGCAGTGCACCAACCTGTAAACTCCTGTCAATTGATAGGCTTTTCTGACCTGGATAAACATGGATCAACATTTGATTACATTTAGCAAACATCTTCGAGAGCTATAATTTTCTTGCATGTTTGTGTATTCATGAGGGTGCCGGCCTATAAGGCTGGCTGATGCTGGAGAATGTCTCACTATAAATGTGCTTCTTCTTTTTGTGCGATGATAAATTTATATTTACCTTCACACTTTGGAGGTTGCCAGCCTGGTTGACACTCACACTGCCTATTCGTCTTGTTGCAAGAGCCTTTACATCCTTGTCCACAGGGCTGACTGCAGTTGTCTCCCCAGTACCCGACACTGCAATCTGTTCACGGAACATGCATGGCTTTAAGAGACAGCGCGTCTTTACAGACAACTACAAAGACTTTAAGGTAAGTAGATGCTTTCAATAATTTTCATGTCAGAGAGCTAACAGACGTTGACAAAAGCAGTTAATTTTCAATGGATACATTCGATATCCACACAAAATCAAGCAAAAGGAAGAAAGAAAACGTGTTCAAGACAATTTGTTATTTTATGGAAAGGAAGACCTTTCATGTTAAGTTTCTCTTCTTTCGAAATAGTGTGTGATAAAAGTTATGTGCTGTTCATCTTAGAAAAAGTTCAAGCATAAGAAATCTTCTATTGCACGTTTCAAACAAACTTTAGGTGGCCTGTGGTCAGTTCATAACTATTTGTAGAACCGTCTTTTCTCTTTCTCTTGAGCTGACTAATGTACCTGTTTGTAAATTATCTGTCCATATTCAAGCAGCAGGACCTCAGAAACGATACTGATTTATATCATCAATTTCAGAAATCAGTTATTAGGTGTAGTAGTCTCAAAGCTGTGCTACAAAGCTGTCCTTTTGTCATTAATGTGATTAGTAAAACACCTAATTATGTTTGCATGTTACCCTCATACGTTTTCGATGAAAATACAGCTTCATTCGACATGAACACTTGAGATAAGTAAGATTTTTCGGCTAAGTTTTTTCCATTACATGTCTTACTACACTCTTGTGTACAGTTCGCACCCCAATAATCCTTTGAGCATCCTAAAACAAAAATCACTTTATATATATATATGTCACGACATCGGTGGCGGACTCTGGTTGAGGTCTTATGTGCAACCTGATGCACGAAGAGGAATAGATAGATATACAAGCATTTTTTTTTTTTTTTTTACATTTTAGTGCTCAGATTTGCAATCTCTTCGTAAAATATAACAGAGAAAATCAGTCAGAAATCAGGATTGATATAAACAACAAAAACTCAAGGAATCACCATTATTTTACATTTTACCATTATACAACGTCGTCCTAAAATCACTTTAGTCTGTGTGGCGATGCCTGCACCAACACCCTTTTAATCTCGCTAGGTAAATTATAATATGTCGTCAAAAGTGCTTTTTGCTGATCGTTTTACCCACACCTATAATTTCATGCAAAGGACAACAATACTCTGTAACGAAACACAAAACAAAGGGACGTAAAAATTACAGGGCGACGACTCTTGATTTCCAACACCTTTTCTCTTTTCTCAATATCAAACTGAAATGTTTGTGTATCAGAATTTTTTCATTTAATATCTATAACTAAACACACTGTAATGATTGCATGGTTCACACAGGTATGACCACAGAGATAAAAAGGACTTTGATTGCCGTTTAAAACGTGCAGGCAAATCTGAGTACAAGTCATCTGTCACGCGTACTTCATTAGTGTGTTTGTGTGTATGTGTCGTGAACGACTTTGAAATGATTCATATTTCTTTTCTCTCAAGACAAGTTTCTAAAAGTATTAGATTATGTTTATTTAAGATAATCTTTTATGCCGTGAAGCTGTTTTTTTTTTCGATATTTTCTGAAACACCTCATGCTGATTTCTGTTTTTACAGATGTCAATGTCCACAAGTTCTAAAGACTAATAGATGACAGGCCTAGTGACACTATGAGGTTCTTAAAGTCAAATGGGTGTGAACAAACCAAACTAGCCAGGATGAGGCTTAATGGAGAGTATCTAACAAGATACAAGGACCACACTTCATGTGCATGTGGGGATGGATTAAGCACCACACATGGGCTGCTAGAGTGTAATGAAAACAACTTAGACAGGGAAGAACTTAAACACTTCTTACACAAATATAGACTGGCACTAAACCTTAACAGCTGCCTTAACCCTCCAAAAGAGCTGTGGCACAATACACTGTCATTAGTGGCATCAGTAGCAGAAAGCCACAAACTCTAGACTAATCTGTTAGACAAAAGATAAATAGATTAAAAAGAACAGATGTACACCCACAGGAAGGCGACACTAAACCGTATAAAACTAAGACTAACAAGAACAAGCTAAAAGCATACATCACCACAGGCATAGTTAGAGAGTACCAGCAAAGGAAAACGAAAGGGCAGCAGCACAGTGCACCACCTAAACAGACTCGGCAAACCTATTCACCGACAGAAAAAAAGAGCACAAACAAAATGGACAATACATGCGGCGGCACAAGACAGCGAACCCCCACCACACACACACACAATGCCAAATCACCGCGAGGGGGAAGCACTTTCCCTAAAGGAAATCACAACAACAAACATCAACAACACGACGACGAGAGGGGAGAGAGCAGCCTGAGAGAAGGACGCAGCGAGTCATCACAACCAGCAGCCCGGTTGACTGAGTCTGTGCTCGGACCTACTTTCTGTCTTAGATAAATCCTTCAGGTGCCAGCAGGCTGTCACCGTAAAATAAAGAGCTTCCAACAGCCTACGGACACGCGTTTCAAGCATATTTACAGAGTTGAACGCGAGTGTCAGCCGTGTGGTAGGTCACCGTCTGGGCTACATAAGGCGATCGCTTGACTGAAGCAACATCAGAAGGAAGATGAACCAGTTTCTGACAGCGACGTCGCCTGCTGGAGGACCTTCACACAACTGGAAGCAGCGCCGAAAGCAGACGACACGGAAGATCTCCAGCAATGGATGTGCGGCGACGTGGCCTCGCATCCAGAGGAGTTTGCTGCGCGGAAAGACACAGAACACAAGACCAGAGACAGAACACAAGAACAGAGACGGAACACAAGACCAGAGACAGAACACAAGACCAGAGACAGAACACAAGACCAGAAGCAGAACACAAGGCCAGAGACGGAACACAAGACCAGAGACAGAACACAAGACCAGGAGGAAACATGAAATCAATTTAACGAAGGAAACGCCCTTCAAAGAGCGTCATCGCCGCATTCCACCAGGCATGCATGATCAAGTCTGAGTGGTCAACAAGGTCAACCCATGACCAAGACTGCTTGCGACAGTTGTTACACAAGGGCAGTATTCGTCCTTCGCTTTCGCCATGGTCCTCCAATGTGGTGTGGGTGAAAAAGAAAGATGGCTCCCTGAGACAATGCGCTTATTACAGACAGCTGAATGCACGCACCACTAAGGACTCCTATGCCTTGCCAAGAGTTATGAAGAATTACTTCACACACTTTGCACAATACTTCACTGTGTTAGACTTGAAAAGCGGCTATCACCAGATGGAGATAGCGCAAGAACACCAAGAACGCACGGCATTCAGTTTCTCCACTTGGCTTCTATGAGTATAACAGCATGGCTATGGGCTTAGCTAATGCACCAGCCACCTTCCAGCGGCTGATGGAGGAATGTCTAGGGGACTTACATCTGCCTAGTCTTCCTCGATCACATTATAGTTTTCTATGTCACCTTCGATGAACATCTGGAGAGGGTAGAGCGAGTACTACAGCGCTTGGAAGAAAATGGATTAAAGCTTAATCCCTAGAAGCTTTCATTTCGCCAGGACTGAATGAAATATGTTGGACATCTTGTCTCCTCACAAGGGATTGAAGCTGACCCAAAAAATGTGCGAAAGTGCGTGACTGGCCTACACCTGCACACCTAGAGGACGTGATACGATTTCGAGGTTTTGCCGGACACTACAGAAGATTTGTGAAAGGCTTTACAAGAACGCGAAGCCACTTGATCTTACGCCAGTATCGCACAGAAAGAAAACAGGAGGAGAAGATCTGAAAATAGCCAACAAGCTAAGTGGCGGGGGGCCAGGAGGAGGAGGAGGCAGCATTGCAGACGTTAGAGGACTTTTTAACGTCTTCACCGATTGTGAGGTACCCTGACTGTAAGCTACCCTTCGAGCTCCATATCGATGTTAGCACGTCGGGGTTAGGAGCAGTCCTCTATCAGGAACAAGAAAGGACAGCAGCGAGTATTGTGCTGTGCCAGCAGAGGACTGAATAAAGCCGAGAAAAACTAACCAGCATGCAAGCTGGAGTCTTGTCTCTGAAATGGGCAGTAACACAGAAAGTTCACGATTATCTCTATGGCCATAAGTTCCGGTGAAGACGGAAAAGAACGCGTTAACGCACGTGTTAACACCAACCACACTAGGAGCAGCGACACCGGTGACTGGCAGCGCTGGCGACGTACAACGTTTACATCACGTACAGGCCGGGCAGCAGCAACGCACACTCCGACGCACTGTGCGAAGGAGCACACCGGGATTCGTCCATCGTGTGTTGCAACAAAACTGTAACCATCTAAGGCTGATAGATGGGGTTTTTATATCAGTTATCAATAAGCAGCCACCCAAACAGCTGGTACTGCCATCCAGCTACGTGCTCAGAGTGTTGCAAATGTTGCACAGTGATGTGGGCCACCCAGGTCATGAATGAACGCTGCACGTTCTGCGAGACAGGTTCTGTTGGAGAGGGAGGGTCGGTGATGTGGACAGTTACATCGTGTCCGCGGTGTATTGACAGAAAGGCGCACCTGACAGTCGTGCTCCGCTAGTGAATGTTGTTACGACTCGGGAGCTAGTGTGCGTCGACTGCCTTACCCTAGAAGCAGCTATGGGGGTCTTTCAGCACATCTTAGTTATTACAGATCACTTCACCCTGTGTGCACAGGCCATGCCAACCAAGAACACGACAGCAAACACAACGGCGCCAGCCCTGTTCTATAACTTCACTGCGCACTACGGGATGCCCTGCCGGCTGTACTCCGATCAAGGTGCTAATTTTGAAAGTCGTCTAATCAAAGAATTGTGTCTGATAACGGGATTGCATAAATCTCGGACTACCCCATACCACCCTAGGGTTCAATCGCACATTGCTCACGGAAACATATCCAATGGATTTTCTAGAACATAATACTGTATATACCATACACACAAAATGCAGTGTCTTTCAGCTTTTCGTCAAGAGCGCGATGTGAAAAGGTGTTAAATAGTCCTCCTCCGATTGTTGGGGAAAACCCGCACGTGTACTACAAGTTGGTTTGCGCATGCGCACACGTGGATTTTGTCGACGGCCAAAGAGCTGCGCTGCGGTGAAACGGTTGACACAGCGACCGGTCAGGTCTCGGGAGGTCCGAGGTTTAGCGATGCGGAAAATGCAGGAGAACTCTATTCCACAACGGACACTATTTAAATCAAAGACGCTCTGCAAAAGTCTCAAT
Source organism: Pomacea canaliculata (assembly GCF_003073045.1). Taxonomy (NCBI): domain Eukaryota; kingdom Metazoa; phylum Mollusca; class Gastropoda; order Architaenioglossa; family Ampullariidae; genus Pomacea; species Pomacea canaliculata. The sequence goes on along the minus strand of NC_037592.1, from coordinate 43,092,083 downwards.
TCTTCCCACCCACACACCCAAACAAAAAAATAAAACACAACAAACAAACAACAAACCATACTTACTAGCCAACAGCAGTGATATGAGGGCGGATTGATACAGAATAGTCCGCGAATGCCACAGTTCGTGGAACACTGTGATGTTCGTCACATGACCACTGTCATCTTTTGCCAACTGCTGAGAGTCTTGATTCGCTTTCTGTCGTAGCAGGTTCTTTGTTGTATTTAGCTAGGGTTGGTGTCATTCTCTTGTGCTAGGCGAAACGTACGTGCTTCAGGGTCCAGTGATGGTGCTTTTGTGGCTGAGGGAGTGGAGTGAGTAGTAGGGTCAAAGATGGAGATAGAAGTCCCACGATGACCTTCTCTTCCATGTGTTGATTGTTGATGATGAGGTTTTTTCCAGTTTTTGTGTTGTTGACGTCATGTTGTTTTTACTTCAGGCTGCTGCAGTTTCCTCTCGCTCCCTTCCCGTTGTTGTCGAGCTATTTCCTCCTGGCTCAGTCCTATCAGCATTTGGTGGATGTGACTGGCATCACCACCTTTTATCTCCCGCACAGAAAGATGTAATAACTTCACAAACAGTTTGCCGCCAGCCACCGACCATGCCTCTAGGACACCTTCGTGCTGCTTTAGGCGATTTAGTCTCTGGACATTGAATGTAACGTTTTTGAGAAGAGTGTTTAAATGTGTCTGCGAGCGTGCGTGAACATCTGCATGTAAACCACGCTCGCTGCACTCTTTCACCTTTTTCAGCAAAAAGGTCCGGCCAACGATTAACACATCTAATGTTTAGAAAATTAAATGGTGATGAAATGAGAATGAAACAAAATAAAATAGTACTTCTCCCTCTCCGCCCAACCCTCTCCTATGATTGGCTGACGGGCTGGCGAGATGACCGACTGGACCAGCAGATTAAATCCAACGAGAACTATCACGAAGTTCGTGAGTCTAAGGTGGTTAATGCCACTTCACTTGTATTGGCGAAGCTGATATATTCCAATGGAATCAATACCTACACCAAATCCACAGTGGCCAATACCATATCACTTGTATGAGTGAAGACGATACACTCCCATCGAATCCATACACCTCAGAATACAAGTGATATATTCCACAGAAGAACGTTGTATATAACGCTGAAGGCCGTTAACGCAATGTTAACTCTCACCAGAGCTCTTGACTCGCTCACTGCTCGGTCTCGACTGTCACGAGAAACGTTAGACCTACTAAGTTAACTGGTCATTTTTCTCCTCCTGACCAATCAGGCCCCCTTAGCGACCAGGTAACTAGGACGACCTCTTAACAGTCTTTCTTGGAGACTGTGCCAACCAATCACAAGTACTACATGGCTTCTCCCTTCATTGACTACCGTCGCCCTAGTTACGCTGTGCTCAGCTCATTTACGTCACTTCATACCTGACGTAAAAGACCGCGCGCGCGACTGCCCTCCCCTGACATCAAAGGGAATTAAACACAATAAGAATCTAATTAGATTCGCCTGAATCGCGAATCGTTACATTGAGGTGGGTGAGATCTTTGGTGATAGCCATGCCTGACCCCTTGAGACGACCCTTCTTGCTTTAAGCACTTGGTCTCTGTCTTTACGAGAGATGAACTTCACTATCACTGGTCTTGGTCTCGGTCTGTCTTTGAGTATCTTTATCACTCGGTGTTAATCAGCAAATTTTCTCTTTCAACTCATCTGTTTGCTTTTAAAGAGATTCAAATATTGCCTTTAACATTTCGTTGGGTTTTTTTTTAACATCGAAGAGTGCACTTGCTAGCATCTCTACTTTATAGGCAATGTGTTTTGCCAATTATCGATGGCAATCTTCTATCTGTTGTTTCATTGTTTCTGTCGTTTTTAGTAAGTTTTCTAATTTTTCAACTATCAGATTGTTGGATGTTTGAGACTGTCTGCTTCTTTTTGTCATACTTCCCACTCTCTTTCTGACGCCCTTCTGTTGCTCCTATCTCTTCCATTTGCTGAGGAGTACTAAACAGACTTTCCTCAGCGCTGGATTCTTGTTTCCTTGTTTCCTCTTCTTGTCTTTTTTTCGGAGCCATGACTTACTTTCCAACAGACGCAGGAAAAGCAGCACAGCACCAACAAGCACAATACCTACAAACTCAGTCAGCCCTCGCCGTCGTCCAACACACCATTTCTTAGGCGAGTACAGGTCAGCAACTGAACAGTCATAAATTACTTGAACTACCTCTCCTTCATGCTGCAAACATCTCTCGAATCACAAATCACATTATGGACTGACTAAAATTTAAACTATTTCTAGTCTGAAGTATAGCAAGTCTCCATAAATATGTTGTCCTCTGTCACTCAAAGGCCGAACATTCACTTTTGGTCTAAAAAAACACATTTGGTCACCGAACGAAGTCACACACACACACGTCCTTCTTCCGGCATGACCATCTCTCACCCCCAACTTTCAATCATGAAGTACTACGATTGTTTGAGCTGTCTTGTTGTAGTTACTCCATATTCATAGCAAGCTCAATTTGTCGTGCTTTTTTTCGCTTTTGGTCTACTCCTAGTTATTTAGAATTTTATTTTCCGTTCCACGTTTGTCCTTTTTTTCAGGATGGATCGAAAAGTTTTATCTGTGCTTGACAGGGAAAAAATGTTTTATCCAGGGGAGGTTTGATGAGTAGTGCACAGAATCGCCTCACTGTGGCTTAACCCTCACCTCCCTCCACCATCGGACCCCCCCCCCCCATTCTTGTATGCGAGACAGTATTCTCTACACCTTTGAAAGTAATATTTGTGTCTCCTAGTTTCGAGGACTATAACGAGTTTCTGAACGGTGGTGCACGTAAAGAACAATGTCAACAATTTACACAAAACACAAATTAATAAGGGCCTGGGGTCAATGTATCATGACCTTTTCGCGACTAATGCGCACTTTGAGAGCTTCACTTTGCCCTCCCCCAACTCTACAAACTTATAAGTACCTAAAAGGACAGTACGCACCCCGGGATAGCGCTATTTGCTCGTTAAACTTTACAAAGTGTAGCTGATCATGAGGTAAAAATTAGACAACAGTTTCTTTGAGCAGTATATGGAAAAATATTGGCAACAGGAAATGAAGCACAAGATATTAGAACATCCATTTGCAGCAACGGTAATCAAGTAATAATTTATCGACGATTTACTCTTTGCACCTTGAAGATAACTGCGCTGCCATTTACTGTTATACTGACTATTGTAGAGCTGGCAATCAGATAACTTAGATGTTCACACATGATGTGTGTAATGTAGCAACATTTTAAAGTAAGCGAACATTTTTCGGACGGTTTCTTAGAGGAATTCGCCAATGATGTTGTAAAGCTGAGATTAGTAACAATCTTGTTCCACTGACCTCAGTCTCTGCTTACGCGCAGGTACTATAACACTTTCACGTTGAGTTTAAGGATAAAAAACTATTATTTTAGCAATATTTTCTCTAAGCTGTAAGTAAAACATGCAGCATCTTACTTTCACCGGAGTACAGGAGGAAAAACAACCTTCAGTAATATTTTGCCTAAATTATAAGTACATGAAATTAATGGTAAGTTCTTACATACACATGTACATTTTTCAATGTAAACGTAGATGTTTTATTTAGACTGAAAATTTCAGTGGTATGTAGTCTTAAATCAAGATATTTAGTGTACAGTTACACACAGGAAATCATTTATTATTGTCTGTGTATTTGTATGTCTTCACTTGCACTTTGTCCCAACTCGGCATTTGCTGAATAAAGAAGGGTCTCTAGACAGACAATCGCCTAAACCTCAAAATCTTCGTCACAATAAACTTTGTCAAGGGTCAAATGTGTAGGCCGCAGTAAATAAAGCCAACAGTAAGATAAAGGTTATTTGAGAACACTGCTTAGCTAAACGTCAGATCGTCAGTGTGTTTGTGTGTCGGGGTGGGGCGTGAAGGGTCGTGACTGTGTCTTTAAAGTCGTTTTGTATTAGTTCTGTGATGCACGAAAAGGTTGTTTTTTCTCCTATAAATGTAGTTTTACTTTCACAATTTGAAGGCTCCCAGTGTTGTCCCTGTGTTTTTCGACATTGACAGGTTCCGTTTGCGATGCTGCAATTGCCGGACTCACACCCTTGACCACATTTGTTGGGGCAGAGGTTTGTTCCCCAAAATCCCTCATAACATTCTGTTAACGAGACGTGTGCGAACAAAGATTATCAGAAAGCCTGTCTTGACAGATAACGACTTATGGTAAGTATATGCTTTCCAAATGCATAGTACTATCAGAAATGCACTAAAGCAATTTATTCAATAACCTCACGAAGCTATAAGAGGTGTAGTAAATAACAGTTTGTCATTTGTCACTAAAGACATTTTTAAAGCAAAATAATAAGTTGTTAACATTTTACTCTGATTTCGTTTTCTGGCAATAACCACATAATTCTACATCGACACTACGATTTATTTCAATTAAGTTACATTAAAAATAAAACCAGTTACCGAGGCATTTCTCCTTTTCTTTGCACTCTGCGCACTTGTCATCACATGGTCGATCACAACTTGGACCAAAAAACCCTTTACCGCACGCTGAAACCATCCACTCATTGGTGTATATATATATATGTATCAGTTAAAAACAACAGAAAAAATTAATAACAAAGTAGTTGTTCTTACTGATATAAACATCCAACAAACAGAAGCCCCATTATTCTACGTTTCACCATTATACAACATTACCTAGGATCACCTCAGTCCGTACGGCGCTGCCTGCAGCAACACTCGCATTGGTCTCATTAATAAGTCGGAAGATAATAATAATTGATACACTAATATTCACACACAGTTGTTTACACAAAAAACTGTAATCTAGCTCGAGTATTCTCTTTTATTATTGATAGCTGTTGATAGCCGAGAATACCTATTTGACCTTACGGTGCCCTATCACCCGAGTCAGTATTCTCGGTCTGCTTGTGTTGTCTTGCTCCCTGTGCCCTACATCAAATAGGAGAAATTCCTTCTCCTTCTCAGGCCACACAGAAATCGCTCCCTCTTTTTCTTCAAACTTTGTCTATGTTCAAAGCCTTTACAAACAGCCTCATAACCAATATCTTAAAAAAATCTTGCATAATAAAGAGTACTGTTTTACTTACTACTGAGTTCATTATCTGTGAACTTATTTCATGTTTGTATCTCATAGATTCATCTGTTTGATAACGCGTATGTTTCTTGCATAACTGACTGTCGGCTCGTCCATAGTCTTTAGTGTCCGTCAAGAAATGGCCTCTGGGAATGTGAGAAAAAGAGTGCTAGTTGGTGTTGACTTTTCATCCTTCTTGATGTGGACTCTGGACAGCTGTGATCCCCTGGGATGCCAGTTCTGACAATGTCAACTTCTATTATCCCTGCAAGGTCGGGACACCCAATGACGTCCCTTGAGTTGAGGGTTCTGTGCGCGGTCACCGTGATGGGAGGGTCAACAAAATATACTCTGGCCCTCCGAATATGAAGACCACATTGAGCCTTTAAGCAAAGCTAGGGCAATACATGACCAGCCGGTTGGTTGGTGTGAGCCACATCCTCCTCCTATCTAGGAGAAGACTGGGCCAAAGAGGTGTGTTGGTATGATGGGCCGCAGCCCATCAAGGACCTATATAAATACGGTCTAAACCACAAATGTCAATCTCCACCACTACTACACCCAGGCACCAAACGAGGTACAAATGGTGGGAAAAAAAGGTGACCTCAATTTTAATGAGAATTTTCCTTTGTCAAAGAGCGGGCGACTTTCAATAGAAACAAAAATGTGACAAGGATATGTGTTAGGTCACTTAAAAAGACTGTGCAGTCAGTCTGCAACAAGGCTGTGGACATATTTAAATACTGTTGATGAATTTTTCTAGAGACTGTTGAAAGATATGATCAGTAATCTTACACGGATACATTAACAAAAACATATAGGAGTGGAGGTGGAGGTTTTATTTAAAGTACATTTTGAAATTTACAGTGCTGAAGAGACAAACACAGTACAGGTCCTTTGAGTACATAACAGCAAGAATCTGACATTAGCAAGCAGACATTAGAGATCATTTGTTTGCATAGACCTCCTCCATCGAAAAAGAATCAGCTTTCCGATTCTCTGTTTCATGAGGACTTTACTATGCTGCTGGACAGTTTACTCACAAAGGAGAAGATTCTTATTTTGGAGGATGTAATTTTCACTTTGATAGACCTCAAGATAATGATGTGAAGCGGTTGATTGAGGCTTTAGAGCCGTGGTCTTTGTCAGCTGATTGATAAACCAACTCATAGACTTGGACACATTCTTGACTGGTTATCACTCGTGCGCCATCAGAGTCACTGGTCAAGTCAGCTGTTGTCGAGGATTTTTTTATTTCAGACCATTTTGTGCAGTCCTTGGTGACCGATCTTTCGCGACCAAGGCGTAGAAAGACATCTGTTTTGTGTAGAAATTTGAAGAAGGTTGACCTGAACGCTTTCAGAGAAGACCTGCTTCAGTCAAAGTTGTTATTAGATCCTCCCACAGATGTTGATGAGTTAGCAGAGTTATATAATCAGACTTGACTAGAGCTGCTTGATAAGCATGCGCCTGCAGTCAGCAAAATTGTTGTAGATAGACCAGATTGTGCGTGGTTTTGTGAGGGGGTGAGTGAAGCCAAGAAACAGAGACGGCTGGCAGAGAAAAAGTGGAGGAAGACCAAACTTGAGATTGACAGACAGCTGTATAAGTTAGCCAGAAATAAATATGTTTGTGCTGTAAAAAAGGCTAAATCGCTATTCGTGCAGGAGCAGCTAGAGGCTGCGAGTGGAAATCCCAGAAAGACTTTTGACATTGTGAACAGCTTGTTGGGTAAGAACGGAACTAGTCCGGTTCTTCCTGAGGTGGATGTCAAGTCAGCTGCTGATCAGCTGTCTTCCTTCTTTGTTAATAAGATAAAGAAAATTAGTGCTGGACTTGAGAGTGCAGCTTGTGAGTTGCCAGAGTGTGAGGCAGATTATTCTGTGCCATTTGCTGGTGTTCCCCTGATTTCTTTTACGTGTATTGATGAGAGTTACTTGAGGAAACTTGTGGCGAGATCAACTACAACTTCATGTGCTGTGGATCCTGTACCAACAAAATTTATTCTTCAACTTCTGGACATTTTATTTCCTGTCATCTTGGACATTATTAATGCCACTTTGAGAGCAGGATGTGTTCCACGGTGTTTTAAACAGGCTGTTGTGAAGCCCTCGTTGAAAAAGGCGAACCTGGATCCCTCCGACTGTAAAAACTATCGTCCAGTGTCAAATTTATCATATATTTCCAAGCTACTGGAGAGGGTGGTTGCCGAGCAGCTTATGACCCATTTTATTAATTATGGCTGCCTAGATAATTTCAGTCAGCGTATCGTCCTGGCTTCAGCACAGAAACTACTCTTCTTCGTGTGACCAATGACATTCTGTGTAGTGTCAACTCTGGCAACTTAGTGCTGTTAGTATTACTCGACCTGAGTAGTGCGTTTGACACCATCAACCACCGCCTGCTGCTCCATGTCGTTGGTATCCAGACTGCAGTGGATTGGGAGACTCAGAGAGTGATTGTCGGTCTGCAAGCTCTTCAGATGGGACGTCAGTTCTTTGCGGACGATACACAAATCCTAAACAGTTTTCCCCCGACCCGCAGTGGCTAGGAATGCGCTTCAACGACTTGAATCATTGTGTTGCGGTGAAGGCGTGGATGACCAGGAATCGTCTTAAACTCAACGACGACAAGACAGAAGCGTTACTGTGTGGCCCCAGGGCCAGACGGGAGCAGATTGGCATTAGTGCCGTGCAGGTCGGTGACGCCTCCATCGCCTTTGCTGACTGTGTACGGGACCTAGGGCTGTTTATTGATGCAGAGCTCTCCATGTGCAACCATGTCAGTTCTGTTGTGGCAAAGTCCTACTACGTTTTGAGGACTTTAGGTAGACTACGGCCCATGCTGACTCAAGCTGCTGCAAACTCACTTGCTGTGGCTACCATCACATCACGATTGGACTACTGTAACAGTGCATTGTGGGGTATACCTGCTACTCAGCTGGATCGACTCCAAAGAGTTCAAAACGCAGCCGCCAGGATTGTCACCCGTGCAAAGTCGTCCACTGAGCACATCACAACTATCCTACAGAGCCTTCACTGGCTCCCAATGAACAAGCGCATTGACCACAAAGTACTTTCCATTGCCCAGTCCTGCATGTCTAAAACTGCTCCTGACTATTTGCAAGAAATAGTTCCTCCGTACCAGCCGTCACGTAGCCTGCGCTCAGGCTCCCAGTCACACTTCTGTCTCCCTGCAGTGACAGACACCAACAAGAAGCGCACTGGAGCCAGGGCCTTCCAACACGCGGCACCTAAGCTGTGGAATGCTCTGCCATCGTCACTCTCCACCATCACCTCACCAACCGCGTTTCGAAAAAGGCTGAAGACCCATCTGTTTCTTTCAAAACAGTCTTAAACAACCAAGAAACATTTCTGTCTCTATTTTTTACTTTCCTGGTGTTTTATATATTTGTTCACTTTATTTTTTTTTTCCTTTGTTTTTTTTTTTTTTGTGCGCAATGAGCATTCTTCTGAATGGATACCTGCGCATTACAAATCGACATCATCATCATCAAGTGTCAGTGGTATGTGATGTTGTAGGTGCGCACATGAGCATTCTTGCTAAGTTTATTTGTTTTATATATATATAATTGTTACTTGACTTTTTTTACTTGCTAATATTTTTCATGTTGACATCTTTTAACGCTCCACCACCAGTTGGTGCAACTTGCCTTGTAGTGATGTGGTGGCTTGCGCGCCTTGTCGATCCACAGAGCCATGTCGGTGGGAGCCTTGTGCTCCTGGCAGGTGTAACCAAGCCCAACAGCTCTGTCAGGGGAGAGGCCGGACTAAAATGTTGCACCCTGGCCCTCCAGGTTGGGGGTTTTGCTTTGGCCTAACAACCCACTCATGTAAATACAAAAGCTGTTACAGAAACCGCTACAGTACCACTGGTCGCGAAGATTCCTCTCGAACAGAGGTTATGACGTATGCTGGTGAAAGCCTTAGGGAAGCCAGCTTGCCAACTCATCTTTTGACGACCAAGTCAAGAACCAGGATAGTAGCACTGCTGATGTCAACAGAGGCACCAATGATTCTGATGGCCTGGGAACCAGTCTCACCATGGCTCATGTCAGCAAGATTCAACGCCAATGGAAGGAAGATCACCATCATCCAATGCTATGCCCCAACAAATGCAGCAGAGGAAGAGGAAAAAGAAGACTTCTACAGTTCCCTAGAGTCTCTGCTTGACCACACACCAAGAAGAGATCTGAGGATCATTATGCGAGACTTAAATGCCAAAGGGGGAGATGATAACACCAACACGGGAAGACATGGCGTCGGCTCCTGCAACGAAAACGGGCAGCTCTTCACAGACTTCTGCGATTTCAATGACCATGTCATAGGTGGCACTGCGTTCCCACACAAGAATATACACAAGACAACTTGGACTTCCCCTGATGGCCAGACAGAAAACAAGATTGACCATATAACACTTGCACGAAAGTGGAGACGGAGTCTTCAAGATGTCTGAGTGAGGAGAGGTGCAGATGTTGCTTCAGACCACCAGCTCCTAGTGGAGGTCTTCAAGATTAAGCTGAAGTCATTCACTGATCCAAAACACACCAGGCAAAACACACCACAAGTTCAATAGTTGAAACCTCAAGAAGAAGGAAAGAAGGGAAATTGAAAACTGTGAAGTTAAGAATAAGTATGAGGCCCTTTCAAGACTGACAGAAGAATCAGTGGAAGAACCCTGGTCAACCCTCTAAGAGAATTTAGAAAACAAACTGTACATATGTTATAGGGAAGAGGGAAAGAAAACACGTAAAAGGAATGCATGACCCTAGAGACTTGGGAAAAGATTGAACCAAGAAAGGGACTGAAACCGAAGCTCAACCTGTGTCAAGACCATCTAGAGAAAGAAGATCTCAGAGCTGAATATTGGGAAGCCAACCGCCAAGTGAGGAGGTCTGTCAGAGAGGACTAGAAAAGATTCATCCTTGAACTGACAGAGGAAGCAGAGACAGCAGCTATACAAGGAAACATGAAGTGACTATATGAAATAACACGAACTCTGTCAGGCAGGAACATTAACCCAAACAAGCCAGTGAAAGACAAAGACGGCAAGACCACAACAAAACGATGAAGTCCTCCCTCTAGATAACTTTTGTGGACTTAAGCTAGCAGATGAAGTGGAGAAGACTGGCTTAAAGGTCAACAGAAAGAAAACCGAAGTGATGAGAATCAGCAACAAGCAGCAACTCCTAATCCAACTTCAAGGAGAGAACATCCTACAAACAGACCGCTTCAGGTATCTTGGGAGTATTGTCAACAAGGACGGTGGAGCGGATGATGACATCAAAAGCTGCATCAACAAGGCCAGGCATGCTTTCACCAGCCTTCGCCCCATCTGGAAGTCCTGAATATTATCCTTCAGCAGTAAGACCTGCATCTTCAACACCAGTGTGAAGGCTGTCCTGCTGTATGGTTCTGAAACCTTAAAAGTGACAAATACCATCAACAACAAGTTGCAGAATTTACCAACCGATGCCTACGCCATATTCTGGGAATAAGATGGCCTGAAAAGATCTCCAACAGCAGCCTGTGGAAGAGAACGCAGAATGTCACTAGCCAAGACATCACAAAGTGCCAATGGGGCTGGATAGGACACCCTGCGCAAACCAGGTGACACCATGGCCAGGCAGGCACTTGACTTGAACCCTCAAGGTAAGAGGAGAGTTGGGAGACCAAAGCAGACTTGGAAAAGAACAGTAGAGAGCGAGGCAAAGGACAATGAAACCACCTGGTCCCAACTGAAGGGGCTATACCGAGTCCGCTGGTGAAGTGTTGTTGTGGCCCTATCCTCCTCAAGGGAGCAACAAGGAATCAACTAAACTAGCTAATCTTGTAACGCTGCATCTTGCAGCAAACTTTATTTCTTATTTTTATTTCGAGCTTTTACTTTTGGGACTAGAACACCTTTCCATGTTTGCATTGTCCACTGGGACCAATAAAGTTGTCGTTGTCATTGTCAGTCACCTGATTACCATGGCTTCCAGAAGTAAGCAAATGTCGACAGTAACTCAAAGCTAGTTCTGGGATATTTTCTTTCTGAGACATTAATGCTATGTATTTAATGTTCACTGTGCCTATCAGACGCTCATTTGTTCTCAAAATACAACGTGGGAAAGAATAAAAACCACGAAGACATTTTTTAGACCGTTGTAGCAGCTAAAAAAAGTAACTTAGTGAACCGAACTCAGCTGTCGAAATCACCATCAGTCATGTGGTAAGCGTCTCGAAAATAAAGCGAAGTTTTCATTTCTGCTGCAAATCTCCGTAGTAATCAGGACTGGATGTGAACATTTACAAATTTGAGTGAACTTGCAATGCTAGTTATTTATGTACTTTGTCTGGAATGTAAGGAATCAGAGCTTTACATCATTTGCATAGACAACAAAGGTTGGGTGGGGGCTGGATTGTCTTACTCAAACCAAATGGAAACAAACAGAATGTGAAGACAATTATGTACAACACTCCTGACAAACAATGAAAACTGCTATCTAGTCAAGTTTGAAGCCATTCAGTGTCTAGAGAGCACATCATTGTCAGCCCCCTAAAAGGCCAGACAGCTATAGTGCTTTTCCCAGAAATCTTTGACAGAAAATAAGAAACACCTAGCCACAAAAATCAACCATCCATGTGACTACAGAGGTAATTCATAAAATAATCCTAGCATACAGAGGAACAGGACATGAGCAACTGCTCATATTCACTCAATGATGTATCTCTAGATTTTATGAATAGGCTATCAGCTTTTGAAGTAATTTCTTTAATGAAAGAATTATATGTTGATTATATGTTGATGTTCATCCCATCACCCTGCAACTGAAGGCTAAGAAAGATGAAAGTGTTTCCTACTAATACTGCTACTTCAGTAGCTGCTCTGACATTTGATACAGGCCTAAAATTTGATTGAAGTTTTCTTTATTCATATTTAAGCATTTCATTAAAAAATATTGTTTTAAATCAAAATTTCTTAAAATGTAACACCGAAAAAACTAAGACGATTTTGCAATATCCTTTCTCATCGAAATTTAAACATTTCTATGAGGGCTTTTTTAAGAAATACTTAGTAGCTTGGTAGTTATATCGTCTTAAATCAAAATTTCTTAAAATTTAACACCGAATTTTAGAAAAAAATACAGTAAAAACAAAAACTGAGACGATTTTGCAAAATCTTTTCTCATCGAAATATAGATCTGTCTTTTTGGGAACTATTTGAAATTATAATTTTAAGTCTACTCACAAAATTGACGAAGTTATAAGTTTTTTAAAATGTTTGTTTGGGCGCCGTTTTGGATTGTTTCTGTGGCAACCGATAGTGTGACAAGTGAAGTAAAACCATTCTTTAAAACTTCATTCAAGGGCTAAATAGCTGATACAAAAAAATCCGCGCTTTCCTGTGAAACGAAAAAAAAATTTCTGCAGGTACCTGGCCGTAAGATGATGGCCACCGATGTAATTACCTAAATATAAATGAACACATCACAACAAATATCAAGGTAGTGTGTAGCTGAGTCACATCCCCTTACAGCAGACTTAGGGTTAGAAGCAGGTTAAAGCACATACAAAGTGTGTGTGTGTAGAGGCTGGAGTGAGTGCCAAAGGAAGATGGTCAGAATGCATGGCATGTTGTGCAGTCAACTTACTGTAAATCTCCAACTCGCACAAGTTTATCATCGGCCGATCATACCTTGTGCTTTCGTTTCTTCTAACGAGAGTAACAGTGCTTGCCTCTCGAAGATTTAAGTTATTCACGTAGATGATCGTTTCCTCATCTGCGTCGCTGACTTTATAGACTGAAAAACCATCGAGGTGGACTTCAACACCCCTCATTCTGTTTTGCCCTGTAAAAATACATCTACATTAAGTAACAGAAGTAAATGTATAAAATATGACATGCATGCATACAGACGCACACGTACACATACAAGTAGACATCATGCCACACCACACAATGTCTTTGTGCGCATCTACTTGTCAAAACCACGTGACAGCTGGCTATAATTCTACATTTCAGTAGCATAATTACAGCAAAGCAAACAACTAGTCACAGGCACTGTGGAGCTGGTGAGATTGTTTGCGTTATGTTGATGGAGAGACCTGTTTGCTGAGGTGCATGGTGAATAACTGTAGAACAAAAACACTTGCAGTCCATTCGTTACACTAGGAGAACAGTGCTACCAGGGCTCTGACATTGCAGTTGTCTGAAAGTCGTAATTTTATAAGCCCAGACTAAATTTATTGTACTTTAGTGTATTGTGTTTAATATTTTGATTCTTACAATCAGCACGTGAGTAGAGGACCACACTGTGAATGGCATATTTGTGTCTCAGAGTCACGCTGACAGACTCAGGGTTCTTCTGGTTGCCAGTTTCGAAGCAATTTACTTTTTTAGAAAAAAATGTTGTCGTATTTCCATTTATATACAAATTGCAGGTGCTGCCCGCAAAATCAGAATGTGAACTCATCGAGCTGTTAGAGCAGGTTCCTAGTGGAGCGACGTTCACTGCAACACAAAGCACACTGTATCAGGAGATCTGCTAAATGTTGACACGCATTTTATTCATCATACACATAATATAACTCAGCTGTTTGCAACATCACTGCAACTACTGAAACCTATGAAAGAACACGTTAAAATAATAATTGCAAATGTGTATAGCGCATACTCACACTCCTAAGAAGAATGCTCTAAGCGTTTAACAACAAGAATACGAAATAGGCAACATACGAGAGACAGAAGAAGAAAGAAACAGCACAAGAAAGACGGAAAGATAAACAACAGTACTGATGATGAATAAAGGTGTTAGGAGTAATGATTAATGAAGAAGTGCGTGTAAGATATTCTATAGTAGGTAGGTGACGGGTATGGAAAGCGAGAGAGTTCAATTGTTTGGCTGCACAATAACTAAACATCCTGTGGCCACATGTTGTTGTTGTGGTGACAGGAAGAGTAAGGAGACGATCATCAGACGACCAGCGGAGTTGTGTAGCTGGGATGTAAGCGAAGAGCAGTCCACAGAAATAATCAGGGCAGGTGCCAGCAAAGAAAGTAAAACACACACGTATGCTAGTATGGGACATAGCATATGAGTAGGATGGAACTTAGCACGCACATACACGCACACAGGGAAGGTACAGGCTGGAGATGGGGGTAATCACTGGCAGGGTGACGACCCTGTGACCGAAGGAGAGCGGGAGGGGGTCGACTAGCGACAGGATGAAGGTGCGCGGGGATGTTTGTGGGGAGTGGAGCGTGAAGGTTGGGTGAAGAGGGCAGTGAGGAGACAGCGGAGAGGTGGAAGGAGATTCCACCGAGAGCGCTAGTGTGTTGTGTAGAGTTTTACCATTGCCAGAACCATCGACTGGCGCTGGAGTAAAGCGATCGAGAACCCACGAAAGTGTTGCGTTTTGTTGTTGTGAAAGATTGGTGAAGAGAACCGCATCTAACCCTGTTACAGACGGACAGTTTGACACGAGTGAATTCCAGAACGGATGGGAAGCCAGTCCAGAAAACGAAGTAGCGGAGTGACGTGGTCCCTTCTCTAGCTCTAAGCACCAGACGTGCAGCAGACTTCTGTACTTTCTGGAGTTTGTGAAGAAGGTACACAGGGCAGCCAGCAAGCAAGGAGTGTGTGAAGAAGGTATACAGGGCAGCCAGCAAGCAATGAGAAAGAACAAAGGCACAGACAAGAGTGTTGGTAGCGCGCGTAGACAGAATGTGGCCCTAATCTTGGGTAGCTCATAAAGACAGACAGACTGACAGACAAATGTAACTTATTTATCAAGTTTCATGTCTGCAGTGACAGTGAATCTCAGATGATGCAAAGGTGATGTTGCTTTCGCCCACCTTGATGTGATTTTACGGACAAACGAGCGATGAGTAATTTCTTCTTCTCGAGCACAGGAGGGCTTCCATTTTTATCATCGTTGAGTTTAAGTTTGTTTGTTTGTTACCATCCAGCCCTGGACATCGCTGACACAGACTTCTATGGCGATGTTAGTAGAGTGAGATTCAGCCGGTGGAGTGGAGCAGTACAGCTGTGTGATCAGCATATGATTGATGAGAAACGTTGTGAGACTGGATGCAAGATGAAATGATTTGTATAGAGAATGAACAGAAGAGGGCCGAGTACTGGGCCACAAGAAAGTGGGGAAGGGTTTCAAACATCAATCTTCGTTCGTAACCACTAGCCTACAGAGGAGAAGCTCACGAAGCTTTGTAATCTAACGTACTTGTAGAAACATCGTCTCGCTTGTGTTGGATGGGCCCTCAGTGATTTTACTTTGACCTGTCATCAGTTTAAGGCCTTGAGCTATTTTGCCTGTCGCAATTCACTTTATGTCACCCTTCATAGTATTTAAAAGTTGTAGAATTAGCCCCCAGAACAAGTTTCATAGCTGTCAAAGAGTGAAGCGGAGGTTGGTTTAGAAGGGAAGTGTGCAAGGTCGCTTCCGAAGGCTTCCGAAGCTGCTTCATCGTTCAGGAAAAAAAGATCAGCGCCCTGGAATCAGTAGACTTGTGACCGCGGACCGCTTACATCCGTGGTTCTCAAGGTGTGGTCCACGGGTATAAGTCAGGTGGTCCGCGGCTGACAGTCGTCATATGTCAGCAAAGTGACGTTTAAATCGCCAGATAGGCTTGTAGAAAAATTCAGTTAAGTTTGTGTGGGACACCCAACCGTTAGCTAGTCAAGTTACCGCCGCACCTGATAATGGCCTGACAAGATGGTCAAGGCAGGCGGCCATCAAGTTTCAACAGTGACGCGTGACACGCCTACCTGAACAGGACGGCTCTGTTGAAGAGTTTTAGTATGTGCCAGCTTCCCTGAATCCGTCAAACATGAAAGGGGACCAGGCAGGCAGGCAAAGACAACTTCCCCCTAGTAAGAAAGGCTGACCACTTTCTAAATCTGCGTGCTGGCGAGAAGACCTCTTTCCAAGTATTATTTCTCAGTATTTTCAAGCCGAACCGTTATTATGGATGCTGGCTGAAATCAGGGACCTTCAGACGTAAATCCCCGGATGCTGTGAAAGTGCAAACAAGATGCAGAAGAGAGGAAAAGATGCAACTGAGGTCATTTGTGATCCACATCAATCACTCATCTGTTCTACTGACAGGCTTACGAGCTGCAAAGCACAAGACATTAGCCAGGAAGTGGAAGACGCACCTGACTGATATTTTCATCTTCTGCTCAAGATAATATCAACAAAGACAGCATCATACAAGCTGTGAAGAACAGAAGTGGTACACACAAGAAGTGGCGTCATTCCAGCATTGAAAACAACCCAAAACAAGTGAGAAGAAAATGTAGCACTGATTATTTGAGCATGGGATTTTTTTGGGACGGGTGATAAAGACCCAGATAGCATGGAAACATTTTAAAAACGTTTAAAAAGCGCTTACATGGCTGTAATAAGGTTAAAGTTTTAGAAGCATTTTAGAAACAATTTAAAAACATTAACCAAAAAAACATTTAAAAATGAAACAAGTTTAAAGCATTTTTCAAGTGTTAGAAAATACACCCTTTAAAACAAAAATGTTAAATAAATGTTTTATAAACATGTAAGATAGACCTCTACCACTGCGCGTCACAAGCCCACTGATGAACACCTCAAAATGTTACTTGCGCACCTTGGCGGCGTAGATACTGACAGTCCTCACAAACAAGCATGTTTCAAAGACTTTGTTATATTTGTCTTATCGCTAGGTCCGATATTTTAAAATCATTTGCAGTTTATAAAACACCTATGCTACATAACTATAAATATTTGCTGTTCTTGTGGATGCGTGTACTCCCATGATTCCACGCGACATTTTCTCCGCTGCTTACAACACGTGACTGTGCCCAAAACACTGGCTGTCAAACGCTATATACAGTGTTCTGGTACAACACAGATTTAATGTATGCTTACTAGGTGGGATTTGTCAAAGTTTTCTTTCTGAATAGTCCGCTATACGGAGTCTAAGACGTTAAGGCAACTGATGTCCAAATCATGTCGTCCTGCTGGACGAAGTGAAGAAGAGGAAATAAAATTGTAGAAGCAGAGTTGGCAGAACCGAAAGAAGAAAGACAGATCTGTTTAATACACACCGATACAAGCAATGGAGTGTGAGTTTGCGCTTTACAAATTTTGCATTTATTATTATTGTTATTAAATCATGTCTCCGCATATGTGCGTGTGTTGACACCACTACCATTGCTACTTATGTACTAACGGCTTGCATTTTGTCATTGCTGTACCATTATCTATGGCTGAAAGTGAAACAGTACCACTTTTATTGCGTAATCATTTTGGGCTATGAAGTATATTTCTTTGTGCTTTATTTTCTTAAAATTTCCTTCATGGATGAATTTTTAAAAAACATTTTATTTGTATGGCATCATAACGTTGCATACCAGAGAAGTAGATTGCAGTCAGTACAATCATGTCAGCTAAACAGTAATTGCTTACTATGTTTCCTTCAGTTTGTCATTTGTCACTAAAGACATTTTTAAAGCAAAATAATAAGTTGTTAACATTTTACTCTAATTTCGTTTTCATGCAATAACCATATAATTCTACATCGACACTACGATTTATTTGAATTAATTTACATTAAAAATAAACCAGTTACCTAGGCAAGCGCCATTGCACTCTTTGCACCTCCTGGCACCACACGGTCTGTCACAACGTGGACCAAAAAACCCTTCATTGCACGCTGAAACCATCCACTCATTGGTATATATTTATAGCAGTATAAAAACAACAGAAAAAATTAATAAGAAAGTAGTAGTTCTTACTGATCTAAACAACCAACAAACAGAAGCCCCATTATTCTACGTTTCACCATTATACAACATTACCTGGGATCACCTCAGTCCGTACGACGCTGCCTGCAGCAACACTCGCATTGGTCTCATTAATAAGTCGGAAAATAATAATAATTGATACACTAATATTCACACACAGTTGTTTACACAAAAACTGTAATCTGGCTCGAGTATTCTCTGTTATTATTGATAGCTGTTGATAACCGAGAATACCTCTTTGACCTCATGGTGCCCTATCACCCGAGTCAGTATTCTCGGTCTGCTTGTGTTGTCTTGCTCCCTGTGCCCTACATCAAATAGGAGAAATTCCTTCTCCTTCTCAGGCCACACAGACATCGCTCCCTCTTTTTCTTCAAACTGTGTCTACGTTCAAAGCCTTTACAAACGGCCTCATAACCAATATCTAAAAAAGATCTTGCATAATAAAGAGTACTGTTTTACTCACTACTGAGTTCATTATCTCTGAACTTATTTCATGTTTGTATCTCATAGATTCATCTGTTTGATAACGCGTATGTTTCTTGCATGACTGACTGTCGGCTCGTCCATAGTCTTTAGTGTCCGTCAAGAAACGTCCTCTGGGAATGTGAGAAAAAGAGTGTAAGTTGGTGTTGACTTTTCATCCTTCTTGATGTGGACTCTGGACAGCTGTGACCCCCAGGGATGCCAGTTCTGACAATGTCAACTTCTATTATCCCTGCAAGGTCAGGACACCTAATGACGTCCCTTGAGTTGAGGGTTCTGTGTGCGGTCACCGTGATGGGAGGGTCAACAAAATATACTCTGGCCCTCCGAATATGAAGACCATATTGAACCTTCAAGCAAAGCTAGGGCAATACATGACCAGCCGGTTGGTTGATGTGGGCCACATCCTCCTCCTATCTAGGAGAAGACTGGGCCAAAGAGGTGTGTTGGTATGATGGGCCGCAACCCATCAGGGACATCCTGCGACACGGATAGCCATGCACGACAAACGCAGGGGGCCTAAAGGAAGCTGCGGAGAAAAGAGTTAGAGCAAAAGAAAGGTATGATAGGAAAAAGAAGACAAAGGAAAAACCACTGCAGACAGAAAGTAGAAAAGGTAAAAATTGTATGTGTGGTAGGGAGATGACTGGTTGAAAAAGACTATAGGTGAAAGGGTCAGTGAGGGAGAAAAAAGGAATAGAGATACACTGCACAGAACATATAACCATTAAATAGAACATTCCTGTTGATGAATGTTAACA
The DNA here is from genome assembly GCF_003073045.1 of Pomacea canaliculata. NCBI lineage: Eukaryota > Metazoa > Mollusca > Gastropoda > Architaenioglossa > Ampullariidae > Pomacea > Pomacea canaliculata. The sequence continues at coordinate 43,072,912 of NC_037592.1, read as the reverse complement.
GCTAGAGTCACTGCTCGTCCTTACACGCTAAACGATATTCACTTTACACGGACACACCCTAATTAACAACCTAATGTTACATGATAGCTCGGTGGAAGATGGGTGATGGTGGAAAATGTCTCTACACCCCACCACGACCGGTCACTAGCTTTGCCTAAGCAGGCGACAGACTTAGCAGCTAAACCTTCTGTCAGTCGAGACCTTGCTTCACTCTTTCCACCCTACGGTAGTGGAACACACTAACGGCGCAGGGTAAGAATCCTCCCGTTCTTCCTTGCTGTTAGCAAGTAGGTCCCTTCACTTAGATAGCTTGTCTCTGAATGCCGTTGTTTCTTGGGAAGTCGTTACCCACTTAACCTGTTAGCTCTTCTCAAGTACTAGTCGCCTAGTTACTATTGTAACTGCCTAGCGACGCTGACATGATGGTAAATCCACACCAACCGACTACACTAATCTACTCTACTATCCAAGTCGGCAGGAACTTTTCTCTTATTTAACCGTGTCGGCCAGTTGTGCACCAAGCCATGGCGCCTCCTAGGAATTCCTTTATGCGTCGTGCGATGGTGCAATATGGGAAGTTGCGTCATCCAGTACCCGAATACCTGAGCATGTAATAACGAAAGAAATTGTATTATTAAGCTCAGGTAAACGCTGTGCCATGCTTACATGTCAAAACAACATGCACATAAAATCGTTCGTGCCATCTGCAGTCCATCTGCTCAACCTCAGATGAAGTGAATCTATGGGATTGGAAACGAGGCTGCGCCTGACAGGCTGAGTTGCTTTGTTCTCCGGTGATTTTGTTCCTTTCTTGTGCAACGTCTTTGCTCTTCCATATCCTTAGATTTCTTTTAGTTACAAGTTGTATTTGTTTCTCTTAAAGTTTACTTTGTTGCTGTTCTAACTGCTTGTGATTGCCTTGCTTTCTGTTTCTGTGGATTTCACTGTAACGGTTACGCTCTCCGCCATTACCTGAGATCTGATTCCTACTGCTCGTACTGTTTTCTTTTTTTCTAAAACTTAGTCTCACTTTTAATTCTCACATGGCGGACCTCCACTATGTTGTATAGCCGTGAGTACCTTCTCGCACTCTCTCTTACTTCGGCGACCCTCTATTACGATACCTCCACCTTTCCAACTAATACCCTACCTCAAGACTCGACCGTCCATCAGAAATAAAAGCGAAAGAGAGGTAGGAGAGTTCAGTGCCGGCTGAGGAAATACGGTCTAAACGACGAATGTCAATCTCCACCACTACTACACCCAGGCACCAAACGAGGTACAAATGGTGGGAAAAATATAGGTGACCTCAATTTTAATGAGAATTTTCCTTTGTCAAAGAGCGGGCGACTTTCAATAGAAACGAAAAACGTGACAAGTAAATGTGTTGGTCACTTAAATGTGCAGTCAGTCTGCAACAAGGCTGTGGACATTCATGATTTAGAGTTGGATACTGACTTTGATGTATTTTTCTTGTCAGAGACATGGTTAAAGGAGATAGGTGATGAATCAGTAATCAAAGACCTTACGCCACAGGGAATACATTTGCACAAAATCCCAGGAGTGGTAGGAGTGGAGGTGGAGTTGGAGTTTTATTTAAAGTACATTTGAAATTTACAGTGTTGAAGAGACAAACACAGTACAGGTCCTTTGAGTACATAACAGCAAGACTGACATTAGCCAAGCAGACATTAGAGATCATTTGTTTGTATAGACCTCCTCCATCGAAAAAGAATCAGCTTTCCGATTCTCTGTTTCATGAGGACTTTACTATGCTGCTGGACAGTTTACTCACAAAGGAGAAGATTCTTATTTTGGGGGATGTAAATTTTCACTTTGATAGACCTCAAGATAATGATGTGAAGCGGTTGATTGAGGCTTTGGATAGCCGTGGTCTTTGTCAGCTGATTGATAAACCAACTCATAGAATTGGACACATTCTTGACTGGGTTATCATTCGTGCGCCATCAGAGTCACTGGTCAAGTCAGCTGTTGTCGAGGATTTTTTGCTTTCAGACCATTTTGTGCAGTCCTTGGTGACTGATCTTTCGCGACCAAGGCGTAGAAAGACATCTGTTTTGTGTAGAAATTTGAAGAAGGTTGACCTGAACGCTTTCAGAGAAGACCTGCTTCAGTCAAAGTTGTTATTAGATCCTCCCACAGATGTTGATGAGTTAGCAGAGTTATATAATCAGACTTGACTAGAGCTGCTTGATAAGCATGCGCCTGCAGTCAGCAAAATTGTTGTAGATAGACCAGATTGTGCGTGGTTTTGTGAGGGGGTGAGTGAAGCCAAGAAACAGAGACGGCTGGCAGAGAAAAAGTGGAGGAGGACCAAACTTGAGATTGACAGACAGCTGTATAAGTTAGCCAGAAATAAATATGTTTGTGCTGTAAAAAAGGCTAAATCGCTATTCGTGCAGGAGCAGCTAGAGGCTGCGAGTGGAAATCCCAGAAAGACTTTTGACATTGTGAACAGTTTGTTGGGTAAGAACGGAACTAGTCCGGTTCTTGCTGAGGTGGATGTCAAGTCAGCTGCTGATCAGCTGTCTTCCTTCTTTGTTAATAAGATAACGGAAATTATTGCTGGACTTGAGAGTGCAGCTTGTGAGTTGCCAGAGTGTGAGGCAGATTATTCTGTGCCATTTGCTGGTGTTCCGCTGACTTCTTTTACGTGTATTGATGAGAGTTACTTGAGGAAACTTGTGGCGAGATCAACTACAACTTCATGTGCCGTGGATCCTGTACCAACTAAATTTATTCTTCAACTTCTGGACATTCTATTTCCTGTCATCTTGGACATTATTAATGCCACTTTGAGAGCAGGATGTGTTCCATTGTGTTTTAAACAGGCTGTTGTGAAGCCCTCGTTGAAAAAGGCGAACCTGGATCCCTCCGACTGTAAAAACTATCGTCCAGTGTCAAATTTATCATATATTTCCAAGCTACTGGAGAGGGTGGTTGCCGAGCAGCTTATGACCCATTTTATTACTTATGGCTGCCTAGATAATTTCAGTCAGCGTATCGTCCTGGCTTCAGCACAGAAACTACTCTTCTTCGTGTGACCAATGACATTCTTTGTAGTGTCAACTCTGGCAACTTAGTGCTGTTAGTATTACTCGACCTGAGTAGTGCGTTTGACACCATCAACCACCGCCTGCTGCTCCAGAGATTGTCGTCAGAGGCTGGTATCCAGGGCGCTGCACTGCAGTGGATTGCCTCCTATCTTGCCGAGAGATCTCAGAGAGTGATTGTCGGCTCTGCAAGCTCTGAGGCAGTTCCTCTGGTGTGTGGCGTACCACAGGGATCCGTCTGGGTCCATTCTTATTTTCGGTATATGTTTCACAGCTTCGACGGGTAATTGAGCGCTTTCAGATGGGACGTCAGTTCTTTGCGGACGATACACAAATTCTAAACAGTTTTCCCCCGACCCAGCAGTGGCTAGGTATGCGCTTCAACGACTTGAATCTTGTGTTGCGGTGAAGGCGTGGATGACCAGGAATCGTCTTAAACTCAACGACGACAAGACAGAAGCGTTACTGTGTGGCCCCAGGGCCAGACGGGAGCAGATTGGCATTAGTGCCGTGCAGGTCGGTGACGCCTCCATCGCCTTTGCTGACTGTGTACGTGGGAAAGAATAAAAACCACGAAGACATTTTTTAGACCGTTGTAGCAGCTAAAAAAAGTAACTTAGTGAACCGAACTCAGCTGTCGAAATCACCATCAGTCATGTGGTAAGCGTCTCGAAAATAAAGCGAAGTTTTCATTTCTGCTGCAAATCTCCGTAGCAGACTCAGGATTAGAAGCAGGCTAAAGCACATACAAAGTGTGTGTGTGTGTGTGAAGAAGGCTGGAGTGAGTGCCAAAGGAAGATGGTAAGAATGCATGGCATGTTGTGCAGTCAACTTACTGTAAATCTCCACCTCGCACAAGCTTATGTCCCTGTACGTTGTTGTATTATCTTTATGTAGAAGAACATTTTTTGCATATCGACGGGAGTTTTCTGGTATTTTCCAAATGGTGACATTACTTTTTTCGCTGACATTATAGACTGGTACACCATCGAAGAAGACTTGAATCTGCGGCATTCTGTCTAGATCTGTAAAAATACATCTACACTAAATAACAGAAGTAAATCTATAAAATATGACATGCATGCATACAGACGCACACGTACACATACAAGTAGACATCATGCCACACCACACAATGTCTTTGTGCGCATCTACTTGTCAAAACCACGTGACAGCTGGCTATAATTCTACATTTCAGTAGCATAATTACAGCAAAGCAAACAACTAGTCACAGGCACTGTGGAGGTGGTGAGATTGTTTGCGTTATGTTGATGGAGAGACCTGTTTGCTGAGGTGCATGGTGAATAACTGTAGAACAAAAACACTTGCAGTCCATTCGTTACACTAGGAGAACAAAGTGCTACCAGGGCTCTGACATTGCAGTTGTCTGATAGTCGTAATTTTATAAGCCCAGACTAAATTTATTGTACTTTATTGTATTGTGTTTAATATTTTGATTCTTACCGTTACTACGTCCGTAGATGACCACTTTGTGAATATAATATCTGTGTTTCAGAATCACTGTCAAACGACTTGGCTTAGTAACCTCATCTGCAGTAGAGAAGCAGTTACGGCTTCCATCAGTTACGTCTTTATTTCCATTTATAATCCAAGAGCAATGTCGATCTTTGTTATCGCCCCTAGACACAGAGCTGTTAGAGCAGGTTCCTAGTCGAGCGACGTTCCCTGCAACACAAAGCACACTGTATCAGGAGATCTGCTAAATGTTGACACGCATTTTATTCATCCTACACATAATATAACTCAGCTGTTTGCAACATCACTGCAACTACTGAAACCTATGAAAGAACACGTTAAAATAATAATAATTGCAAATGTGTATAGCGCATACTCACACTCCTAAGAAGAATGCTCTAAGCGTTTAACAACAAGAATACGAAATATAGGCAACATACGAGAGACAGAAGAAGAAAGAAACAGCACAAGAAAGACGGAAAGATAAACAACAGTACTGATGATGAATAAAGGTGTTAGGAGTAATGATTAACAAAGAAGTGCGTGTAAAGGATTCAATAGAGGGTAGGTGACGGGTATGGAAAGCGAGAGAGAGTTCAATTGTTTGGCTGCACAATAACTAAACATCCTGTGGCCACATGTTGTTGTTGTGGTGACAGGAAGAGTAAGGAGACGATCATCAGACGACCAGCGGAGTTGTGTAGCTGGGATGTAAGCGAAGAGCATTCCAAAGAAATAATCAGGGCAGGTGCCAGCAAAGAAAGTAAAACAGCACGGACAGTTTGACACGAGTGAATTCCACAACGGATGGGAAGCCAGTCCAGAACACGAAGTAGCGGAGTGACGTCGTCCCTTCTCTAGCTCTTAGCACCAGACGTGCAGCAGACTTCTGTACTTTCTGGAGTTTGTGAAGAAGGTATACAGGGCAGCCAGCAAGCAAGGAGTGTGTTTTATGCTGTGAAATTCTGGCCAATGGAGCAATGAAACCCTCCAAACTGAAGTCATTTTGAATCCAAGCACTGCCAATATGCTGATAAGCCTCTGGAGTTTTTCGAGAATAAATGCAAAGAGCTGCAACAAAATAAGGGAGTGCTGCACCTTGTTGCTTCTGGCGATGAAAACGCTGAGGCTACACAGGCATCCTACACAGTTTCGCTGATGACCGCAAAGACCGGCAAAGACCAACTGTTTCAGAGAACTTGACCAAACCTGCTGCCAGACTAATGACAGAACTCATGCTGGTGAAAAGGCGACAAATGCCATCAACAAAGTCCCTCTTTCAAACGACACCGTGAAACGTGGAATAACAGCCATGGCTGACAGTGTGGAGTCAGCTGCTATCAAGACATGTCAAAGTCAGTACTTGGCGCTTCAGCTTGATGAGTTTACTGACAGCCAGCGAAGCAAACCCTTTGGCATGTGTCAGGTAGGAATTCTTAGGCGCTGTTCATGATGACTTTCCCTTCTGCAAGTCTGTACCGACCAATACAACTGGAGAGGACATTTTCAAGATTCTGAACAATTACATTGTGAGTAACAAAGTTGACTGGACGCCATGTGTCGGTGTCAGCACTGATGGTGCTGCGTCAATGACGGGAAAGATCAAAGGCTTGACCGCACGCATCCAAACAGTTGCTCCACTGGCAGCAGCAACGCACTGTTGCATTCACCGAGAACAGCTCGCAACAACAAAAATGCCCTTCGATCTTAAAAGACTAATGGAGGAATGAATAAAAATTATAAACTTCATCAAAGGGCGCCCTTTGAACGCGCAGGTTTTTAAAGCTTTATGTGAAGAGATGGGAAGTGAACACATCAAGATTCTTTTTCTTACAGACGTTCGTTGGTTGTCGCGTGGGAGAGTGCTCACTTGTCTGTTTGAACTGCGCGAGGAGGTTCACATTTGTTTGCGCGAGTGTGATCAAGCTTTCTACTTGTGGGATTGCATGCATGACTTTTCATGGCTTGGTCAGTTGGCGTAGCTGGCTGACATTGTTAGCAGTGTGAATGAGCAGACATGTCACAATCTGTCACAATCTGTCACGTTCCAGACAAAGTAAAGGCTATGTGTATAACATTGGGGCTGTGATGTCATCGCCTCGATCGTCGAGAATTGGACTCGTTCCCAACCCTCAGTGATTTTCTTGTGACTTCGCCGCAGGAAATTGATGAGCAGATTGTTGCGAACTTTAAATCACACCTACGTGGTCTGCGTGAGCAATTCAGAATTTATTTTCCAGAGCCCGAGACAAAATCTGAATGGATCAGAAATCCATTTGAAAAGATGAGTGCAGCTGAACAGTCAGTACAAAACTGTCTTCAAGGGATGTTGATAGTCTTGTGGAACTTGCTTTGGATGGTTCGCTGAAAGTGTTGTTTGCTGAGAAATGTTTGACAGACTTTTGGCTTCATGTACGATCTGAGTACCGGGGACTTGCTGACATCGCTGTGGAGCATCTACTGCCATTGCCAACAACGTACTACTGCGAGATTCGATGTTCAACTCTCGTGGGACTAAAAACAAACAAGAGAAGTCGGTTGAACGTGGAATCTGACGAGACTGAAACTTTCCAACATTGATCCAGATATTACCACCCTAATATCTCGTCAAAAACAACTGCATTCCACGCATTAACATTTTGATTACAAATAACGAGGTAGGTAGGTTTATGTCAACTTATTACCATACTACTGTCACAGAAGGACATTTAGTTTTGAATTGTAACGAAAAAAAAATGCGGCAATTTAAATTTGAAATTCACAGTACAGACTGATTTTTAGGCCTTGGTGGTCCACCATATTTTTTTACTTAAGTAAAGTGGTCGGCGGTCTGAAATACTTTGAGAACCACTGGTCTAGCAAGTTACATACAAAGTGCAATGAATTTTAGAAACTCCATCAACTAAAAGTAAAATTTTGTTTTATAGCAATATTATACTTTTAGCTAGTTCTAGTCCATTGTCAGATACTAAGCGTGTAGTAAGGATAGTATTTTATGTACAGGTGTATATATTATTATATGGATCTGACCATATACTTACATGTGTACTGATGTGGTGACAATAGCTATAGCTAGAGACCTGTCTGCCTCTACACAATGTGTACATTTGCACAAATTTAAATGTATCGCCAGCTTGATTAAATTACAGTTTGGATGTATTTATTATTCACATGTATGTAAAGATGTTTTTTATGTTTTCATATTCACCCTTTTCAGTTCAGAGCTATGACCTACACTGAATAAAGTCAAAGTCAGTGGTAGAGTCTATCTTTTTTATCAAAGGCTTTTTCATAATTTACGTCCGCACAGTAGACTCACTTTTTCTCACGTAAAAAATCTCAATGATGTGTAGAGTGAATAGATTATCAAGGGCGAATAAACCCTGTCGGAAACATTCTCGTTACAACACTTGTTAGCAATTCTGTGAGAGCATGATCTGTTGCTAGTATGAGTACCTAGAAATATTACGAGAATGATATACAATTATTAATTTGGGGTTAGCGATGTGTGGCTTCCAAACAGTGAACTTTTCTGGAGATGGAACGACACACATTCAAGAGATATAAACAAGTTTCGACATTTTTCTTGAAAGAGTATTGTAGCTTCAAACCCCAGGTGGTGTTGGAATGAGCACAAACTTGCCGGTCCGATAGCAGTGTTAAAATGGATCAGCTGTCAGGTTGGGATGAGACCTGACCCCTCAAAGGCTAAAGGTAAAACCGTGAGGTTTGGGCACCACTTCCCATAAAACTGAGTTCTGTCACGCTTCCATTCCTTGCACGTTAAGGTCACGGGGCTTTCTTTCTCTGTCTTATCTTCATCTCGGAAAAGAGACTACGGTCAAATCCCGCTACTATGCCACTCTCGGTATTATGCCACTTTTGCTCGGTCCCGACTATAAATTCAATGTAAAAAAAATTGACTATGCCACCACCTACTCTCGCTACTATGCCACTTTTGTGTGATTGTTAAAAGACACAAGTTGTGAAATTCCGCGCAGTCCTCGATTATTAGTGTATATGGTAGTGTGGGACATCGCAGTTAGTGAGATGGAACATAGCACGCACACAGGGAGGGTGGAGGCGGCGATGGGAGGTGGTCGCTGGCCGGGTGACAGTCACGTGACAGAGGGAGAGATGGAGGGGGTCCACTAGCGACAGGGCGCAGGTGCGCGGATGTGGTTAGGAGGGGTGGAGGATGAAGAGGTGAGGGGGAGAATGAGAGGAGACAGCTAGCGCCAGCAGACGATTCTTGAGAGCTTTGGACTGACGGGTAACTTGAGCAAATAAAGCCGTTATCACGAACCCTCTCTACTATGCCACTCTCGCTACTATGCCACTTTTGCTCGGTCCCGGTAGGTGGCATAGTAGCGAGATTTGACTGTAGTTACTTGGGTAAACTCCATTCATTCTGTCATGCGATACCAATCACTACCTGCTGCTTACTACATCGCCTCCGTGCGGGAAAATACGCTATATAAATATTTCATATTCTTGTTTGCTGACTTCTTATCAGTTTTCAACACTATCCAGCCACATATCTTAGCTAGAAGACTCCTTGACGAGTTTTTCCCTTCATCATCAGCTAGTGGCATGGATAATTTCCTTTTTGATTGAGAGGCAACAACGAGCATTTGTCAACGCCACTTTTTCTGATTCCATCGCAGCGTGCACTGGCTCACACCAAGGTTGAGTTTTATCCCTGCTCTTGTTTATCGTATAAACCAACAGCTGTGGCAGTAATCACGAGGGTCAAGATCTTGTTAAAGTCTCAGATGACACTGCACTGTTCACTTCTATTTTCTAAGCAGGCCAGTAAATACCTATGGTGTAGTTTTGGATGAACACATTTCGTAGTGCAATGACAATTTCCTACAACTTACTGTGAGAAGGACCAAAGAGATTGAATTTAATTTGGTCACCATTCTTCACCAAGTCCCATAAGTGCCATCCATGACAAGGAGGTGAATATTATCCCTACATCTAAATACCTGATCTTCGACAAGAGGCGTTGCTGGGATCCCAACACTCAAGCTGTCGTAAAGAAGGCTCATCAGTGCCTCTTCCTTCTCCGGAAACTGTGTTTTTTTTTATTTTTTTTTTTTTGTCTCCCAGAGATTTCTTCAGCTATTTTATTAATCCCACAGAGAGAGCGCACTGTCCTCATTTATCTGCTTTTAAAACAGTTTATCAGTGAATGGCAAAAGCAGACACTTCTGAAAGTGTCTGAAATTCTTTTCGATGACAAGCATGTCCTGTCAGAAAGATTTTTTCAACTTCCATCGGGCCGCCGACTGTGTGCACCTGCATGCAGGACCAACGGACTGAGTTTCTGCTTTGTTTTGTTTCGTCCGTGTGATTTCTGAACGTTACTATTTGCAATAAATGTAACTCCTATGTAAGCCTGAACCATAATTATATGAGAGTCTGTCTGGTGTAGGGGATAGGAATATGCTGTCGTTTTGTTGTACTTCCATGTAGAGCTCTCTAACAGCCCTCTGCGATAAATAAAGACTTGTATTATTATTAGTTTTCATGTTATCATTCTAAATATTATTACTATTTGTTTGCCAACATTGCACACTTGAAAACAATAAGCAATTTCTTTGTACATCACGCGTTATGGAGCGAGCTTGGAGGGAAAGAGCACCGCGCACTCCACGTCAAATCGTGACTTCCCCCATCGTGTTGTTTGACTGTGTTACTGTAATGCGTCATGACAATAACACTACTGACTGAGACATACATAAAGACATGAATATTTTCTACGAGAAAATTTATCTTGTAATAGTCCCAATACTCACTCTCGTTTGCCTCGGGAACATCGTATTGGGCGGTGACGATTTCGGTGAACACACACAGTGCCACCACCAACCTCCAGACAAAACCTGCAATCATAATCAGATAATGTCTGTCTTCATGGTCGAGTAGTCTAACGATGATAGGTTACTCCGAAGAATTTATATATAGATAAGAGAGAAATATGTCCGTGTTCACAGCTTGGTTAGTCAATGAAGGAGCAGGGACATGCACAAATATTTCTGTCTGTTTTGTAGCAGGAAGACGGGCATTCACAGCCCAGATAGAGAGAGTAAAAGGACTTCGTTTTCGCATTGTCACGGACCAGGACTATGTTATTTATTTGTTTTCCTGTCCCTCGTATTCTGTCCATGCTTTAAGAGCGGTCCGGTGGCGCAACGGTTAGCGCCTGTCACCAATACAGTAAAGGTTGGCTGCCCTGAGTTCATTTCTCGTCTCGGGCACGCTGATCTTTCTCTGCACGTGGCATCTGTTTACAGGGCTGGCTGCCTTGCCGAAATATAGCCTTAGTTGCTGACACGGCGTAAAACACCAATTCCCCCCCACCCTCTGTCCATGTTTTGTTCTTCTTAAGCGCTAAAAGCATGCTGCTAAGGAGTGTGAGTACGCGCTTTACACATTTTCTTTTTTATATTATTATTAATGTTATTGTGATTGTTATTGTAATTGAAATTATTATTATTATTGCAGACAAAGATCAGTAACCGGGACCAAGAAATTGCTCGGCTTAAGGCTGAAACGGATATTTGCCAAAATGAAAGAGATCAATTGATATGTAAACAACCATGGGTGACCGTTGGTGATTTTAAAGAAAAGGTTCGTGAATTTGACTTTGGTCATAAGAAACAGTTGACGACCTACAGAGAGCCGTAGCAGAAATCAGAGTCTGGAAGGAACGCGAGTGAAGACTAAATAAAGATCTTGAGAATACTACCACAAGACTGAAATCTCTGGAGGGAAACCGAGGCAGAGAAAGTGGCTCATCTGGAAAGTAAATTTAACTTATACATGTCCTGCTGCGTGTTAGGAATCTAGAGAAAACGCTGGAAGTAGAGAAATCAGCCAACGAGGAGTATTACGGAGCACCAGAAGGTTTGACAAAACAAATCAGAGAACTCGAGCAAACATACGACGATAGAAAAGCAAGGAAAGTGTATCTGAGGTGTCAGCTTGGAGAAAAGATAGAGGAAAAAAAGAATATAGTTATTGGCATCTTGTATAAAGTCCCTCAGACGAACTTAATTGAACCCGAGACCGAGCTGGGAAAGACCCAGAAAAGACCGGCATTTCCAGCCAATGGGACGGCTTTCAGAGAATTAAATTATTAAAATACCAGTTGATGAAATTGGATCCGGACAACAAAGGCAAAAGAACAAAAACTATGAGGGTTCACAAGAAAAGGAGACAGTTACACTATCTGATTTTGTGGGAAACATGGGAGAAATTGTAAAACTTCCATATAGTTAATGCAATGTACGTGTATACATCCCCGAAAGCATGTAAGGGAGAATGAATGAGAATGTCAGCGGGAAAAGGTTTAACCGTGAGTATTTGGGGAACACTGTTCAGTCGTAGAATTTTCGTCGTGAACGAGGTTGAAAAGGTACTCAGGCCCGAGATAGAAAGGGAAGAAGACGTGCCTGAGTCATGACTTGTAAATGTCCTGAGTTGAGATTAGAGAGTAGAGCAAGGTATACACCCTGGATGCTGCGCAATACCGACCCCTTGTGGATTCACCTCGCCTAGTCGAGTTGCAGACCTTTTGAAGAAGGAAAAATCACTCCCCTGACCATTCCTCGGTCGCCTTCGGTCCAACACCCAGCAGCACGTGGGGGTCGGTGCACCGTCGGCCACCGAGGAATACGGCTGCTGTGACCCCGGGACCCCCTCGTGACGTCACAGTGGAATACGGCTGCTGTGACCCCGGGACCCCCTCGTGACGTCACCGTGGAGTACGGCTGCTGTGACCCCGGGACCCCCACGACACGGCCGGTGTGTACGGCCTGGGACTGTCATACGTCGCTGTGCTACACGGAGTGACCACAGAGTTTCCTACCTCCTCGGGGAAGGAAAACCCGCTCCTAGTGGATTACAAGTTAGATGTGTGTTATTCGTATTCAGACTGACTTGAGATGTGAAGTGTGACAACCCTACGTTAGTCGGGCGCCGAACTGTGAGCATGGATATATATATATGTAACGAAGAGTACAGACTATTACATTACCATACGTTTACTTGTCATAGATGGGTTTCCCCATCTTCCCTAAAGAACTGTGCATTGCGACATTTTTGTATAAATATATTTATCTGTGTTCTATGTCATAAACTCCTGAGCAACTTGATAACATGAAGTAGACAGCCTCAGGCAATCGTTGTTTTGTGTGTTGTAAGAACGCGTATGGACGTCGTGACGTGTGTGTTCGACGTCCGTGACACGAACTGTCCGTTCTGTTTTGTCGAGACACAGGTACACAGGGTGTTCCACGTACTAGAGGTGTCTCACCAACTGATCTAAGTAACCTGTGAGTAAAAATACCGGTATTTTAGAGGTACTTGCAGAAGTCTTACTATATCCAAAGACGTTTTTATTAACAGTGCTACCTCTATTAGGCAATATTGTTGCTAATAAAGATAGCTGTCATTAACACTGTTTTGTGACATAATACTGGCTTTACATGACAATGTCGTTAAAATTGCCACCGAAATAAATAATAAAGGCGAAAATTTTATTTCATCTGAGACAAGTGACATCTAGTATGTGAACCAGTCAACCTTTCTTCCCTTGGCTCTGATGTCTATATTGCTGTGGTTGGTCAACAGTTTCAAATTTTCAGCTTTTTTATTTTTCATGCCATAAACCAGGGGTGGAGAACCGTTATTTTCCTCCAGAGGCATATAAATTTATAAAATAATTCACGCACTACACAAAATTATCTACCTAAGAATTAGCCTGCTGTATGCAGTCCAGTTGTAGTTTCGCTACAGTACGTTAACACCTTTGTAAAGTGACAGTCCCAGCCTGCATCGCACTACTCTCCTCTGAGGCACCACAATCCAGCTTTTCGTAATCAGTACGCGAAAAATATGTTTCACTGATTTGAAAAGCACAGAGAAACAGCTGTTTGAGGTTTGTGAAATGTGTATACAATTAGAAATTCCTAAGGGAAAAGACGTAAAGTAACAAAATCTTATGTTCCTAATGCACAATTTTCTGTTTGTGGTTGTATAATAATAATAATAATAATAATAATAATAATAATAATAATAATAATAATAATAATAATAATAATAATAATAATAATAATAATAATAATAATAATACATCATGACCATTTAGTACAGAACTACCTAGCTCTTCCTGATGGAGAAGTTCATAGCATTTACAAAGTGCCTACATAGATGCTATACACATAGACATGCGAGCACACGCTCAAACAAACTTAAAACCACAAACAAATTTTTACTAGCCATCATTCATTTGTTCATCCATTGGAAAACCGCCAAAGGATGATGTTGGAATGTTGTAAGCCTGAACTGCTAAGATGCACAGCAGTGTAGACGATCATATTTTTTGTGTCGTGAGCAAACATGGTTTAAACGTGTCAACAACTGACATTAAAATGAAAGAGGTTTACTTTCAGCTAGAAAGGTCACATGCATGCATAATTTTCCAAAATTGTCCATGTAGGCCGCGGGGAGCCGACCAGAAGCATTCGTATCTCTTCCGTCATTACTGAACTCGTATGTGTCCTGTCTATGACGTAATAGACGGTCCTCAAAGTTTATGTTCATAAAATTCTCTTAATATAAATTTGGTATGAAAAAAGATTATAGCTTTACGGGAAATCTGCGGTTGACTTGGCGGGCCGGATCAAACAATTTCTCGGCCCACTGGCCGAACGTTCCCCACTCCTGTCATAAGGTAACCCTGACCATGAATATCTGTCAAGATGACGTACTGATTGTACTCGTGTATGTGTGTGTCAACGGGTGGATGGGCGAAGATTCTGTCATTGTATGTAAATCACGTGCTAGAAAACTGACAGGAATCAAGACCTCTAAAACTGCTAAAGTCAGATGACTTTGACAGTAAAAACAAATCTTATGTCATTGCTATCTCGCAATGTAAATATCTACTACTTTGTTTAAGTTTTAATAATAATGATAAGTACATGTATATAGCGCCATTCTCCAGCAACAGCAGGAGTCTAGGTGCTTTACGGTAATAACAGTTCACTTGTATACACGTTGTTCATTGTCAACAAGCTTAGTACATGTGCACTGCACACAAAGATCATGCAGTCCAATGAAGAAATAAAACGGGAAGATAAAACAGTGCTGTAACACAACAGCGCACAATGTGGGGATAGCCACTTTCTGTTTGGAAGAATGCATGATGATGATTGATGATGATGATAAATGCAAAGTTTGTAAAGCGCACACTGACGCTGCTCAGGAGTCTGCTCTTAGCATCCAGTCTGGTGGAGCTCAGCGTGAAGAATACTATGTAGAAGGGAGATCACCACAATCAACTTCAGACTTTGGATCTAAATGTTATCTAACCTATACCCGATCATTTGCCAATCAAATCGCTGCGAGGCTTTACTAAGGCATCAAGGAAAAGAAGTTGACGCCAAACTGAACTATTACTTACGTAAACGGTACACGGACGTTTTCAACCCCGACGGACGTTTCGGCGCGCGGCCCACCAAAACAAGCACTTCATTTCGGCATTTCACCACGGACCTTTAGCCGAAGTCAAGTGTGTGACGCCCCCTTAGCTCGCACTTGACCACATTTCTCTCGCGCATTGGTATCAATGTATCAGTGAACTCTCTCTCAACTATCCCTCCTCATGTTCAACCGTTACGCCATAATCACCACATTTCTTCGCCATTGCCCTATCATGTCCTCATCCTCTCTCAAAAGCTGTTAGCGCATTAATCATGTCGCGACAATCAAAGTGAACCCTGTCTGCTGAGTCTGTGATGGTACCAATTTAGTTTGAAAAATAAAGAATTATGTATCCTAATACTAAGTCGAGATACACTTTCAAATTCCTAATGAGAAGCTAATACCTCCTCTCTCTCTCTAATCTCCTCTCTCTCTCTCTAAACTCATCGAAATCTCTAAATCTCTAAAATCTCTCTCAAACTCTCAAACTCTTCATCCAATCTGATGATCCATGAGGAACTGCAGAAAACAACTGCACCAGACTGCAACTGTCTTATCTTAACCATTTGAACAATACCATGCTAACTGATATAGTCAATTAACAAAATGGCAAACATTTTGTTAAAGCATTACTATGACACCCTACAAGAGCAAGCTCTTAGCGCTTAACGAATAACAACGAAAGATGGACAGCTTATGAGGACAGAGAGCACAAAACAAAAACCATATGAAGCCTATACAACGAATAAACAACCGTAACAAAACCAAGAATAAAATCAAATACAGAAAAACACAAAGAGGAATCAAACAACAAGAACAAGAGCTTGAGCAGTAACAGACATTCCAAAAGGAATGGTGCTTTCTCGCTGTGACAAGAACTGCATTTGGGAAAGGACCTTGTGTAGGGAGTATGTTCTACAGACGGACGGATGTTTTACATGCACGTGATTAAAGGATTCAACAGTAGGTAGGTGGCGGGTATAGAAAGGGAGAGAGATTCAATCATTTGGCCTGCACATAACTAAACATCGCTGTCGCCAACATTGTTGTTTGTTTTGTGGTGACAGGATGAGTAAGCGAGAACGATCATCAGACGATGAATTAAACATCAAACTGTGAATTACTAATTTTTGTTTATGTAGCAACTAACAAATTAAAACTGTGAATTACTAATTTTTGTTTATGTAGCAACTAACAAATTAAAACTGTGAATTACTAATTTTTGTTTATGTAGCAACTAACAAATTAAAACTGTGAATTACTAATTTTTGTTTGTGTAGCAACTAACAATTAAAAAACTGTGAATTGACATTACTAATTACTCATTGTTTATGTAGCAACTAACAAATTAAACTGTGAATGCTACCTCATCTTTTTCCTATGCAACTAAAAAGTAAAACAACTAACAAATAAAACTATTTGATTACTAATTTTTGTTTATGTAGCAACTAACAAATTAAAACTGTGAATTACTCATTTTTGTTTATGTAGCAACTAACAAATTAAAAACTTACTAATTAAACCTCGAACTTGAATGTTGTTTGATGTAGCAACTAACCAAATTAAACTGTGAATTACTTATTTTTGTTTGTGTAGCAACTAACAAATTAAAACTGTGAATTGCTAACGTTTCTTTCTGGCTCTATAAGGCGCTGACGTAAGAAGGCAGAATGGCCGACGTTGCAATTACCAAATCAAGACGTTCATCGCCTCTGAAATAATGAATCTAAAGGCGAAGGCGATGCTGGTGCTGCAGCTACGAAAGTCTAGTAACACAAAATACTTGCCTTTCATTGAGATGCTTAAGATGACGGCGAAATCTTTGAAAAACTTTTCACAGTCAGACTTCGTTCTTTGAGTGAACTGAATACCAATCTCTATGTAGTGGCGCTGTCAGCCGGTCGTCTGTTGAAATACCCGGATATTGATGGTTCTACTCGTTACACCAAGATAATAAAATAGAATAAATGTGTCTGCAGACACCCGATCTACTTACTAATTACATTTGTATAAATTCTATAGATAGATTGGACCTTAGCTGATTATTCCAAATCTCTATTGAACAAAACTCACATAATTATAATCTTCAGTGATGTGAAAAGTTAAGCTGATCTGTTAGATCTAAGACCAGGTGACAGAAGAGTCATTTAAAGAACGATAAGCGTCTATTTCTGGAATAATAATATTATGGTGATTATTAGCTTCCTCTCTGTGTTTTCTGTATTTGATTTTATTCTTTGTTTCGTACGGTTGTTGATTCTTGTATAGCTCATATGTTATTTGTTTTCCTGTCCTTCGTATGTTGTCCATGTTTCGTTGTTGTTCTTAAGCGCTAAGAGCTTGCTCCTTAGGAGTGTGAGTGTGTGCTTTACACATTTAGCATTTATGATTATTATTATTAATTTGTAAAGCGCACACTCACATTCCTTACGTAGCATGCTCTCAGCGCTTAAGAACACGGACACCACAAGAACAAGAGCTGAGATTAACATGATATTGCAAAAGGAAGGGTGTGACAGATAGACTGACAGACAGCTGTAACATGTCTATCACAGTAGACAGACTGACAGACAGCTGTAACATGTCTATCACAGTAGACAGACTGACAGACAGTCTGACTGATATTCTAGTAGGGCAGTGTCAAGGTTTCTCACCGATATTTCACTCCTTAATCACTTTCTGTCATTGTGTTCAATATATCTTGCCTACTACACGAAAATGCTTGAAGCTTAGTTCTGGTGTGTGGAGTTACCATTAAGTAGTCTATTGACTGGCAGTCCTCACTCTATATAACTTTTGTGGGTGAGAAGGCATTCGACAGAGTAGACAGGGATGTCATCTGGAGGCTGATGACCTACTATGGCATTCCACCTGAGCTCATAAACATTATTCAGGGGTTGTACGAAGACTTGTATTACCAAGTTATTCAAAACGGCAAACTTACTAAACCTTTCGTAATGAACACCAACAATCTTCCTGATGGTTATAGACTGAATTATGTGCCAGACAACCCAAGACAACAACACCAGAATCCAGTGGACCTTCACCAAACATCTAGAGGACCTGGACTTTGCAGATGACATCAGTCTCCTATCTCATTGGCAACAACATGAGCAAACCAAACTGAGTAAGCTAGCAGATAAAGTGGAGAAGACTGGTCAACAGAAAGAAGACCGAAGTGATGAGAATCAACAACAAGCAGGAACTCCCAATCCAACGTCACGGAGAGAACATCCTGGAAACAGACCGCTTCACGTATTTCAAGAGCATTGTCACAAGGACGGTGGAGCGGATGATGACATCAAAAGCTGCATCAACAAGGCCAGGCATGCTTTACCAGCCTTCGCCCCATCTGGAAGTCCCGAGCATTGTCCTTCCGCAGTAAGACCTGCATCTTCAACACCAATGTGAAGGCCGTCCTACTGTATGATTCTGAAACCTTAAAAGTGACAAATACCATCAACAACAAGTTGCAGAATTTACCAACCGATGCCTACGCCATATTCTGGGAATAAGATGGCCTGAAAAGATCTCCAACAGCTGCCTGTGGACAAGAACCAACCAGAATGCCACTAGCCAAGACATCAAAAAGTGCCAATGGGGTGGATAGGACACACCCTGCGCACACCAGCTGACATCATGGCCAGGCAGTTGCAGCCCTCTGCTCCTCAAGGAGTAACAAGGACTTAAATAAAAAAAAACAAAAACAAAAAAACAAAAACCCTTGTAAAGTACATGAACACAAAGAAGTAGTCAAGCTTCAAATAAGTTTATTAGCTAGAATTGTGCAGAACACATCCACTAAAGGTGAAGGGATCAAAAGACTGTCACATGACACCTAGAGGCACAGTTACATGTATGCCTCTTCTAGAGAGAGAAAAAATCTCCCCTATATTATTTGCTGTGCTTTGTCAGATTTTGTGCTCTGCACTTTGGTGCGATGCAGTGCAGTGAGATTGAACAGATGTATATCTTTGTTGGACTGTTTGCAGGCAAATTTTTCACTAGAACGAGGCCACAGCACAAATTCACCTCTGGTTTAACATGAACGAGTAGACAATGTGAACTCTTATGCTGACAGGTACAAAAGCTCAAGCGTTATGGTCTTTCGTGTTTTCAGTTTATTGGTTCTATGTCGTGGTAAGCAAAGGTGAGGACTTTTGAAATAAAAATAACTTACACAATTTTATGCAGGTCTTTTGTTGACTTAAGGGATTTTGTGTTTCCAAATATTAAACTGCTAAATGGTTCACCAAGATCCGATAGCCTACAGCTTTACGACAGGCTAAGAGCTGGTCTTGACAGACATGCAACAATCAAGAGGTCCACTTTCATGCTTTCTTGCATTAACAATTGCCATAAAATCTCGAGTTAGAGAGGCTCCTCCAACCAGGAAACCATCTACCTCAGTCTTCCCAGCCAATTCTTTGCATTGCTTCCTTTAACAGATCCTGTCAGACATTAAAAAAAAAACATAAGATGACAAACCTGCCGCTTTGGATATGCTGGCATTAGGGTTCTGAATAAACTGAGTCAGTTAAGGTTAGCATCAAAGTTAAGGTTCTGATATCTCACGAGTTCAGCAGATTTTTTTTAAATCTTAGTATTAAAAACTGTCTAGATGTCGAGACATTTACTGGATAGGCGGACGAAACTTTACCTAGGCAAAACATTATGACAAGGATTTTATATAAAGTTCACCGTGTAATATGAGGGAAAACTTGATATAAATAATTCATGATACGCTCTCTAAAACTTAATATAAAATCCAAACAGGTGCTTACCTCTAAATTATTCTTGTGGATTTAGCCACAGATTCTGAGACATTCTTGGCCAGCCAGTTCATGTGCAGTAGGGTGTAAAGTCATCCAATGAATTGTAACGGATCAATAGGCACATTTGGGGTTTTGTACAACCAGCTATGCTGAGTTAAAAAATGTAAAGCAAACAAATCTGCAATAAGCAGAACACCTAGTTTTCTGCCCTGGTTTTTGTTTCTAGTCACGTGGTAAATGAAAATCTTGCTTAGTGTGAAATGATAGCATAAAGTCTTTTGATGACAGCTCGAATGTAACTATCCCTTGAATCCATCCTATAGAGTATAGACTGATTTTGCTGCCTCACTCAGTTTGTGAGCCACCTGGCCATTGATATTGGTCCAGGCTTGCGATGATCTTGGTTGTAATTTCCATTTCTTCAACTGCACTGTGAATGCTATCAGCAATAGCAAGAACATGTGTCTCGTTCCAGTGTTCAATGGCACAGATAGAAAGTTGCAGGTTCACCAATCATTACATAGTGTTCTTCAATTTCCTTATACTATACCACTTGTCTCCTCTTTTCTCTCTCACCAGTGTCATGTCTTTTCGCCCACCAAAAAATATTGCCATGATTTCCTCTTCGTGGTTCATAGGAGTTGCCTTTAAAGCCCTTCTCAACTTGTTGTCGAGCCCTCCATACTTTGTGATGATCGACAATAAATTATTGATGCTGTCTTTCAAGCTAATAATGCCATTAGTCCACCAATGTTGCTGAGGTGATGGCCGCACCTGCCCTATTTAACACTCATGTCGGTCTGCTTCCAAAGCAATGGTTGGTACAGTGTATTGGTATTATATTCGTGTCCTGTTAGAAAGCAGGGTTAGTGTCTCATGGGATATCCTTTGGGGCTGTTGTTGTCTAAAGAACTAAAAAGTTTTCGTTGTCATGGTCATAGCCACAGTAACAAGGGGTGAAAAGGCGTGAGGTCGCTGACAGTTGAGACAGGTGACATAAAGCTACAGTCTTCATCACCTTCACACTAGTCAGTAGAGATATTTGGCTGTCTCTCAGATGTGGCAAGCAGTGACAGATCTTCCTTCTCACCAGCCTTTCCTGTGAAGTGACCACAAATTCAGCCCAGTAAAATATTTTTGGGCAACACATTTGAAAGAGTACAATCCTGGCACTGACGAATCAAGCAGAGCAAGATGAACCGCATTTTATCACCATATCACCAGATGACATTGCTAAAGTGCAGAGATCAAAGATCTCAGAATTAAAGCAACATGGTTTACCACGTCGGAAAAGTTTACGTGTCAATGAAGAAGGCTCATAATCCTGGTAAGCCAAAAACTCAAAACAAGATGGCAAAGTGACACAGAAGCCGTTAGTGGATGAAAGTGTTGATTGGAAGAAACGATGCAGCTCAAGCAGTCAAGAACAATCTGGAAGAGAGGAATGGCCCAGCAAACATAATCTTGTTTATATAGCAACATCATCAGCCGATGGCTGAAGTTGCTTGCTGGTTGTTGCTATGTGTGATGTCACTTATGATGTGATGTGTGATGTCACTTATTATTACTCTCATCGCTAATGCGCCATGCTGAATAATAGGAAAACATCGCCAATAAATATCTACAACAAGGAGTATCCATTAAAGGAAAAAAAAAGGTGACCAAAGGTCATGCAGAAAATGATTTTAAATATGAAAAATCTGTCCGTGCTGTGTTTTAATGTCTTGTTGGCACCTGCCCTGATTATTTCTGAGCTTAAGTCCCAGCTAGACAACTCCGCTCCTTGTTTGATGATCATCTCCTTACTCTTCCTGCCACCACAACAACAACATGTGGCCACAGGATGTTTAGTTGTTGTGCAGCCAAACATTGAACTCTCTCTCTTTCCATACCCGCCACCTACCCACTATTGAATCCTTTACACACACCTCTTCCGTAATTCCACAAACATTACACCCTATCCCATAATACTAGTCCTTTTTCATGCCCTTTCCTTTTGCAACATCCTGTTACTCTCAGCTCTTGTTCTTGTTAATTGGTTCCTCTCTGTGTTTTCTGTATTTGATTTTATTCTTCGTTTAGTACGGTTGTTTATTCTTGTATAGCTCATATGTTGTTTGTTTTCCTGTCCCTCATATGCTGTCCCTGTTTAGTTTTTGTTCTTAAGCGCTGAGCTTGCTCCTTAGGCATGTGAGTATGAGTTTTACACATTTTGCATTTATTATTATTATGTAAACATAGCAGATCACAATTTCGACTGAAGAACATTTCTTGTTGTAATAAAGTGTTCTGATTATCGCAAAAAAAATATTTTTGGTATTTGAAATCAGGATAGTGAAGTGCACAAAACCTGCCATCACTACACCATAATGTGCAGTCCATAAGTCAGCCTTTCCCGGTAAACATCACTAATGGGAGCAATCATTTCCAATGACAGTAGCTCTACAACAGATATCTGCATCAGGATGATAGTAACAGCAGCAATAGCTGGCCTGGACAGGTTCTGGTACACCCATAGCATCAGGATCATGACAGCAACAACAGCTCTATGACAGATATCTGGATCAGGATCATGAGAGATATCTTCTTCAGGATAGTGAAAGCAACAGCAGCTCTACAAGAGATATCTGGATCACGATCATGGCATCTCTAAATCAGGATCATGACAGCAGCAACTCTACTATAGAGATCTTCATCAGGATCATGACAATAACAGCAGCAATGGCTAGGATGGACAGTGTCTGGCACAGCCATAACATTAGGTTGACCACAATCTGTACAAGTCCCTCATAGCACCAGTCCTGCCTTACAGATGTGAACTGTGGACTCTACTTCCCAATACGAAGAGAAGTCAGGCATCAAGGAACAAGAGCCTGAGGAGACTGCTCCACAGGCCTCATAGGCAGGAAGCCCCAGCTGGACAATCATCACAATAGCACTTGAAAATTCTGATGGAGCCCCAGTAGCTAGCTATCGTAAGATACGGCACAGTAACAGGGGCCCCTGCATCCAAATGTTCATGCATTATCGCAATAAGGAACGACCGATCGTAACTGTGTCTCGAGCGCGAATGATAACCTGCTGGTCAATGACAATGACAATGACAATGACAATTCTTTATTTACGAGGGGTAAAATAAGCAACTGAGCGCTTTTTTTTCCATTTAGCCCTCGCCATTTACAGGGAAGGAAATTAACTACATAAATGAAGTAATTAAGCATTATAGAAAAAAATGTAGTAAACACAATCGTCGGTCACGTGTGGTTCACGTGGCTGTTCGTTATCCGAAATTGTGTTCGCTATCAGAGACAAAATTAACGAACTTTTTGCTATCCGAAATATTCGCTATCCGAGGCGTTCGCTAACCGAGGTTCCACTGTAGTACCATACATATATATACAGTGGAACCTCTATTATCAGCACACGTCATCTGGATAATAAAAAAAATCACAGATAATCAAAACTTTACAAATGCTAGAATACGTACAATATCACGCATTGTTTGATTAACAATGACAACTAAGCCATTCATTTTACCCCTTTTTCACCACATTCAAGAATTTTGCAGTTTTCTAGAAATCGATAAAAGAAATTTTTTTTTTTTGGAACCATCTTACACAACAACTTTCTAACCGAACAAATGGAACAAGGCGTCGCCTACACAGACGGTGCAACCTAACCCTAACCCTAACCCTAACCCTAACCCTAACCCTAACCCTAACCCTAACCCTAACTCTAACCCTTAACCCTAACCCCTAACACTAACCCTCACCCGAGACCTAACCCTAACCCCTGACCCCAACCCTGACTAACCCTAATCCTACCTTAACCTTAACCTTAACCCTAACCCTGACTAACCCTAACCCTGCAGGTAATCTGTGATGCGAACATGATATTTATTGATGTTGTTACAAAGTGGCCTGGCAGTGTGCATGATGGCAGGGTCCTAAAGGAATCTGGGATCTTTAATGCCATGGAGCAAGTAAATCAGCCTGTCAGAGGATACCTCCTCTAAATCCTAAATCCAATCCAATCCTAAATCCCTTGACTAGGTCAGAGCAGCAAGACAATAATAGTCACACCTCCACACGTTCCACTGTGGAGCGTGCCACTGGAGTATGCAAGAGGAGATGGAGCTGCCTTAGCTTCGATTATCACCTGCAAATGCCTGTGATGTGATAACTGAATGTTTTATGCTGCACAAACGTGCTTGGTGGCTCAATCGGCCTGAGCCTGATGGTGACGAGGGCAATAATGGTAACTCTTCAGATGACGAAGATGATGATGATGACAATGGCAACCTACATGCATCTGAACGGGCACGCGTAGCTGCAGGAAAAGCCGAAAGACAGAGAGTGATCAACATGTACTTTTAAGATACTCACACATATACACCTCTGCACACACAGATAAACTGAAACAAAAATAATTGACAGTAATTTTTATTCAGCACTTGCAGATGTACTTGCATCTGTGGTGTCACCAATTTTCATCTTTTGTTTGAGGTCCAATATTTTCAGTTTTACCAGTTCAGTGTTATATCTGTTCAGTGTAATACAAGACTCCAAATATTCAGACATCAAAGGGGTTTCTTCAGTTCCGGTTTGCTGCCTTTTCTTTAGCTCTTTCTTGAGTTACTGTTGGTTTTTTAGGTCTATCCTGCTTTGCTTTGTCTTTTGCAGGTGCATTCTTCTGTGATGGCAGTTCCACAGGTGCCTGGCATGATGAGATCTGTGCTTCATCAGCATCATTCAGTGGTTCCACCTCAACTGCTTGCCATACTTCTGGAGACTCTGTAAGAAGACAGTCGCAATGGGAAATGTAGTTCTGTAAACTCTAACAATGCAACAAAAGACGATGTTTGAGGACACAAAAGATAGTTGTGCAGAAAAGTGCAGCATTGTGTGACTTGTGTTACAATTTAAAAAAGCCTAATACAGTATCAATAGTGATAATGATGTTATTAATGTAGCATGTTTTTATTACAAAATAGATTTGTGAAAGAACTTATATAATTTCAGTTAAATGACAGGTAATGAACATTTCTATGTGAACTTCACAAATCCTTTTTTTAAAATTTAAAGTAACTTCGAAAAAAAAATCACTTTTAAAACTTTTACATTTGGGGTGGAGAATTTAGCAGATACAATCAGATCAAAACCATCACTTTTGAATTTACTTTGTATGGTAGCCTTCCCATTTAATCACGTCTGTGCTAAAGTTGTTTTTTTTAAGTGTTTACATGTCTCATAGCCACAGACTTCTACTGTCGGGACTGTATACATGCCTATGGTCTCATTTGGAAAAGGGTCACAGTGTTGCTTCCTGGATTTTCCATTATGGTCTCATTAAGGACTGCAATAAATGTGTACATGTTATGTCATAAGCAAGACATTACATTGAATTTACTTTTCCGCTAGAAATTTGTTTTAAAGTATTCTTTCATTTTGTTATTCTTCGGTCACTCAGGTTCCTATGAGTGGAGAGTCTGCTGCGTTTCTCGAATATGAAAGTCTGATAAAATATGCCTTTAATATTTATTTCCTGTAGCTCCAAAGTAATCATAATACTGTATCAATAGTGATAATGATGAACTTAATGTAACGTGTTTTTATAACGAAATAGATTTGTGAGTGAACTTATATAACTTCAGTTAAATGACAGGTTATAAACATTTCTTTGTGAACTTTACGAATCCATTTTTTAGAAGAAATTTAAAGTAACTTAGAAAAAAATAGCAGCAAGAAAAAATGACCTGAAGACACTGTACAAGATAAACAAACAGCTAAACAACAGGTTTAAGAACAGTGATGTGCCAGTGAAAGACATGAACGGTAATGTCGTCGAGGGAGAGGCAGGAAAACTACAGCACTGGAGGGAGCATTTTGAGTCAGTTCTGAACAGACCAGATCCCCCTCAGCTTGCAGACATCCAGCCAGCAGCTATAGACCTTGACATCTGCACAGACCCACCAAGCCTGGAAGAAGTGACAGCAGCAGTCAAGACAATGAAGAGCGGCAAAGCACCAGGGGCAGATGGAATAACAGCAGAGATGTTGAAAGCAGATGTGAATGTGACAGCTCCCATGCTGACTGAAATCTTCAGGCAAGTTTGGGAATCAGGACAGCTCCCTGATGCGTGGAAGACAGGGCTCATCTTAAAATTACCGAAGAAAGGAGATCTTGGAGACTGCAATAATTGGAGGGGCATAACACTTCTTTCCCTCACCAGCAAGGTCTTCAGCAAGATTGTTTTGTCAAGACTGACGGCAACTCTTGAGAAACACATCTTCATTCTCCGACAGATTGTGGAGCAGAGCAACGAGTGGAACACACCAATACATCAATTTCATCGACCTGGAGAAGGCTTTTGACAGCATCCACCGCGAGTGCTTATGGAAGATCCTGAGGCATTACGGAGTCCCTTGTTCAGGTCATTGCAATGCTGTACAGCCATTTCAAATCCCAGGTTGTCTGAGACACAGAGCTCACAGACCCCTTCAACATCAGTACTGGGGTGAAGCAGGGCTGCATTCTGTCGCCGTTCCTCTTCATTCTGGCCATGGACTGGATCATGATATCTTACATCGACAGTGAGAGGAGAGGGATCAGATGGACCATGACGATAACAGCAACAACAACGCTGGCATAGACTTTGCTGATGACATTGCCCTGCTGTCACACCGCCACCAAGACATGCAGGAAAAAACAAATGCCTTCTCAGAAACAGCTGGAAACCTTGGCTTGAAGGTCAGTGCAAAGAAAACGAAAAGTATGAGAGTGAACGCCAGAGTCCAAGACAGCATCAAACTAAATGGAGAAGAGATTGAGGAAGTTGACAGTTTCTCCTATCTTGGGTCCAAAATGTCAAACACCGGAGATGCGGAGGTGGAGATTCGAGCCCGACTGGCGAAAGCCAGCCAGGCCTTCGCCTCACTCAGGAGCACATGGAAGGCAACAAACATCAGCCAGAAGATCAAGCTGAGAATCTTCAAGTCAAATGTGATCAGCACCCTCCTTTACAGATCAGAATCTTGGAAGATGACCAAAACCATCAGTAACAAGCTTGACGTCTTCCAAAACAGATGCCTCAGGCGCATACTTAACATCTTTTGGCCAAACACCATCACCAACGAAGAACTCCACCGAAGAACTGAAACCGAGTCCATCACCACGCAGGTTCAACGAAGGCGTTGGCGATGGATTGGACATGTGCTCCGCCAGCAGACAGCAGACCTTTCCAGAGTCGCCCTACAATGGACTCCAGACGGCCGAAGAAAACGAGGCCGCCCAAAGGAAACTTGGAGAAGAACGGTGGAAATGGAGATGAAAGGAAAGGGCTGGACATGGGGTCACCTAGAGCAGGTTTCAGCCGATTGACATCGGTGGCGGACTCTGGTTGAGGCCTTATGTGCAACCTGATGCACGAAGAGGATTAGATAGATATAGACAGAAAAAAGATCACATTTAAAACTTTTACAGTTGGAGTGGGGAGTTTAGCAGGTACAATCAGATCAAAACCATCACTTTTGAATTTACTTTGTATGGTAGCCTTCCCATTTAATCACGTCTGTGCTAAAGTTGTTTTTTTTAAAGTGTTTACATGTCTCATAGCCACAGACTTCTACTGTCGGGACTGTATACATGCCTATGGTCTCATTTGGAAAAGGGTCACAGTGTTGCTTCCCGGATTTTCCATTATGGTCTCATTAAGGACTGCAATAAATGTGTACATGTTATGTCATAAGCAAGACCATCATTTTTCAGCTTGTAACACTTGAATGCATTGTTGATTAAAGTGAAAAAGGGGATTTCATCACACAAATATTTGTAATTATTGTTGTTTACTACTTTTCGCCATTTATAAAATAGATGGATAAATGGAAACTGTCTTTTTTTTTAAGTTGTCCCAAGTGATTACTAAGTGGTTTTCTTTCAACCACAGCACAACTACAAAACATAAATGTTTACATGAACGTTGGTGTGTACTTAAAGAGGTATATAGTTATATTCAAAGCAACCACATGAGAAGCATCAAGTAACAATAATTTTAAACTGACACCTACATGTACAGTTGTCACAAAAAATTGCAGACTGAATAGTCATCATCATTTCCAGTCTACAGGTGCATGTATGAAACAACAAAGGCAACAGCTCAGTGAACGTTTAACTAATGTTGATAGCACCGTATCCTTCCCCACAATGGCATCGAGGATGTCATCATAGGGTTTTGCGATAACCCCTCCATTGCCTGTTTTCTGTCTTTGCTGACACTCGAGCTCTGTGCTCTCTCTTTAAATTATAAAACTTTTCACGCACCTTGTCGCTGGTGCGTGTTGCGGTTCCCAGAGATGATACTTTTTCTGCAATCATCTGCCACACTTTATTTTTGTCCTTATTGGACAAATCCAAACAAATGCTTGACATGATTGTTCGCCTATTCTCTAAAATGTTTTCCAGCATCACCATCACTTCGCGATGGGAAAAATTTGCCTTGCGCATTTTGTTATTCTGCTGGGACGCCATGTTTGAAGTGATTCCGGGATCTGTAAACGTTTAACCGACGTCCATGAATACAAGCCCAAGTTGCAGCTGGCGACACGCAGAGGAACTCTGACCTAGGGCTGTGTCCTAGGGCAGTGACGTGTGTTGTGCCTGACGGTGACAGTCCGAGCGACGCGGCGAGCAGGAAAGGTGGCACGGGTAGGTCAGGCGAGGTCACGCAAAGCGTGGGGGCGGGACCCGCGAGTGATGGTACCTCCGCTGACTGGCCCAAGGGTAGCATGGAGGATAACACGTCTGGCATTTCTCTAGAGCAGTGGTGGGCAAAATACGGCCCGCGGGCCGGATCCGGCCCGCCTCGCCATTTCATACGGCCCGCCAAAACATATAAGTTTTTTTTAATATTCACAAAATTTGACAGTTTTCAACCGAAACTCGGTTTGTTTCGTGCAGCCGCGAATTATGATCCTACTTGTATGCGTTTTACCATGAGAGCCGGCAACGCGCATGCGTACTCAGTGCGGAAATCCCCACCTGCAGCACGAGGAGTTCGTAAATGGAATAAAAAAAGTCAGTGCGCGGAAACCCCATGTCAGTACACGTTGCCGACATGAGTGGAAGCATGAATCCTTCAAAAAAAACGTAAAGTTGATACGGAATGTCGAGTGTTTAATGAAGAATGGACACACAAATATTTCTGTTGTAAATCGGACGATAAGGCAGTGTGCTTACTGTGTTGTGAAACGATTGCTGTTTTCAAGGAGTTTAATTTGAAGCGACACCATCAAACGAAACATCGCGAATTTGGCAGCAAATTTTCTGAAGAAGAACGCAAGAAAAAAGCCACGGAGTATGTTGCAAAGCTCAAGAAACAACAGACTATATTTTCCAAACAATCAACCATCCAGGATAGTGCAACAGAGGCTAGTTTCATGGTAGAATATAATATTGCAAAATGCAACAAGCCCTTTTCAGACGGGGAGTTCATACAAAAGTGCATGGTCGATTGTGCAAGTGTCGTGTGTCCAGAAATCAGAAATACATTTGAAAACATTTCATTATTAAGGCGGACTGTCGATGAACTCACACAACAATTAACTGGACACTGCAAGCCGTGATTTTGTGTGGTATTCATTGGCATTCGATGAGAGCACGGATAATGAAGACACCGCACAACTGCTCATCTTTATCCGTGGAATTGACAATACTTTTACCATCACAGAAGAATTGTTAAGCATGGAATCAATGAAAAATACAACAACTGGTCAGGACTTGTTTGAGTGTGCAGTGGACTGTGTGGAAAAAAGAGGATTGTCATGGGATAGGATCATAGGATGGCCACACATGGAGCCAAATCATTCACTGGCAAAAACATAGGAATGGTGAAACTTTTGAAAGACAAATTAACAACTGAAAATCCAGGCAGTGATATTTTATCATTCCACTGTATTTTGCATCAAGAAAGTTTGTGCAAATCAGCATTGGATATTAAGCACGTGATTGAGCTTGTGATAAGTGTTGTGAATATTATTAAATCAAAAGCGCTCAACCACCGGCAGTTGAAGTCTCTGCTGGAGGATTTGGAGGCAGAATATGAAGACGTTCTTTACCACAACAATGTTGGGTGGTTGAGTCTGGCCAAAGTGCTAAAGAGAGTCTGGGCATTGAGGGAGGAAATCATTGTTTTCCTGGACATGAAGGAAATTTCTTGTGAATTCAAAACCAAAATGGGTGTGAAGAGTGGAGGTTCGACTTCATGTTTGCTGTTGATATGTTCGAGAAATTAAATGATCTGAGTGTGACGTTTCAGGGAAAGGGTTTGTTTGCTCATGAAATGTGGACACGTGAAGGCTTTTAAGTTAAAACTGAGACTCTTTGCTCAGCAAGCAGGTGAAGGCAAGTTCTGCCATTTCCCTTTGCTAGGAAAACAGAAAATGCCTGGGAATATAGCAACCAAAGTTAAGAGCTATTTGAAGAGCTTGGAGGAAGAAATGGAAAGACGATTTCAAGATTTTAGTAACACTGAGCCAGAATTTAATATTCTGGCTTATCCATTCACTGCTGATCCGGGTGCAGCACCTGATGAGCTGCAGTTGGAGCTGATGGACTTGCAGTCAGATCCCGCCATGAAGGAAGCGTTCAATTCTGCGAAACTAGTGGATTTTTACAAATCTTTGTCTGCTGACAACTTTCCTCACCTGAGGAAATTTGCAATGAAGATGTTTTCACTGTTTGGGTCCACGTACATATGCGAGCAAAGCTTTTCGTGTATGAAAATTAACAAGAACAAATACAGAGGCTTACTGACTGACACCAACTTGGAGGCAGTGCTGAGGATATCTACCAGCAACCTCAATCCAGACTTTAAATGGATTGTGAAAAATTGTGACAGGGTGCATTTGTCCCATTAAACTGATTAAAGAATAAGATTAATAAATTGATATGAACTGTCTTTATTGTTTATTGATATTTAATGTTTCTATAATGGAAAAGAAATGCCAATATTTAATAAACTGAGCAGTTTTAAAAAGGTGCGGCCCTCCGCTGACTTCCGCCGACACAATGTGGCCCCCGAGTCAAAACAATTGCCCACCCCTGCTCTAGAGGGTAGAGAGATGGAGGAACAGTGTGAACAGAAGGAGGCTGAAGCTAATGAGGTAGTTAGCGAGAGCAGTTCTGTGTGTGTTCTTGTGTGTGCCAGAATGTAATCCCTGTGTATTAGAGGAACAGTGTGGGCAGAAAGAGACTGAAACTAATGAAGTAGTTAGTGACAGTAGTTCTTTGTGTTCCTAGTGTGCCAGAATGTAATCCCTGTGTGTTAGAGGAACAGTGTAGACAAGATGATAGCAACACCCCTAATGTACATCACTCTCCCCACTACCTAATCACTTCACTCCACAGGAGGAAAAAGTGTGTCAAGCCTGTTGGAAGGGCTGGGCAGTCAGGTGTTGGTGAACGCAGAACACCGCCACCAACCTCCGAGTGTCCTGCGAGGTTACCAAGGACGCCATCACGCGCCAGGCTGCGAAGTTACCAAAGGCGAGGCGCGTGCTGCACGCCTTCTGCACGTGACGGTGACCACCGGGTGGCCAACCACAGTGGTGCAAGTATTCAATGGACGCTGGAGAAGATTCTGGAGTTGCCGAAGATGCTTTGTCAAGTGTCAACATTTGAGACGAACTTTGTCAAGATAAAGAGACTCTTGAACTACACAAGAAAAGTGAAGGAACTGTGAAATGACTTATATCGTACATTCGGACTTGAGAAACTGATTTATAACTGCAATGATTTGACATGTTTTGATTTTTAGAAAATGTTTAGTTACTATTATATTTGTTTTAGACTAATGTACTAATTGGTAGTGAGTACATTAGGTCTGAGGACAGGGGAGTGTAGCGGTAGCGCTGTTTAGGTCAGCTTTAGGTCAGCAGGTACTGCTGACAGAGCTTGGTCCCTCCACCCCACATCCCCTTCCACCCCACGCGAGGTCGCGCGAGCGGCGCGGCGCGAGACGGACAGCAGCAGCGGGTGACGTGGTAGCCAAGCTGCGCCTTTTCTCTCGGTCTTGCTGGTTATCATATCTAGTCCCGTTTGGAATGCCTGTTCTCCTCTGACATCGTACAGCAGGAGGGGAAATAGGAGGGACGTGTGTACTTGGTATCAGCACCAACTATGATCCTCTGTACGTGGTATATACTAAACACGTGTCTACTAAACACACACCAGCCCTGCGTACCGTAACGCGGGCGCTCACCGCTCCGCGGGCGCTCACTCACGCCTGTGAGAGCCTGTGATATCCTTCGCCCACCATGGGCGCCTGTTAAAATGGCGGCTGACAGCGAAGTAGAGAATATAATTTTGTTGATGGACATATTTTGACAACGACGACGAATTAATAGAAGTGTAACCGGACTGACCGGCACCTATCGCTAACACCCTAGCGCCAAATCAGTCCGTTCCTCTTTTGTCGGTCCAGGGAAGAGGACGGGAGTTCCCTAGGAGAATTTTCCTGTCTACGAAAAATTCTGGCTCTCGTTAGTCGGGTGCGTCGCCTAGTTCTTACGTGCCTCGCGTTGTGTTCTTTACTTTTTCCTTCTATACCTATTTCCATACGCACCCGAGCTACAGCCGACCTAGGAGTCCACAAAAGACCCTGCTTTACTTACTGACTACTCGTAAAGTGTCTTTTCAGTCGGTGTGTCAGTTCCGCCGGACCTTCTCGTGTGTTCTCTTCTGCTGTGTCACGACTACATACACAGGGACAGTACACACCGAAAGGACATAAGATAAAAGATAAAGACATAAAGGACTTAAAGACATAAATTTATTTACAGAATATATACATCTACCAACAAAACAACTACCAAACTTATACTAGCCTACCTACCTATTGAGAACCTTACACCTAGCTCAACATCCAAGGGAGGGAAAAGGACAGAGACTGAGCGTCGCGAGCCGCTATTTCCAGCGGACCAGGGCTGATGTGCACAAGCGAACTTAAATTTCTTACTTAAGTTGGCCGACTTAACCGCAAACTTACTCAGCTGAGTTCGCTGCCGCGCGAGAATTCTCATCGGTGTGCACAAGCGGACTCAACTGCTTGCTACTTAAGAAATGGGTCAAGACAGTGACCTCTCGTCTTTTCGGAATTGCCCGGGAATTCTCTCGCGTCACTGTTCTATTTATAGACAATCAGCCAATCAACAATCGCTTTGTTCGTGTGTTACGCTTTTATGTTGGTCTTGTTCAGTCTTTTCAACCACGATACTATCTTTTGAGATTGAGGTATTTTGCCTGAAAAAATGAAACAATTATCAAAAAAAAAAAAAAAAAAGACCTACGTAAAAGACTGTATAAAATTAAACTACGATAGCAAGCTTGCTAAATAGAGAAGTTGTATCAAAATATGATTAAAGAACGACAGTAATTAACTCCATTAGGGAGAGTAGCAATACTTATAAGTCCTTAAGTTTTATCAAAACTAGTACACCTTTGGTTACTACTACCTAACCCTCCAGACTTTGTTATAAATGACAGACAGAAATCTATCTTTAGGTTTGTATGGAATGGAAAAAAATGATAAAATTAATAGAAAAATATCCAGGCTAGAGGCATGGGCATACCTGATGTTAAAACTTATATGAATGCGTTAAAATTATCATGGCTGCAGAAAATAAAGAAAAGTAACCACAACTGGAAAAAAATCTCTGTCTACACATAAAATAATAGGTTATTTTGGACAAACTGGGCCATGCAGTTTACCTACTATATTAATGCAAAAAGCTTCTGGATGGATATACTAAAAGCATACAGGATTTTGGAGAGAATATAGTGTGTGATAAACATGAAATTTGTCAGAACCTACTTTTCGTAAACGATAGAATAACAATTGGGAATAAGCCAATTCTATATAGAAGGATGGTGGAGAAAGATGTATACTCAAAACACTTGACAGATGAAAGAGGAAACTTTCTATCATATCAAGCTGTTAAAAATAAAATATGATGTTAACATTGACTTTGTCTCTTTTTAATGGTTCATAAAGGCCATAAAAACATACATAAACTTAAATAGAAGGAATAAAACAGATTTATCTCCTTCTACATATGACACAAACAAAACTCTGAGAATAATTCGAATAATACAGAACGGAGCAAGACAATATTATGATAAAATATATCTAACGCATGTATACCAAACTGTTGCTTTCACTGGATAAAGGATAAATAGAAATGTTGATTGGCATGTTATATTTAAAGCAATGGCTAATATAAAAGATATTAAATTAAAACGGCTTCAAATCAGAGTGTTACATAGAATCTGGGCGACAAGAGTAATATTATTCCACATGGGACTAGAAGAGGATGATGTCTGCAGCCTTTGCAGAGATGATAAAGAAAATATTCAGCATATTTTTTTGGAAGTGTAAATTTGTTAATTTTTTTTTGGAAAAACTTACAAAATTGTATATTAGACAAATGTACAAATGCACCTAAGATAACTTTTAGTGAACATTTGATTTTATTTGGAATGCAATATAACTTTTGAGACAGATGTTCATTTGATTTAATTTTATTCTGGCAAAGGCATACATATATTGCTTGTATATTAAAAAAGTTACCCCCCAGTTAGAACCCTATATCCAATATTGAAACACAGATATTGAATTGAAAAATTTAATGCATGTTTACAATTAACCAAAGAAAAGTTTGCTAAACACTGGCTATCCCTGTGAACAACTTGTTAACTAAACTAAATACTGATTATATACATTTATCTTATCTTGATTATCAAAAACTACATATGTCTTGATATACATTAATATTGTGCTGTCATCCTATGACACATGGGCTCCAAGGTGCATTCTATGATGATTGCTTTATTTGTGTGGCTTCTCTGGCAGATGTATGTATTCTTAAAATGTTTGTTAATTTATGTGTATATGTTTGTTTTTTATGTTGGTATATTGTAAAATATTGCTTGTTAGTATGTATACATATATTGTTATGTATCTCTAAATAATCATGTATCCCTTATGTCTCCTCGTAGTCTGGATACCCTATACCTACTTGAAAATGTGTGTGAATAGACATGTTTTCCTTCCCTGATTTGGTATTTGTATACGTGAAGATAATATATGGGTGAGCTATGCCTCAGATGTAGCTAATGTCATAAATGTAAGATAAGTATAAGTTCAGTGTACAGTTGAAATGTGCGAACTGCCTGAAATATGTGTTATTTATTGATGTATGTTGAAAGCTATCGTATTTGTGTGGGCTACAACTAAAAGACAAACCACTACAACCTATATATACTGTTACTAGCGTCAGCTGGTCCTTTCATAGGGTAGGGCATGATGAGATGGAGGAAAGATTTGTGTAGATTGTCAGAGATATGTTTGTTGATCTATTTATGTAAATTGATATGTGCGGTAGTTTTTGTTATGTTTTGTTTATGTATTGACCGCGAAAAAAAAAAAATCAGCTGTGGAAAGACATAGCAGTTGCCATCAGTGCTCGTGGAGAGCAAAAACGGAATGGCCCCAAAATTTAAAAAATGGTCAAATTTAAAAGCCAGGGTGGTCGATGTCCTGTATTAAATCGCACAGGTACAAGATATCGACTCGCCGAAAGCGAAATCGAGCGTAGAGTTCAACGTCGTCATACAGGTCAAAGTGTTTGTGTTTTATGCCGTGCCAGCAACTAGGGCTACATCACGGATCATACAGGTCAAAAGGATTGTGTCTGTCACGAAACACACATTCCCTCCTCAAATGTCTTCTTATCGTCATTCTAAAGCACAGTCATCTCGCTGCCATCTTCTGTCACTCTTCACGCGAAGAAATCAGAAATGTGCTAACTTAAGTCGCCCGACTCAGTTAAGTAAGGGTTTATACCTGGGGGAGGGCAGTCTTAAAGTTGAGTAAGAAATTTTGTACTTAGCGGACTTGAGTTGTCTTGTGCACACCGAATTACTTTACTTAAAGTTGAGTCAGCCAACTTAAGCTTAAGTTCATGTTTAAGTTCGCTTGTGCACACCAGCCCAGGGCTCCGGTGCATAGGCGGTCTTAACTTTTCGTCTTAAGATGGCTTGCTTAACTCGCTTTTCGTCTTGGCTAAGTTCGCGGTCTCAAGCCTGTTGCATGAGCGATCTCAGCCCCTTGCTTAGCTGAGAAACGGGTCAGGTCAGCGCGGCGGTCGAGGTCAGTGATATAAATAAATTCGTCCGGGGAACGGCCGAGGCTTCCCTTGCCAACCGTATATTCCACCAATGAAAACTGCGCTACAGCGATGGTGCTGAGCCGCGAAATTCGTCTGCGCACCATGGCTGAAACGAAGTAGGGATGTGCGACAGCGAAATATTAGTCTTAATCGAGGAGGTTACCAGGGAGAAGAAGAGGCTTTACCAGAAAAAGAAAAAGATGAAATAAGAAAGAAATGAACGAATTTAAGATCGTCCATAATTTCATTTCGATGTCGTCAAAAACATCCACCAACGGACAGGGGGGCCACCAGAAACACCCGTGATGAAAGGAGAAAGTGATAAATATTTTGGTAGATGATTTCAGAGAACTGATGGAAGGCATAAACATCGAAGGTTGGTCTTTTTGTTTACCTGTGTAGACTTTTTTTTTTTTTTTTTTTTTTACGTCTGTGTCATCCGCAGAAAAAGCTCTAGATACCGAGAGAATGCAAATGCAAAGCCTATAGTCAGCACACAACAGCCAGTTTGAAAATAAGTATTTCCATCCGAAATACATTTATTTAAAATAACTAGATACATTGCTGATTTAGTTTTTGTTACAGGTGGTGAATCATTTACGCTGGTTCCTCCAGAAGTTTTTCATGATAGGGGAGAGTAATAAAATAATAATATTGACATATATAGGAGGTGCAATATAGAACACTCCAGTTCAATCTTCTAATTCAACAATGGAGATGCTTTTGCTAGAAGTATATGCAGATTTATTATTTTCATGCATAACAAACAACAATGAATTGAACATTTCAGAAGCTGATGTTTTCAAATGGGAAATTTTAAAAATGTACTTTATATCACAGATATTCCTGATGGTATTTTTGAACAAAACATGAAATATTAAGGAAAAGCCACCAAGGTTTTTGTACTTTAGAGAGGGCAGCTACATATAATTTTCCACAGCTGGCTTAAAATTATAAATTGTTTAATTCAAGTGCCAAGCACAGACTATGACATAATTTGGGAGATGTACACAGCAGGTTTGTCTTTACATCCACAGTCAGTTTGGACATTTAACAAGTTTTAACTACAAGTCTAATGCATGTTACAGTACCAGTGTTCTACAGTTTAGATTCCAGTAGACACTCAGCTTCTGAATGACAGATTTGCAGTGTCTACATTCTTAAACAGTTGCAAATAAGATGTTATGAAGTTCTGAAATGGCTACACCTGAGTCCAGTGAAAAGTGCTAAATATTAACTCTAAAGAGAGAAACATGTCCTTCACAATCCTACTAGCAGCATGTAGTAAATATCAACATATATGCTTTTTACTAGTTACTTGGCATCACAAAGAATAACAAGCAACACAATAATCTATTTATATAGAAACCTTACACAGAAGAGTAATTCAAACAATACCTTTACATAACCTAATGCGATGGTAAGTACTCAGTGCTCCCAAGTAGAAGTGTCATGAATCAATTGTTCTAAGAAACATTTCTTTCGTGCAGCATCAACACCACTGAGAGCCAGACAGCAATATTCAAAGCCATCAAAGCGGCTTAGGCCTAGACAGCTGCACATTTCTGAAAAAATCTTTTTGACTGTCAGATAAAACACACAAGGTGATGTACCAAGCAGCCAGAATTTCATCCGTCAACTGGGTCACCCGAAGAAAGCAAAATACCTGATGATACAAAAGAATGCACAACAAAGATAAGAGAACGAAAAACTTTGTAGCTCCTGGACAGTGAACTTGAATCTTGTTAAAAAAGAATTGCAATTCATGGAAATCAAAATAAATCTGGCACAGGCTGAGGTAACAAATACTAGACGGAAAAACAGATGGAAAATGGATTGGTAATGCCAGCTGCTGAAAGTGTTTCACCAACTGATTGGGGTGGATGTTGCTATTCAGCCAAAGTCAAATTGAATAATAATTGACCATTCAGTTAGAAATTATGACAGCACAATGGAACACATGATGATTTTTGCTGTTTTGGCAGGGATGTATCTGAAGTCACAAATATATTCTGAAGCATATGATATTAAAGGGGAGGAGTTCTTTTCCTTGTCTGCATTTAAAAAAAAGGGAAACTAAGCCAGTCCCTCAGCGGGTAGCCACTGTCTCCCATATTCATCCCATGTCAATGCCGTCAGCCACTACAACTTGCATTGTGCTTGTAGCATAAAATTGTAATGCACCCATCACCTGCAAAAGACATAGGAAATATTATTGACCTCAATGATTTATATATTTTAGTATTCACATCTAAACAAAACTGTCCATTTTTAGTTAAAAAGGACGATGTGAACATTAACCTATTATGATTATCTATCTCTTGAGCCACATGCTTACAACTTGAGACAAACTGCAAGAAACTGCCTGTCAAATTGATAAACATGTATTAAATCAAACTATATAAGAGATTCTGGGTGCTCTGCTACTTTATTCTGTGTTGTTTTACTTAAATATAATGCCATCAATTTTTTAATAATGTTTACATACTCTAAAACAACACTAGGAGCACAATGGATGGGCCAGAATTGTGCATCTGCACATATGACCCAAGTACAGCAAACTGAAATTTTTTGGATTATTGCTGTCACCAGAGTGAAAGTAGAAAATTTTCATTACTTTTATTGCAAAGTTCAAGTTTTTTCCTTTCCAAATATGTATAAGTTTTGTGGTCTCATGTTTACCTGAGAGCAGCAATAATAACAACAAACATCACCCACTGTCGTCAACACCGTCTTAAGTTATACGCCATTGTTTTATTGTGTAACTATATTTTGATGTCATTCTAACATTATTAAATATTTTTAACGTAATGCTGTCAATTACACTTATTAATTATATATTTATATAGTGGCGGTGACTGTAGTCTTACCTGCAACAAAGGCGGAATAGAGTCTTTTCGTTGAAAATGATGGTCGAAATCATTTTCCACTGTTATGTTCGCTCGACGGAATCGAAAACGATGAAACAAATCGACGTCATGCATTTCAAATGGATTTGATGGATCCCTGAAGTAGTCAAAAATCTGTATCTGTCAATGGTATACGCAGGGCAACTCAGTAAACAACACGATCAAGCGCCTCTGTTACTACGACAGCCGTCGTGCGGTCATGCGTAAGCAGCGTGTCGCGGCTAAGCAAGGAGTTAAGCCAGGGGGGGACCAGTCTCAAATTTTAAGACTAAGACCGCTTGCTTAGCGAGTTGAGACCGCCCATGCACCGCGCTTAGCAGGCGTCTTAGGTTAAGACAGCGTGCTTGGCTTAACTGCTGTCTTAACTCGAGTTAAGACCGCCTATGCACCGGAGCCCAGATGCATATTTCAGCGCCTTGGTACTTCTCGCTAACTCAAGTCTCCAAACGTTCTAACTGCCATACCGGCAGGACCAATGGGTCGTTTTCACTCACGTGATACACACGTTAGCAACGAGGCACTGTCCGCCATCTTCCTTCCCTAACGCTTTGCGTTTCTTCAGCGGCTCTGTATCGGCTTGTGTTACGACACCGCTAGCGTCTCTCGAGCACACCAGCGGAGTCGAACAATTGCGTGCTCTTTCACTCAAATAAACAAAACGATTTTGCCTATACGAGTCTGCCTATGTTTATTGATAAAAAAAAAAAAAAAAATTAAAAAACCCTATGAAAACACAGTCACTATAACAATGGCTCTTCCTTTCGTCAAACACATTTACCAAGTCCACCGAACTCCTTGCCAGGCCTGACGAGAGGGGGGGACAGGGGGGTCTGGTGTACCCGGGCCCGCGGCTGTCAAGGGGGCCCGGCCTTGGTCAGTGGAATTTTTTTTCTTCTTCTCCTTTTCTTTTTCTTTTAAAGAAAGGTCAAAGGACAGAACACCCAAGCATTACACATGCAGAAGTTGAGTTTGAGTGTAGATATTGAGATTCGAATTGTAAACATACATTAAATACTGGGAAAAAAATTTACGATTACAAGTACAAGGGGCCCGGAGAGGTCTGTCCCGGGGCCCGGGCTGGCTCTCGGCGGCCCTGCTCCTTGCACACTATTAAAACTCACTGTCTTGGCAATGTCTCCTCTAACACAATCACACAAATTCCTGTATCTATTACTATTCAAACTCACTGTCTTGGCAATGGTTCTTCTAACACAATCACATATCTCCACTGAATCTTCTACACATTATGAAGCACACTGTCTTGGCAATGGCTCTTCTAGCACAATCACAAAAATCCACGGAATCTACTATTAAAACTCACTGTCTTGGCAATCACACTTCGACTAACACAACCTCCAAACTAAAATGTACTCGATCTCTTACACACTAGTGAGACACACTGTCTAGTAAATGGCTCTCTACTCTTAAACAAGCGTCCACCTCTCTTCGAATCCTTTTCTCTTCTCCCTATTAAAACACACTGTCCCGGCAGTGGCTTCTTCCTTCAATAAGAAACACAATCCTCCTCCCCTTCATTAAGTGTCCAGTTTCACCTCCTCTCACTCATTGCTTGCTACCCCAATCTCTCCCTCTCCAGTCACACCTTTTCTTTCTTTCTTCTTTAACATCAAACAAGAACTTTTGCACATTCAAATGCATATTTATTAATTCTTTTCAGAAAATTTTTGTCTGCTGACAGAACATAACATAAAAAATCATTACAGGGTAAGAAGGAACATATCAAAATCCCAATCTAAATAACATCATTGATATGGATTACTAAGAAGAACTATTGGTTAGGTAATCTAAAATCCACAAAGAAGCTCTGGCATCAATATTTCTCTGAATTAGCTTCTGAGGAAGCAAACGGCATTTGCATGCAAATGACAATAACATTTGATTCAATTATACATGTTTGAGTATCCTGTTAATAAGCAAAAAATATTAACAATATTCTGTCAACAGCAAATATTTTGATCAACATCATACAAAGCATGACATCTCCAGCAAAGAACAAATTCTATATTGTTCACAGTTTCACATCAATTTACCAAGTAACTTATCTGATCAGTTGGATATCGTCATGCTATTATAAATAAAGTGCGAAAGAAAAAGAACTACAATAAGGTAATTGTGCATTTTATATCTGAGAATAACTTCTGTGGTAATGTAAACATATACAGATTGCAAGCATGCATTCTGAAAATAAATGCTGATTTCAAACTAAAAAATTGCACTATAGCTACTCAATAGGCACTATGGATTTATGTAAATTTACAATGCAGCAACAAAGCCGAACTATTTTGTCTATGACTGGATTATCATCACCAGGCTTTGTTGCCATC
Organism: Pomacea canaliculata; assembly: GCF_003073045.1. Taxonomy (NCBI): domain Eukaryota; kingdom Metazoa; phylum Mollusca; class Gastropoda; order Architaenioglossa; family Ampullariidae; genus Pomacea; species Pomacea canaliculata. Next base: position 43,031,617 of record NC_037592.1, on the reverse strand, counting down.
AGGTCAATAGGCACTTTAGACTGCAAAATTCCAAACTTTCTGCGAACAAAGCCTATAACTCTCTCAACATGAATTCGTACAGAGGCTATTTTTCTCGAATTTTCAACTTGTAGTGGGTGAAGTTGCTTTTTTCCCATGGGTAAAATCTGGAATTATTAATTTAGCTTGATAAAAAGAACTTCATCTTCAATGTTGAAACCTCTGTCGGCCATAATTACATCTCCTGGTAACAAGTTGGACAACAAAGAAGTATTTTCAATGATGTGTTTGTCTGAAGCCCTGCCACCAATGCATCTGAAATGTAGCTGATTGAACCTTGTGTGTGATCCCAATCAGATATTTGGGCAGAATGATATTTTTATAGTTGGAATAAACTTGGATCTGATTGGTTTGGCCTGAGGGTTTCTGTGCTTCAAGTTCAAAACAGTCAACAATAACAGCAACTTTATCTTTAAAGTTTTCTCTAAAGCACATAGGCATAGACAGTTTCAGAGCTTCTCTTGAAGGCCAGTGCAACAAAAAAGACAATCATGCTACAAGTACATCAAGAGTTCTATGAAAACTCCTTTGCACAGTTGACACGGATACTTTCAGCTGATACCCTATATCATGGAATTGGTAGTTCAGTCTGATCTTAATTAAACACAGCAAAAACTCTTGCTCTTTGGACAGTGACTGTGTTTGATTAGACATGTATGGCTCTACTGTTCTGAAAATAAGGTCCATTACTGCCAATGAAGGAAGTCCCGTGTAGAATGGAACTTTAGTTTCATCTTCAACGTACACCTGCCTTTCATAAATAGAACAATGTTGTCTGTTTTTAACTGAATCAAGAAGTCTGGTCTCAGAGTCCTGCATGATTGCATCTATATTTAGTCCAGTCAAATCTGTTTGAGTGTTCTGATCATTTGAACATGAATCTTCTATGCCACCATGTAAACTTTCTTCGCAAGCACTTGAGCAACCAAAATCTGTTTGAGTGTTCTGATCATTTGAACATGAATCTTCTATGTCACCATGTAAACTTTCTTCGCAAGCACTTGAGCAACCAAAATCACTTTCACATAATTTTTCTTCCTGGCTTGTCTCACTGCTGATTGATTTTCGCTTCTTGCTTGCAGTATGTAGAGTAGGGACAGATGCATTACTTCTTTTGCGAGACACAAGCCTCAAATACCTGTTTTTCGAAGTCTCAGCTTCTGAGCAAGTACTTGATCGCTCATGTCCCAAGTGTAGAGTGGGAAGCCAGGAAGGGCTGTTCGGAAATTCACATATGCTGGCTTTCCTAGACACAAGAATAAAACAACCCATGAATTACATCTTTGTGATATTAACTACAAAAAAATAATAATAATCAGCACTGAAACAAAATAAACCAAATACACGTCTAAAAAGAAAAATAATGGAGTAGAAATAACATTTTTTATCCTCTCTCTCTATAGCTATAGTTTATTAGTCGTGGTCATGCATAATGAAAGTCTTGTTTTGATGTTCACTCAAATCACGTGAACTGTCACCAACCTACAATGAAGAGAATATTTATCACAATGTGTACAACATGCAGAACAACGTTAAATACTTTAGCAATTTGGAAAGCGTCTGGTTTCTTACCGCCAACAAAGTGTTTCGAACAGATAAGTATTTTGTTCCACTTCTCTTCTGTTGTAATATCCTTTCAGTAAACGGCTGCCTTCCACAGACGACGTCGTTCTTCTGTAAGTTTTCTTGTTTCGTCACCTTGGTTCAAAATAATTTTGGGTATCTTATGAAAAGATACATCTAGAGGAACATTTCGTTTACTGCAGGGCTTGTTTCCGCATCCTTTTATGCCGCAGACGACCATGATAACCGATCAGTTGCCAGCAAGCTTCAGTAACCACTGCTTTAGTAGGGTAAGAAAAATGGCCGCTGAAGCAGCTCGCAAAAACTGATGACGTTACGTGAAAACCACCCATTCTCGTCTCGAGAGAAGAGGCGCGGGCGCTGCTGTACGCCCGCATTTTGTACAGGGCAGCTTGGGTTCTACGTCACCCGCTGTTGCTGTCCGTCTCGCCCTGCGCGCCGCTCGCGCGACCACGCGTGGGGTGGAAGGGGATGTGGGGTGGAGGGACTAGGCGCTGTCAGCGGTACCGCTGACCGAAACTAGCGCTCCCGCTACAGAAGCAATCTATTGCAGCGCCAAACAATATACTTCTACTGGCATTCATTTGGGAACTAAAGAGGAAAAAGTCCATGAGAATTAAAAAGAAAAAACAATTCTGTAGTCAAGCATATCACGTAAAAACAAATGACGAGTAGACTTTCTGTTGTTGTGGTGCCGATTCGAAGTTTCAAGATCGAAGGCAAATTCATCTACCATCTCTAGAAAGACGATGAAATCTGAACTTTTAATACACTTCTTTGTCATCGTATATATCTATCTGTTGCAAAATACTTATTTATTAGAAGATAAACCGTGAATATCATCGACACGCCTAAACTCGACAACCATGGCGGCCATCTTTGCGCCCGTGGCGTACTACCTCTAGAGCAGGGGTGGGCAATTAATTTTCCCAAGGGGCCGGATGAGAAACTGGAATGGTTCTAGAGGGCCGGACTAATATAGTTAACTCAGTTTTACCCAATACTGTATACATAGTATATTTACTGGTGGGCGGCCAGCGGAAGGGCCGGTCAGAGACAGGAGGCGGGCCGGATCCGGCCCGCGGGCCGGCGTTTGCCCTGAGACGTGTTGCATAGGCGTAGCGAATCGAGCGAAGCTAGCCAATCTAGCCGGAAGTGTAAAAAGCGCGCCCCTACAAGCTAGCGAACCTAGACCCCTAGCGTAGCAAAGCTAGCGGCCTTTGGAGGTCCTACGCTTGCTATTCAAAATGGCCGACATTGTTGTCGGTTTCAAGTTTGCAGATGAGAGTTTCTTTGATGCTCCCGTTAAAAAGGAGTATTGGACCGGATACAAAGTGGTAAGTATCTTTTAATGATAAGTAATAAAAATACTCTATTATTTATGTGGAAACATATATTTATTTGTGTAGCGGGAGCAATTTTAGACAATGTACGCGTGTAGTCGGATTGGCGTTTGCCGAGTACGAGCTTTACGATTAAGGCCGTGTACAAAGTGGTGTCTTTTAACGATTGCTATTTAAAATACCCTATTTTCAAGGTTGACAAAATATTCACATGTTTAGCAAGAGTAATTTTATAACAACTTGTAGCCCCGACAGTATCCTCCAACCTGCAGTCTCCGCGTGTACCGGCCTCTTGTGTGTCTGTTTTAATTTTCTGCTTTCTAGTTCCAAAATTTATTATCTCAAGTTATGAAAAGGCTGAAGGTGGTGATAAAGGTAATTTTTCAGTGTTATAAATGCCACGAAGAGCTGTTATAATTGGAAGGCTTTAATGATTTTCACAAATAACCCAGCTATGAAAATATTGTGCACATTATTGAACTATCCTTCCAACAGAATAAAATAGTACAACTACCCTATTCTTTGATGTTTAGAATCAAAGCTTTAAGTTTGAATCTGATACTGTTGCATTTACTAAACATATCACTATGTTATTCTGGTTTTTATTTTCCTGTTTTTATTCCTGATTAATTGATTTCATATTTTAACAGAAACAAATGTGGGAAATCAATGGACCAAGGGGGCAGTACTTTTCCTCATGGACACTTATGCCGAACATAAGGAACAATTTGCAATTCCAACTTGAAAATAGAGGTATGGAAGAGGATTGTTTTGGAAATGGCAGCCTCAGGATGCCACTTTGCTCCAGCAGCACTTGAGAAAAAAATGGAGCAATATGAAAATATGGTGAGTTCCTACAAAATCATTGGCTTTCTGTCTTAGAGTGCAACATTTTTCCATAGATCTGAGAAACAAAACATCACAGGTTTTTAAGGTTGTGCAAGTTCTTATTTATTTGTTACCACAATTCATTCATTTAACCTGTAAACAAGACCCCACCAGTATCAACCAAGCTTTAGTAGAGATTTTTTGGTAGCTGTGTGAAATTAGTCTGGATACATAATGATATGTAAGCATGTTTGGTACTTGTATCCCAACAGGTACAAAGCTATATTAGATTTCAACAAGAAAACGGGCCAGGGAAGATCACGATGGAATTTCTATTCCAGAATGGCTGAAATCTTGGAAGGAGACTCTTCGTTCATCTCACCACTGACATCATCATCACTGGGGAGTGTAAAAGGTGAGTGAACCATTTATAACATAAATAAGCAAGTAAAGCATAATTTTAGTATAGCCATATTTAGTAAAACATTTGACAGTTCAAGTATTAATTGTTTAATGCTTCTTATCCTACAGGTATTTGGGGAGGGTAGTGACAAAAGTCTGTTCTGCCACAAAGAGATGAGTCTAGATATGTAAAAAGCTCAGTTAGGAACTTTTTGTATTCATGCACTGTTCCAGCAAGAGCAGTTACCATGGGCATACAGGCTAGACATATTTGGGTTTTCCATGCCCATATATTGGTCATAATTCATTAATATTTATTTTTCAGTAAACACTCTCTCCGAGATCTCCAATACCCAGCAATGTGCCACCCCTACAAAGAAGCAAGAACAGCAAGGAATGTCTCAGGAGACTCCTCACCTCTCCCAGTATCGGTTATTAGTACGACCCTACTGAATAAAGAATATTGTCACCGTCTTGATTTTAGTACTAATATAAAAAAACTTACACGCCCCTTACAAATGTCTTTTTTTTCTTTTTCACTGTGACCGTTAAAAACCAAAAAATCCTGATTTACCTGATAATCATGTACACAATGAAGCACACTTGTTTCTACCATGAATTAGTAAAATCAAATGAAAATTTATTATATGATAAACACATTACATGATAATCAAATGAGAAATTATAACTGGAAAAGTGTGTTGCATCAAAGCTAAACACAAAAAGTGACACTCTAGTTCATTTGAAAGCACAGAACATGCATCTGGTGAAAAGCAAATTATTAAGGATGGTGACAGGAATTAAACACACGCACACTCCTCAATTTATACGAATAAAAACAAATCATAGTGGTGATGCAAATGCAAGAGATATGTTATAAAAAATTCAAATTATGCAATGGAAATATAAAGGTTGCTGGGAGAGAACTGTACACAGTGATGAAAAATACACAGCCATATGGTGTATGACAATACTTTGCTGCTGCTGTGTCAACTTCAGTATGTAGACAACATATAAGCACAACTGCAAAATCACACCAACCATAAATATAAATGCACATATCATATAATATATGCACATGGTGGACAACTTATTAATGATGGTGACACAAAGACATGTAGACCTCAATTTGCATGGGGAAAGAAATTATGGGTGTTGATACAAATGCAAGAGATATTTATGCAAAATATTCAAATTATATAATGAAATAATAAATGTTGTTGGAAGAGAAAAGCAGACACTGATGATGGATGCTTTGCTATAGACGTGGTATGGAAAATATAGGTGAATATTATTCTGGAGGTTGATTTGGTGAGTAACCACAAGGTGGCAAGCAGCTTTGTCTATTGTTGAACCACGTTGCTGTGGCAGATGAGGCTCAATCCAAGCCTGGAGAGCCTGAAAAATTTCACAAAAGATCTCTATGAAAGTTTGTGTGTGTGAGCATTATTATAGATATGTGTAGTGGATACATTTATGTATATATATATCTTGGACGTTCACATTCCTTAAAAATTGATTTCGGCATTTTTATTTATATTTCATTAAGTCTATTACATTTTACTTTATTTTATTACGTTAACTTACATCAAAGGCGTCCGGCAACATTCGAAGTGAGATTTGAACTGGTATGTCGAGTATCCTGGAACGATGACTTCGACGAAACCGATCATGTGGGCATTGGAATTTTCATTATTGTCCTGATTTACTTTCAGTGGACAGGTGGGCCGCAAGCTCGATATTTATTTGCGACGGCTTGGCTACAGCACGGCGGGGTGTAGCAAGCAAAACAAAGACTTCACTCAAACCTCGCCTTAAGTCGGCCATCTTGAAACTCTGGCTTCCGGCTACACTGCGTTGCACAGGGACCGCTAGCTTTCGCTAACCGCTAGATTCGCTAGGCTAGCTTCGCTCGATTCGCTACGTGCTATGCAACACGCCACAGGTCTGCTCTAGAGCAATTACGCGTGCGCCCGCGGGCGCTCACTGAAATTTCGCTGGGGTACGGCCCGCCCGTCATAGGCGCCCGCGCGCGTTGCGGTACGTTGTTATCTGACGTTCAGCCTAGTCATTACGCCGTTAAGATACCACGTGATTGTTTCATCCAATGGACGACCGAGCTCCTTTGTACAGGAAGTTGACACCTGACAGGTGCGCACGAACCTTTGAGACACTCGATGCAGTGGTCATGATGATAGATGTGAAGCAGAGATGACTATCGCAGTATCGGTTGTCTTCTTAATGTCACTGTTTACATGCTGTGAGAATCAATTTTTTTTTTTTGGACGGATAGCGTCATTCATTTTAAAATGGCCTAAAACCTTCCATACCTGTCAGACTTCCGTATTCTCACTCTGTGTCGGTACATTTTATGCGCTGCTGTTAAAAATATTCAAGAAACTTTGAGTGGCTAATGACAACTTAATGTTTGTGAACTCTTGCTATCAGGTGTTGCCCCAAGATGTTATGTATGCAACCAAAACGACGACAGATGCGGCGATCATTTTGGAATGAAGACCACGGAGGCCAAACCCTGTCCTGATGGCACCTGCGTCAAGTACCGCGGTGAACGCTACTGTCCGTAAACTCTGTCCTCCTTAGCTTACTTATGCTCATATTTTCAACTAATCTCGCTACGAGAGTGTAATTTAAAGTGAGAAGTACACTTGATTGAAATTTTCCTTTTCGTGTAATGAACACATGCACCTGTTATTCTACACAAAACGCATTTGTTGTTCTTCACAGTTGCTTCAAATGATCAGTTCTCTGGCAGGAAATAAAATTAACACTTTTAAAATATTTTACTTAATGAAAGCTATCATTATCTTTTTTCCAGCAAACAAAGTCCGTATTGTGGAGGTGACAAGAATGTGCATAGAACTGCGAGGTGACGGAGAGTATTCAACAGTATGGAATGGGATATCAGTCAGTGCAAATGCCTGCAACTCTGACTATTGCAATCATAGCGCTTTATTGTCATACAGCTCTACGCTGCTGACCTCTTTCGTCATGTTAGTAATGTATTGTTTTAGTTTTCAGCTGTTATGAGTGAAAAAAAATGTATGCATAGGATGAGATTATTTATGATTTTCTTGAACAGATGTCTTCATGTTACAATGATGCCTTATGCTACAAAATTAAGAACACAACAAATATAAACAAAACCTTCCACAAGTGGTTTAAGCCTGCAACTATCTGAATCAAGCAGTGGTATGTAATATACTTTTCTGGTAAGAAGGGGTCAAAGTTTTTCAGCTAGGGTGACTATACGATGCTTGTAAAAAGACCTTTGATACACACCTTTGTGATAAGCGTTATGACTATTAATTACATCTGAAAATCCAACTGATGAGTATGGTGATAATATAATTATCTCACCACAACTAAAACTCTAATCTGCGCCTTTCCGCTGTTGAGGATTGACTTTTGTAATTCTCTCTTGGCTGGCACTCCCATGTATGTTCTTGACAGACTTCAAATGATCCAGGATAATACTGCTTGCCTCATCTACAGACCACCTTGATGTAAACGTCTCCTATCATTTGCTTTCTTGACTGGGTGCCAATCGCGGATCATATAACCTAGAAACTTTCCACTTTGACTTACTCCGCTGTTTTTGGCACCAGTCCTCGGTACCTCTCCGAAGTCATTCCTATACGCCTACTTAACTATTCATCTTCCGACATCAAGTTTCTTTGAGCACAAAGGCAAAGATGTATAGACAGAGGTCTTTTTCCTGACAATCCCCATCAACTTAGAACATCAGCCTTCATCCCTCCAATTCTCTTACCATCTTGAAGTACAAAGGCACATCTTTTCAAAATGGCAACTTCACTGTGACCCTGAGTGTGCATAATGTATCTCTGTTGTAGAAGTGAGCAAATGTTGGTATGTGGTTGTTAATAATTCAGTCAGTATATCATTTCTGTAAAGCATTCTGAGCAAATCATTGGAAAAGTGCTATATAAATCATTGTTATTATCTTCTCAACTGTTTTGCTAATTATGCACAATTTACTGATTTAATATTTAAAAAATATTTTAGACCGTGCAACTGTGTGTAGAGAATGCATTGGATGAAAAAAGTGAAAGCATTATAAATACTGATTCAGTTCACTCTGGTTGGTATTTTGCTTGTTTGAAAGAAGCATGGTAATGCATCATCTCCTGAACATGCATTTCCAACATATCAAAGTGGAAATGTGATAAGGCAGACCATCAAATTGCAGGTCCACGATTGCAGCATGAGATTTTATAGGGCCTTGGGCATAGACATAATACAAGACATTGTTTTGCCCTGAGTGTGGAAGGAAGAGGCAGATGATTCTAGAGAAGCAAATGTGGAACAGATGTCAATAGATTGTTGTTATGTAGTGTGTAAACACTGTTTTGGGAGAGTGGTTAAGCAGGAATAAGGTAGGAATTATCCCCATAAGAACCATGGAAATATAACTTCCATCATCTGAACAATTATATGCAACAAGCAACAATCCGATACCAAGATTAAACCAAGTTCTTAGGTACTTTGAAGGCCAATGTAAGCCCAAAGTCGAAGCAGAAAGTTCTGACAGGGTGGAAAGTTTGTTTAAAGAGGTTAAAAAAAGCAAGTTATGAATCCACCACCCCAGCAACATTTTACTCTTATCTGCATGCTACCACAAGACCACACAGCTGTTTGTCGTTTGCGTTTAACGCCGTGCCAGTAACTAGGGCTATATCATGGCAACAAGACCACACAGCAGCCTTTGTGAAAACTGGAGGCCAATGATAGTAACATCGCAATAACATTGTCTTTCATATGAATGCTATGGTTTTGATCCCTGTATGAGCAGCAAAGAAGGTTAATATTTGAAATTTTTTTTTTAGCTAATAATAAAGTTCATTTTTTTTTCACAGACATTCAAAGATGATTAGGGGCACTTGTGCAGTAGCAGATATAATATCACTTAACAACTGTAAATTAACAAGTATTTTGTAGTTGCAGTCATTGACTTGTACATTGTGTGTGTCATTCTGCCTCAAACTAACTTACATGAGTTAAGGCATTCTTAAAGCACACAATCACTTCTTTGCTCTTTCACCTTGTATTCTCACAGAGAGTTCAAAGATCAATTCTGCATGACACACCATGGACAAACCTTCACCCAAAGAATTTCTCAAACAACAAGACAACACTTTTTCTTGTTGTTATTGCCAGGAGATAAGAAACAGTCCTTGCAACAATGATCACTCAAACACCTAGTTCCTGGTGCATGTCACAAATAACTGCCAAGAATGCATAAAAGGAAGTTTGTAATCTGTCATCTAATTGCAGAAACCATCATGCTGACAGGGTACTTGTATGTTCTGCTTACCCCAACCCTTCCCTTATTTACATGCTGAAGATGCTGGGAGGTGATTTTCTGGTTATCGTCTCAAGTTTAAATGACAAACCATGTCTTTTCTCAAGCTTTCCTCATGTTTAAGTATTCCCATTTTCCCCTTATGCTTAATTTTAATCATGCTTTTTACCCTCTACTTCGTTTTATGAATGTTACAGTTTCACAGGCTGCAAACTTTAAAAATTTCTTTTCCACCTTACAAAGCACAGGTCTCCTGTACTGCGAAAGTATAACTATTGTAACCCTCACCATAAACACTGTAACCAAGTGCTGCAGCAGTGGTGAGAAGGGAGAACATCCAAGAAGTCTCTCAATGTGCTTCAACTGAGAGAAAGAGGAGTTGTCTCTTTGAAAACCAACTTCAGGTGAACATGGCCAGCATGATGCCAATATCATGCTGAAGTTACAACATTTGTAGAATTAGAATATTTTCAATTCAGCAATATTCTCTCACATGCTATCCCCTGCATTTACACTTACATTCATAATCTTACATGCATACGCATGTCGACAAAATATCCTATGCGTATTTGCAGGAAAAAAAGCAGTCGTACAAACAGGATAACATGCACATAACACACACACAAACCCATACAACATGCACATGTGTGCATCAACATGCAGAGATTACAGACAATATGCATTATCATTGTGAAAACATCTGAACTGGTGGTGAAATAGAAAACTACTGTACAAATCACACGAAACAGAAGCTGCCCTTTGAACCTCAGGCTCTGATATTCTCTTATTTATAAGGCTGGTGCTGTCAACGAGCACAAACTGATCGGGTGTAACCATGGAAACAGATGAGTAGCAACATCTGATAGTAACAAATACAAAAAACTTACACCATTCTCAAAGATATAGAATTAGCACCAATTCTTCCACCATGTACACACGCATGCTCCATTAACTCACATTAGTACCCACACAATTTCTGTTCTTCCTTCAACACCATGCTAGCAGTGGTCACCCCATCTAAGGTTTCTACTCACTATATTTTTGTCAGTTTGTCCCTGGTTCAGTGCCACTTCCTCCACTATCAGCTGTCTGAGTCCGAACTAAAGACTGCAGGCTGCCAGGATGAGCCTGAGTGACGGCTACAGCTACAGACGGCAACGCCCCTGCAGCACTGATGGTGACTGTGCCTATGTTCTGCTGTGCAGTGTTTCCGCCACCTGTGCTGACAGCACTCGGCAAGCCAGCCAGGATCTTGCCCACTGTCTGAAGAACATTCACATTACTACTGGCTGTCACCTGATTGGGATTTACTGTTGTCAGTTTCATGCCAGCAGGTGGTGTGATGATGCGAGCGTAGACTGGTTGTGTTTTGCCTTTAGGCGAACCACGTCCCGTAGTCTTCGCAGAGGATACACCACCAGATGCATGAATCACCTGCGCTGAAGACAAGACAGTGCCCGCTGCAGCAGCTTGCTGAAGAGCTGGCTGAGAGATAAGAATAGTTGCCTGCCCTGGTTTGAGTCCCCCCTGTTGTGACAGCACTGTGCGCACCACCTGTATGTTCTGTTGACCACCCTTGCCACTAGCCTGACTCACGATGATTGGGGTTCCTGTGAAAAGACAAATTAGAAGATCCACAGATAAGAAAGGCTAAAGCAGTTGCCTTTGCCATGAATAAATATATTTTCACTACTCTTCAGTGGGACACAGTTCCTCACCCCACCAACAAAGTGCAGGAAAAACAACTAATCAACATTTCTTTGGCTGTGGGTAGACCAAATGAAAATAGATAACTTTCTGCTCTAAATTAACCTTACAGATGAATTTTCTGGAGTATGTAATTACTCTGAAAAATGTAATATGCTTCTTCAGACAAGCATTTTAACCCATGAAACAAATAAACAATGGTCTTAAAGCTTTTTGTACAGCCACATGAACATAACAAATTTCCATGGCTTCTGCTTACGCAAAAAATTGCATACAGTATGCATTCAAAGTTCGGAGGACCCCTTCAATTTTCGTCAATGGGGTCCCAGAGGACCCCTTCAAATTTGGGCGAAGAACAGATACAAAATTGGGTAAATGTAGTGTCTGACATCGTATTCCAATCTATTGTTGCTGTCTGCTACAAGGTGAGAGTTACTTCCCTTGCACTGAGCTTTTTTCCCTCACCGGGAAGAGTTCCATTAACCCAGACCTCGGCAAGGGCCGGCCCGCCTCCTGTCTCTGACCGGCCCGCCCGCTGGCCTGCTCGCCAGTATATATACTATATATACAATATTAGGTAAAACTGAGTTAACTATATTAGTCCGGCCCTCTGAAACCATCCCAATTTCTCATACGGCCCCTTGGGAAAATTAATTGCCCACCCCTGCATTAACCTATTTCCAAGATGCTGACAGCATGGTTAAAATCATCGTCTCAGAAACGGAAAGTGAGCACCCCAAGTATAGTGAGCATAAGCGCATCACAGATGCTTGCACAGACTTCATAGCACAGAAATCTCGCCGTCTCTGACTAGACATTACAGTGCTTTGTGTGCCTGAAAGGCAGTTGAACAAAGTATGTTGATTTGTTGATTTTTTTTTTTTTTTTCACATTGTAAAGGGACCCCTTAGAGTTAGCCTGGGACTCCTAAGAAATCTGAAGAAGGGGTACCTGGGACCCCAAAGAAATTAGCCTTAGCAGAAGCCCTGAATTTCCATCTTTTTGGTCTCTTCTCCATTCCAGACAAACTAGACCTTATTCTCACCCTGAGTCCCTGTCTGTGCTGTGCCACCACCTGTTGCCTGTTGCACAATAAACTGTGCTGGCACCAGTCCAGCAGCCTGACCTGTCACCACTTTAGTCTGGGATGCTCCTGCAAGACCTAGATGTGTTGACATGAACATATGAGAGCCCACAGACAAAAACCAACATGCAAGTACCAAAAAAAAAAAAAAGTCTTTGAGCATTCCCAAAGCAGATATCAATTCAGAATTTTAACTGACCAGTTAACTCATTAAGTATGCTCAACAATTGTGTAATTTGGGTATGCTTAAAATGGTATTTTATGACAGATGAAACTTAAACAAAATAAAAAAAATCGCTAAATATGAACTAAGTGTAAAATTTGTTGCTCTGTTCTTCCTAATAAGTTTAAGTTGCAAATTGTATAGCTTAATTCCAATGACTTCAATTCGTTCCCTTGAAATAAAGTACAAGCCATCAAGTGTTTGTTCGCTGATTGTACCTGGTCGCAGAGAAATGCTGTTCCCTGAGGTGAACTGGGTAACAACCATACCAGCCTGCGACGGGGAAACAACTTTTGCTTGTGCAGAGGTGCCAGACCCTGTGGAGGAGACGTGAGTGAGAACTGTGGGCTTGGATTGCGTGTTGGACCCAGCTGCTGAAGAGCCTACCATTGTGAAGGTAACAGGAGAACTGGAACCGCTAGAGGCTGAAAACACAAATGTGTACTTAACCTCTTAATGGAAAAGGTTAGGTTCATTTAAAAATAATAGTTCCCATAATATGAGTACATAATTATGCTTGATTTTCAAGATTCAAGCCTTCAAATATTGGCATTCTCACCTTCCACAAGAAAAGCAGAAGAAAATTACTCTCCTGGAGAGTTCTGTTGTGAGCAAGTAGTGAGTGCATGCATATCTTCGTGTCAAAAGAAGAAAACATCACTCAGGTTGTCGTGTTCAAGAAGTGATGATTGTTATTAAAATATTAAAATACAAACACATTTCAAATGTGCATTTGTCTAAGACAAAATCCTGTAATTCTTTTATTTTTTAGATATTTAATTTCTAGCATTTGTGTCTTTTTCTCAGAACAAGTGCCGTCACTCTGCCTGGGAAATTTTCTTAAGCAGATTCTCCAAGGTTGCGAAATGATTGGTCATGACGTCACTACAAGGGGCAGAGTGTCTAGCTGTTAACACACTTCCCTCCCAGCTTGCTTGGAATACACTTCCCTCCCAGGTGATAAATGCATCCTCATTGTCAGCATTCAAGCAGTGGGGTGAAGATGTACATGTTCCATGATTCTTGTTACTGACAGTTTGCAGGTGATCGTGTTTTTTAGTATATGTACTGCGTGAACAGTACAGGTGATCGTGTGCTTGGTTATTAAATGATAAAGATTGTTGTTAAAGCTTTAAGTAACAGTGTGATCTTAGTATGGTTTATTATTTGTAAAGCACTGTGAACTGTTTGGAAACGATGGTCTATAAGCAACCTTCTAACCCTAACCCTACTTTTATTATCATGTCAGTAATTTCTGCAAAATTAAAACATTTTTTCCTAACATTTGTTTGGGATTTCTAACTTTTCTTTTGCTGAATAATTACGATTTATTATTTTTTTTTGGGGGAAGGGGCACATGTACATGCACTACAAAAGGGATTCAAAAACAAATTGTCAGCTCAAAAAGAAAGTTACATGCACATTTCACTATCTTGACTGATTATCTTTCAACTGCTGAACACTGAATCAGAACACTCTGCTTATTTGGATCTGAAACTTGGGCATTTCTGTACACTGCTTGTTGCACATTTCCTGTCCTCTGAGAGCTACATAAAATGCTATCCCCCATTTCCCACCAAATATTGCTCATTCCATAAAAGCGCAAAAAGGCAATCATGAAGATCCAGTCCATACCTACCACATGGTCCATGAGTTTATGATGATACTGTTCTTAAACTTCTGTTTACACTTTAAATTTCAACTAACTCGTATCCACTTCCTCCCTTTTCTTATGCTAAAGAGATCTAGATAAAGGAAAATTGATAAATGATTGTTGTGTCATTACCTGAGACCGTCAGCTTGCTGCCGGATGCTACAGTGCCTGCTGCTGTTGTGGATGTAGCCAGAGCCTGTGGAATAAGACTAAGAGTAGAGATCTGGCCATGGGAGGTCTGGATCACACCCAGTGGCTGTCCTCCTTTGCCTCCCAGCTGCAACAATCCTTTGGCAGTTGCTAGCGGCTTACCTGTGATCTGCACTGGGCTCCCACCCACGATGGGTTGGACAATACTCCCTCCTGTGAGGTCAAATATTTAGTCAGACATTTAGTTCATAGTCAAAGACTACGTTTTGTTAATGTTCACAACAAAAATGAAAAAAAAAAAAGTGAAACTTTCTCATGACGTATAAAATTTCCCATCATATATAAATATGTATAAAAGGAGCATGAGAAATCAAAACCATAAAAAGAGAATTTACCAAAGGGGTTTGAAAATGGAAACATTTTGGTGTTGGAGTCTCAAAAGCAACTGGTCTCATCAAGTAAGTCCCACATATAATGTTTCATCATTATTTGTTGCCAAAGGTAGGCAACAGTATTTGTATAAAACACAGTACTACTAATTTTTTTGACACCAAGGATCAAGATCACAATAATATGAACACTGACGTGTACTTTGTGTGTGACTGGTCTATAATATCTCAGATGGATGTTAGAAATTCTTCCCTGCCCCCAACAATATTAACTGGAGATCTAAAACCTATTGCATTTTATGGATAGGGAACATTGAAATAAAGCTGAAGTGTTTGTTTAGCATGTAAGATCTTGTTTGTGTAATTTTTTAATGGTACACATTCTTACCTTGTATCTTGAGTGTTGTGCTTCTTGGTTGCCCCAAGGTCTGTGTCAGATTACGTGCTTGTCCTGAGGCCAGCAAACTGCCTACAGACACAACCTGTTGCTGCACAAGCCGAGTCATCACTGAGCCGTCACCAACTGCAGCCCCCCCACTTCCTCCTCCAGCATTCCCTGACTGTGCCAGAGTCAGGACTTTCGCAGTGGAAGGCAGAGACACACCAGCTGGACTTGACGTCTGTGAGGTGACTTCCTGAGTGAGAATGATGGGTGATCCTTTAGCCGTCCCTTTGCTGCCACCTCCGACAGAACCTTCGGGTTGTACCTCTGCTAAACTGACCTGTCTGGAAACCGAGGCCAGACCTTGTTTAGTTACAGTCACTACTGGTGGTTTGCTGATGCCTCCTGCTGTTGGCTTGCCAATGGAAGTCAACAAAGAACTATTCTGAGATATGGTTTGTTGCCCTTGTAGAACTCCAACTGTCTGACCTTTGGCCCCAAGTATGCTTGAACCAGCTGTTTGAGACACTGTTACTGTTGGCAGGCGTGACTTGGCAGAAGGAAGAGCAGTCCCTGCTACAGCCTGCTGTGTCTTTGAGAGCTGAGGGACTGCCCGGTGGTTGTTTGGAGATGCAGAAATGGTAATGGTGCTGACCTGTGACCCACTTGCAGGCATGGTCATCTGGCCAGCAGAGATGTTTGCTGGCTGTGTTGATGCTGCAGCAATAGCTGCAGCTGCTGCTTGAGTCGATGCGGCGGCGATCGCTGCTGCAGCTGCCTTCTGTGCTGCAGCTGTAGCCCCCTGTTTGCTACCAGATTTAGTGGCACGGACCTGCAAGAATTGGAGAACCCAAACATAGACTTCTTCCAAACCTGCCTCACAATAAACTAGTGGTTTGTGGATGAAGTACTCAGGCAGTCAAATACTATAATTGTTTAATTTAAACAGAACAAGCTTACATGATAACAGATATATTCATTAGACAATGAATCAAGAAAACAAATAAATAATCATGGTTTTGAGACATATCCATACAGTACAGTATGAAGACGAAAATAATGAAGATTCATTTGCACATTTACTAACCTGTGCAAATGACGTTTCAGATAATGTGTTGGATAGCTGCCTGACAGGCTGTGAGACAAGGGAAGTAATATCCTTCAGCTTTATGTCACCACTTGCAGGAGAGGCAGCACAACCTTCACTCAATGAAGTCTTTGCTGAGGCCACAATTGTCTGTGAGGCCACCTGGTCTTTGATCTTTAAATGCAAAAACAAGCGACTGGTTAAAATTAACTAGACTGCAACCACACTGTTTATACCAACAGGAGCTACATATGTGCACCAGTCCCTATATTTTCTGTTAATATGAGTGTATGTAAATGAACTGTTTCTATCAGTCAGAACTAAAATGCTGATAATATGAATTTTATACAGTTGATAACATGAATTTTATACAGTGAACCACTTGATGAAAAAAGTAAAATACTCAGAAATACAAAATTTATATGATCTACCTGTAAAAAACTCAATGTTCAAAAACTAATATTTTATACAGCCTACAAACAAATGGCAGTCAATTCTGACAATTAAATATTGCATGTGGCTTAGAGACCAAGCCTATAAGGTCTATGCTAGCAAACATTTGTTGTCTCCCAGCAAGTAACAAAGAGTCCATGTTGACAAGTAAATATTTTATGTGGCCTACCACCAAGTGACAAAGACTCACTGCCTTTGAGGCTTTAGGGCGTTGCAGGGATTTCTTGGCTTTGGCTGCTGCACCCTGGGCTTGGTGAATGCGCTCTGAAATGAGACAGTGCTGTCAGCTTCATGCTATGATACTGATGATAAGTCTACACTTATTCTATTTAACAATGGTAACAGCATTCATAATAATATCAACAGGTCCAAAAGATTTATAGGATTTAAATTAGAAAGAAGGAGAAAAAAATCAGAAAGTGCCACAAAATATCAATTCATTAGTTTCTCACCTCAAAATGCTCCAAAATAATACAGCAGGCAAAATTTGGTAAAAGTAAAGAAACAAAAAATTGTAGCTACATTAAACATTTAATAATCATGATAACAACAATGTGCCTGGGGATTAAGGCAGTCAGGTCAAATGCCATCAAAGAAATCCACCTATAAACTCAGAATTTTCTTGTTTTCAATGCTTCTGTCAACTAAGAGTAGGGGAAAGTATGGTAACTCTACTTATCTTCAAGAGATGCATCAGACTAAGAAACAGACATTCAAACCATTAAACCCCACAGTTATGTGTGATAATTACATACTGTCATGGGAGGAAAACACTTAAAACAAAAAAATCCCACAAATTTAACAAAACCCCTAATTGCTAAAACTCACCGAATTCATCTTCTGTCCGGCTGCGGTGAAGATAAATCCATAGCTTAGAGTTAACATCGTATTTGACACATGGATCTTTCTCAGAGTGAAGACGATCCAATGCCCCACTCACTACAGTATTGATCTGGTCACAGAGAAAACCAATTTTCAGTAGTATAAGAAGATTCATGACTGTCAGGGACAGATGACATGGTACTTTAAAAAAAATGTGAGCTCAAGTTGTGTGTGCCTAAAGCAGCATGTCTTGGCCATGGACAAGCCAGGGTGCAAAGTGCCAAGTGACACAATGTGAAAGAGCAAGCTTTCAGTTATTTTTGTTAAAAAGGGTTTAGAAGTCTCTAAAAGGGCAGCTAGCATTATATGACAATAACCTGACTTTTTAAGCCACAAAATTACACAACAAAAGTACACTAGAAGAACTGGATACTGTATATTCCCAGGAAGACGTGGGTAATTTTATATTTCATGAGTTACAAGGAGAGTATTTTAACTTTTAAAAAAACTCTTTTGATTTATTTCTTCTGAACAATACTGTATTTATATATTTTATGAGTGCATGTGGTCATGATACATAGGGGAATAGGCATTGTTAGAAAATGAATTCTTGGTTGTAGAAACTATGTGAAGTTCATTTTTGCTTAAATTTAGACAGGGCCTGCAGAGGCAGACTAATTGTCTTGTGAAATAAAAAAAGAAAATGTGTAAGTCGGGCTGCATCTGTGTGTACGGCGAAGTGCATACTTACGTGCAATGACATTATCCTACACGAATTGTCCAACACACACTACAGGGTTCCCAGGGATCAGGGATGGTGCCCAAAAAGGACCTTAAAAGGACCTTAAAAGGACCTTTCATGCATTCGTAAGGACCTAAGTGACAGTCATCAATGCTTAAGTTTTTCTCTTGTGTGGTCGGAAAGATGTATTATTTATGAATCTGTGGTCTTCTCTATGTTCTCAAATACATGTATTTCTAGTAATAAATAATCAAAGAGTTAATTTTGATGCCTGTCTGCCATATTTAGATTAGATAACTTAAAAAGTGTCTTAGCGCGCTGATAACATACACCGTTAATGTTCCAAGTTTCTAGAAATCTAAGTAATAATAATTGCAAAACCTGAAAGCATTCTTTGGTGTAATACAAAAGTCAGTTCATGTCTCTCTCTCGCACACACACTCTAACGGAAGAGAGAGAGAAATAGAGCTATGCACAGTAGTACTAGAAGATCAAGGTTCAAGAAAGAGTAAGTTTCTAAAGACCTTTTGAAAAAAGAGTGTTTTTTGCGAATACGGAAGGGCAACTAGTGTTGTACAGATGTGTAGACCAAAACACGGCGAAACATCGTCGGTATTTTGCGCCAAAGTCGACTCCGGAAATAAATTTGTCGTAATTTTTATCGATAAAGGACTTAAAAGGTCAGAGAAAATGTAAGACCTGTGTGAGAATTTGAAAGGACCGCATGGCAAATAAAAGGACTTAAAAGGCCTTTCGGCGAAAATTCAATATAAAAGGACTTAAAAGGACCTTGCAAGGACCTGGGAACCCTGCACTATGAAGTAATGATGTCAAATAGACCAAAAAAGCTAAATCTATCACCACATGTGACATGTACTTGGAATATATGTAAATATGTGAACAGAATAATACTCTCCCACTCGCTAACCTGACTTTTTTCAATAACAAGGTAAATGTCAGATTTTGTCACACCAATGATCTTGGTCTCAAATGATTCTTGCCTTGCTGTCTCTACACTTTGAGTCAAATAATCTTCTAACTCCCCCTGTGGGACCCCGGGGTATGCTTGCCTAGTGAGCATTGTAAGAATAGGGTCCCTGCCATCCAGCCAGGCATGTCGTAAGAGGCGACTAAGGTGGACACCTCACCTAGAGGTAAAATAGGTTGTGGTAGGGCTAACGACCCCACCATGTAAAAAAAAGCTTGTTACAGAAACTGAAACCAGAGAATTAGTCACAGATGGCGAAGGTAATGAAGCACACCAGGCGACTGGACTTATGACGGACGACAGCCAAACCCGAGAGGGAGCTGGCGCCCCGACAGCAGATTTACTCAAGCCGAGGCAAAAGTTGAGGGTGGGGTGTTGGAACGTCCAGACCTTGTACCAGACTGGCAGGATGCACCAACTAGTCAAGGAGTTTGACAACTACAACTTGGACATCCTGGGGAGTCAGTGAGGTCAGATGGACTGGCACGGGAAAGAGGAGACTATCGTCAGGACATACCATCTTGTTCTCAGGAAGATCAGACGGTCAGCACTCTGAAGGAGTGGCACTACTCCTCAACAAGAAAACTGAAAAGGCACTGCTGGAATGTAAGCCTTATGGACCCAGGCTTTTGAGAGCAAGATTCCACTCAAAGTACACCAAGCTGACAGTGCTAGCTTGGTATGCACCAACAAATGACTCCGAGGCAGAAGACAAGGATGCTTTTTATGATCAGCTCCAGGCAGCCTCAGAGAGCGTTCCAGCCCACGATATGCTGCTCATCATCGGCGATCTCAATGCCAAGGTGGGAAGTGACAACACCTGCAGGGAGCATGTCATGGGCAAACATGGAATTGGAACCATCAATGACAACGGAGAGAGACTGGAAGACTTTTGTGAAGAAAACAACCTACTGATTGGAGGCACACTCTTCCAACACAAAGACATCCACAAGGCAACATGGACATCACCAGATGGGAGCACAAAGAACCAGATAGACCATGTCATCATCAACCGAAGATGGAGGAGCTCACTTCAAGATGTAAGAGCTTACAGAGGAGCAGACGTTTCCAGTGACCACACTCTTGTGATAGCCACAGTTTCTCTGAAGCTGCGTCGATCACGAGGAAAACAGGCACGTCAGCAGAGAGTGGACTCTGGCAAACTGAAAAATCCAGCCACCGAAAGGGCCTTTGCTATGGAAGTGAAGAACAGGTTCCAGGCACTAGGAGACCAACAAGAGATGACCTTAGACGACTTCAATCGAGTCTTACAGGAATCAGGAGAGAAAATACTGGGCTTCCAACGGAAAAAGAAAGAACAGTGGATCAGAGAAGAGACATGGAAGAAGATAGACGAGAGAAAGTCAGTCAAACAAAGAATCAACAGCACTAGATCTGAACGCCTGAAGGAACAACTCAGACAAAGATATACAAAACTAAACAAAGAGGTAAAGAGGATGGCAAGAACCGACAAAAGAGACCATATAGAGAAACTGGCAGATGAAGCAGAAAAAGCAGCTAGCAAAAACGACTTGAAGACACTGTACAAGATAAACAAACAGCTAAACAACGGGTTTAAGAACAGTGATGTGCCAGTGAAAGACATGAACGGTAATGTTGTTGAGGGAGAGGCAGGAAAACTACAGCACTGGAGAGAGCATTTTGAGTCAGTTCTGAACAGACCAGATCCCCCTCAGCTTGCAGACATCCAGCCAGCAGCTATAGACCTTGACATCTGCACAGACCCACCAAGCCTGGAAGAAGTGACAGCAGCAATCAAGACAATGAAGAGCGGCAAAGCACCAGGGGCAGATGGAATAACAGCAGAGATGTTGAAAGTAGATATAAATGTGACAGCTCCCAAGCTGACTGAAATCTTCAGGCAAGTTTGGGAATCAGGGCAGCTCCCTGATGTGTGGAAGACAGGGCTCATCTTCAAGTTACCCAAGAAAGGAGATCTTGGAGACTGCAATAATTGGAGGGGCATAACACTTCTTTCCCTCACCAGCAAGGTCTTTAGCAAGATTGTTCTGTCAAGACTGACGGCAACCCTTGAGAAAGACCTCCGACCACAGCAAGCAGGATTTCGCCCTGGGCGATCCTGCTCTGAACACATCTTCATTCTGCGTCAAATTCTGGAGCAGAGCAACGAATGGAACACATCGCTGTACATCAATTTCATCGACCTGGAGAAGGCTTTTGACAGCATCCACCGCGAGTCCTTATGGAAGATCCTGAGGCATTACGGAGTCCCTGCAAAACTTGTTCAGGTCGTTGCAATGCTGTACAGTGATTTCAAATCCCAGGTTGTCTGTGACATGGAGCTCACAGACCCCTTTAACGTCAGTACCGGGGTGAAGCAGGGCTGCATTCTGTCGCCGTTTCTCTTCATCCTGGCCATGGACTGGATCATGAAGACTTCCACCGACAGTGAGAGGAGAGGGATCAGATGGACCATGACTATGACAGCAACAACAACGCTGGAAGACTTAGACTTTGCTGATGACCTTGCCTTGCTGTCACACCGCCACCAAGACATGCAGGAAAAAACTAATGCCTTCTCAGAAACAGCTGGAAACCTTGGCTTGAAGGTCAGTGCAAAGAAAACGAAAAGTATGAGAGTGAACGCCAGAGTCCAAGACAGCATCAAACTAAATGGAGAAGAGATTGAGGAAGTTGACAGTTTCACCTATCTTGGGTCCAAAATGTCAAACACCGGAGATGCGGAGGTGGAGATTCGAGCCCGACTGGCGAAAGCCAGCCAGGCCTTCGCCTCACTCAGGAGCACATGGAAGGCAACAAACATCAGTCAGAAGATCAAGCTGAGAATCTTCAAGTCAAATGTGATCAGCACCCTCCTTTACGGATCAGAATCATGGAAGATGACCAAAACCATCAGTAACAAGCTTGACATCTTCCAAAACAGATGCCTCAGGCGCATACTTAACATCTTTTGGCCAAACACCATCACCAATGAAGAATTCCATCGAAGAACTGAAACCGAGTCCATCACCACGCAGGTTCAACGAAGGCATTGGCGATGGATTGGACATGTGCTCCGCCAGCAGACAGCAGACCTTTCCAGAGTCGCCCTACAATGGACTCCAGACGGCCGAAGAAAAAGAGGCCGCCCAAAGGAAACTTGGAGGAGAACGGTGGAAAGGGAGATGAAAGGAAAGGGCTGGACATGGGGTCACCTGGAGAGGGTTTCAGCTGATCGACATTGGTGGCGGACTCTGGTTGAGGCCTTATGTGCAACCTGATGCACGAAGAGGAATAGATAGAGAATCTTCTAACTCATCCACAAAAACAAAATCCCGACTATGACATTTATATGAACAAACATACATTAGATTTACAGTAAACTCTGCTCATAAACATGATGAATCTAAGCATGCTACTTGTCTGGTCAAATTTGAATGCAGCAAGTTTATAATATAATAATAATAATCATGAGGATTTCTAAACATTTGCTCAGAGCACTTTACATAAATAAAATACAGACTAAATCAACAACCATGCACCCATATTCACATATAAAAGACACACTTCTACAACATACACTCACTCATACATAAAGTAAATTACAGACACACTATATACATGTTCATGGTGAGGACAGGGTCGCAGTCAAGCCATAGTTTGGAAAAGATGCGTCCTAAGTTTAGACTTAAGGGAAGAAAGAAAATTAGAATGACTAAGGATGACAGGTAATCTGTTCCAAGTCAATGGGGCTTGTTTGGAGAAAGACCTTTGTCCATAAGTCTTTGTCAAATCTAGTGGGACTTGTAGAAACCTGGTGTCAGAAGATGAACGAAGTCAAGTGGGTGTATAGATGGGAGAGAGTTCAGAGAGGCACTGAACACCAGTCCCAGAAACGGCATGTATACATGCATGTTCTAGACAGAACCACATTAGTTGGGACTTGGCATGATTGGTGGCATAGTATATATACAGCATTCCTGTAATACACGTCACTGATAGAAAAAAGACATACATAAATCTTGAAATGAAATGACTCACCTGTGTATCTGTGACTCCTGGAGCCAGGAAATGTGAATCTTTCAGCAGCTCACAAATGTCACCTCGTGTCCCCTCTCCATTAGGAAGTCGCGCTGCTGCATCACGAACTATCACAGACACGACCACAAGCAAAATGAATTACAAGTCCCAACGCCCAGCTCTTTGTGAAGTAATATTTTCTTGGTTATATATTATGCAGCAGCATTGTTACAAATCGATAAGAATCAGAATGTTAACATGTGCATATACACATTTTCAGGCTGTTCATACCTAATGTCAGAATGGTGACATAGGCTGGACGTTCGGAGACAAGAAGAGCATGTTCTCGTGCCTTGGTCATGGCACTCTCCTTGTTGTAGACTCCTTTCACTGGCCCCACCACAGACTCATAACCATGAAGCTGGTAGGTAAAGGCACGATGAGGGCTCTCAAACGTCTTGCCTCCTGACAGCACAACATACATACATAAAAACACAAACACATACATAATCTCTCTCCTGCACTGTGGTCCATAAAAGTCATTAAAATTTTTAGGTTTTAACACTTAGGGCACACCTAAAGTTCTCTCATTATTATAAAGTGATCCTTGTACCATGATTACTTAGCACTTTGGGAACCCGACTCTACTGAGAAAGGTAAGGCAGTGAGGCCACAGTCTGTACTACTATGACAAAAACAGAATACTGACTTTTCCCAGAATAAACTTCATTCATCCACTTCACACACTCATATCACAAGTATATTTTGGAACTTTCAGAGGTAATCAATACATACTTCTATTTGTCTACAGATACAAAATTATTCAAGTGCTCTTTTTTAATATCACCAGGAAATACCACAGAAAATAGTAGAATCAGAAAAAAAAGCTAGTTACAGTCATCGTCACCAATGATTTTTCTGACAAAAGGAGTCTTTTGTGTCTGCTGCTTTCCATTTGACTACGTACAGCATCGATACTCATGCTTGAAAGTTTTCCTTCCTTTCCGCAAAAATTACATTTATATTTGAATTTGCTGTCCTTCACTTCTTAAAGCCAAGGCCAAAATGTTATATATTTTTTTATCTGTAACCCACAGCTTATTAAAGTCTGCTTTGTGAACACTGTTAAGAGGATGACAATGCCAGTGCTAATGGTGACAGTCAAATCAGCAGGGAAGTTATTTTGCAGACATGGCTCTATTTCTGGCTTATACAAAAAATAAAATGTGAGCTTGTTCAATCTGAAAAAAGCCAATTCAGTCCAAAAAAAATTAATGCTTCAAAAATTTACCATAATTTTAAGCAAATATTTTTGACTTTTTCGTGTCTTTTAATGAGTTTCTTGAAATACTGACTTTTCTGGGGACTGAAAATCATTTTTCAAAATACAGTGGAACCTCGGTTAGCGAACGCCTCGGATAGCGAATATTTCGGATAACGAACAAAACTTTCGTCAAAAGTTTGTCTCGGATAGCATGCAAAATTTCGGATAACGAACAGCCACGTGAACCACACGTGACCGACCAGCATATAATCATTCGCGCTCGAGACACAGTTACGATTGGTCGTTCCTTACCTGTGCGCATTCTTCTTATTTAGTGATTGTTGTGCTTTATTTTAAGAAGATAATCCACAATAATGGCTACAAAGAAGATAAAGAGCAATAGTACTGAGATAATGACAAGGAAGCGGCCAACAAATGAATTGAAAAAGGAAATGATTTCAAAGTATGAAGGTGGCATGCGTCTGTCGGATATGTGATGTCGTATTACCAAAGAGTTTTACAAAAAAGGCAGAAGGAACAGACACTGGACAAGTTTTTTCCTTTAACCTCAAAGCTACAGAAAAGGGAAGTCACCCCCAATTTTATAATGTCACGTGTGCTCATGGAGGGGGAATCAGTAATTCCACCCCATCCTCCCCACATCTGCTTTCAACCACGCCGTCAAAACGGCAAGTTTTCTGATGTTTAAATGCTTTCGTTAATGTTTTTATGTTTATTTAACTCCATTTATATTGAATTATAACTGTTCTCATTAAAACAAATACCTATATAGCCTGTAACTTTAAAATATTAGCGAGTCACCAGGGGCTGGGAATCAATTAAATCTATTTCCTTTATTTCTTATGGAAAAAATTGTTTCGGATAACGAACATTTCAGATAACGAACAGCCCTCCAGAATGGATTAAGTTCGTTAACCGAGGTTCCACTGTATACTGACTTCAAGTTTTTCCTGATCTGTAAAGACCCAAATGATGGCCCTGAAATAACATCTTACTCTTTACCACTTGAACATTAAGATGGCCCTGAAATAAGTGAGGGTGCTAAAATTTACTCCCCTACCACACTAAGGTTACATGACTACATTTACCTGTTTACTTTTTTTTAAAATAAAGAAGATGCAAGTCTTTAAGCCCCTCACTCTTTACCTTCATTTCAATATATTCCAAGACCCACCTGTTCACGAAAAGCTGCTTTCTCTGCATTTGTTGTTGGTCGCACAACAAAATTTGTTTTCCTGGAGACAAAAACATACTTTGTATGTTAGATTTGTCCCTCCCTACAACAATTTTCTAAGCAAAGTTTTAAATGATTTTAAAAGAATTATATTAGGAATGCATTACATTTTTGCTTTATTGCTCTTAAGCAAAATTTTAGAAGCAGGAAAATTATGACGTTGATGACAGCAACAGTCTGCTTGGCAAAACCATTAGTACTCCAATCCCATCAGTGTTTTTTTCTCAAGATCTCTCACAGAAATTTGCAGCGTTCTTCACCAATAAGCCTGTATCGATATGCCAAAAGTTGTTGCATCTTCATTTGTGTCAGATACAATTTAGAATGGTCCTATGTTATGTGGTTTTGAGCCAGTTAGTGAGCAGTTTGTTAAGGAAATTTGAAGAGCAGCCCCAAAACACTATTTCATTCTCTCTGCTTTTTTGATTGTCTAGTCTAGTGGTTCTCAAGGTGTGGTCAGCGGACCACTTGTGGGCCGCACGCATAAGTCAGGTGGTTCGTGGCTGACCGCCATCAAATGTCAGCAAAGTGATGTTTAAATTTCCAGATACGTTAATTAGTCTAGTGATGATTTCACACGAGTTTTAATTTTATCGATGCCCAACTGCTCGCTGGCATAAAAGCTCACTTACCAAGGCTTACTTACCACTTACTTATCACTTACCATGAACTTGTATTGCTGGACTGTTTGGAGACAATTTTTTTTTTCCAGTTAACTCTTAAAACGAGGCAGGTGTGTACAAAGCTTCCAGTTTAGCCCTGTTTCAGCTTAGAATGAAATGTTATGCAAACATGACTATACTACTGTTATAAAAGTACATTTATATTTGAACTGTAATGCAACAAATGCAGCAATTTAAATTTGAAATTCACAGTCCTGAGTGGTCCTCTGTATTGTTTACTTTAGTAAAGTGGCCCATGGTCTGAAATACTTTGAGAACCACTGGTCTAGATGTCCTGTTACCACATATATATTTTATTAATGCTTCGCTCACATCTATGCACTTTCCTCTTCAGTTCAGTTTAAGCAATTATAGACCAGTTTTAAACCCGTCTTTTCTGTCTAAGGTTCTGGAAAAGATTTTCCCAGCTTATTGTACATGTGGAGCTAAATCATCTTAAACTATTCCAGTCGGCTTACAGAAAAGGCCATGGCACTGAATCTGCACTTCTAAAGGTTGTAAATGATCTGCTCCAAAGTGCTGACAATGACGTGTCATCTCTGGTGTTGTTAGACTTGTCAGCTGCATTTGATACCATGGATCATTCTATACTTCTACAAAGAAGCAGTCTTTTGGTATTCATGATGTTACTTTGTCCTGGTATTGATCCTATCTCATGGACTGAACCCAAACTGTGTGTGTGAATGGTGTTCACTCAGATGCTTCTGTCCTGAGACATGGTGTCCCGCAGGGATCTGTATTGGGTACAATACTTTTTGAGTTATATACCTTCCCTCTCTCTCACATTATGTCACTCCATGCCATGTCACATGTGACATGCTGATAATACACAGCTGTGTCAGTCAGCTCCACTTACTGAACTCTTTAGACTAAAGAAGCGGACACAAGAATGCATAGGTGATGTAAAGTCCTGGATACTCCAAAACAAACAGACTGCAACTGAATGACGACAAGACTGAACTCGTCCAAAGAAATTTCTAAGTCATCCTTTTCTCTTTCTCAGCTCAACTATTCATTTCTCTGCCTCTGTCCCCAGCTTGGGTGTCATTCTTGATAAGAACTGGACTTTTCATCAGCATATTTCTCATGTCTGCAGAAATGGTTACCTTGAACTTCGTAGGATCAGTATCATTCGTCATTATCTCACCACCAATGCAACCAAAACTTTCATCTGTGCCTTTGTGCCATCGAGGATGGACTATTGTAATTCTCTTCTAGCTGGAATTGCCAAGTATCTTCTTGACAGACTTCAAACAATCCAGAATAACTCTGCTTGCCTCATCTGCAGACCATCTAGATGTGAAAGTATATCATCTATCATTCGCTGTCTTCACTGGCTGCCAGTCGTTGGTCATATGGCCTACAAACTTTCCAGTTTTACTTACTCTGCTGTTTCTGTCACTGGCCCTCGTTACCTCTCTGAACTCACTCACATTTATATGCCTCATCTTCTGACACAAAGCTTTTGCGAGTCCCACTAAGACAAAAGAAGTATGGACAGAGATTGTTCTTCTACAAAGCCCCATCAACTTGGAATGGATTACCTATCAGCCTTTGTCACTCTGATTCTCTTACCACCTTTAAATTTAAACTTTAGATGCATTTTTTTCAGAATGACAACTTTACTGTGACCCTGTGTGTGCATAACACGTGTCTGTAATTTTCTTTGTGTATGAGTGTATGTTGTAAAAGTATGATTGTTTATGATGTAGTCTATATATGATATATGTAAAGCACTCTGAGCAAAATGTTTTGGAAAGGCACTATATAAATCCTCACTTTTATTATGAAAATGAGAAAGCAGAAGTGCAAAGTGATATAAGGGTTAATATTCACATTCTTACAAAAGAAGATGCTTCAAGTCTTTTAGGCAATTCAATTTCTGCTTCCCTCTCAACTCTCTGGCCATTTTTATGCATTCAGGCTCGGAAAGATCTACATTCTGGGTATGTAATACTTACATTTTGACTGGTGGTGGAGAGCCCTGGCCAGCACCAAGTCCATCTAAACAAACAGCATCCTTATGCTTCATCCAGTGATAAAACAGTGGGGCAAGATGTTGGTTGCTGTCCCTGCCTGCTCCTATCCATTTCCACTGTTGGGCTCGCTCTTTGTAGTCCAGGAAAGGCACAAAGTTTTCCATGCTAAGGCCTGATTTGCCACAAAAGTTTGAACACATTAAAACTCTTCCATAATATCTTGCTAAACTCATTACAGCTCATGAACTTGTCAATCCCACCACCCCCACCACCCAATGAAAAAAAAACCAACTCCAAACCCCTCAATACATTTATGGAGGAGTGAGAACCTCAGAATTCTATAAAAGATTTACATTCTGTAAAATCTTCTTCACAATCAGACTGTATGAGGATGACCCAAGCCATCTTTGTGGAGTGGAGGTGAAATGCATCTCAGGGACACCTCTCTCCTGTCTCAGTAGCCTTTAAAAGCACTTCTAGGTACAACATTCTGAGACCTTTCTCATGTTTATACTCTTCTTCATGTTATCCTGAAAAACAATCATTTCTTCAAAACTTAATTACTGTTTACATAAATATTTCAAAATCCTTTCAAAATATTGCCTGTCAGGATCAGAAAAATTACCTAGAACATCTCCTGACAGGAACTTGAGAGCAGAGACTACACAGTCCACCCAGTTCTCCTGCTGGTGGACCCAGGAATTAAGGGCACTGGCTGGAGACTCCTGCCATTCTCGAACTCGTTCTTCCAGCTGCACAGCACATGAAATATTTTTCTGAAGATTTGGCAAAGAACATGCTAACACAGACTGCTTAATCTGGTTAAACCGCAACATGTTCTTGGTAATGACACTTCAAGACTTACACTGCCATACTCCACTGGAAGAATGACATGTTCAGCTCCAGCACCAGGACATGCAATAATAAAACCTAAAAGTAACAAATGATAATGGTTAACTTGTAGTCTCTCCACCAGTCCCCTATTTAACAGGGCTCAATTTATGCGAACTAGAAGCCAAACTGTTACCCTCCCAAGCTGGGTAAATCGGCTACTTTCAGATAGTGGTTTATGGCCTCTACCTAAAACTTCTCAGTAAATAATTTATTTGATGGGACCTCTACTGGTAAAACAGATATTGTCGGGTAAAAGTGGTGGATCGTGTCAAACAGAAGAGAATATAGATGCTATACATAAACTGGGCTACTATATTTGTTCAGAATTGTTTAGTAAATAAAATTTGCGTTGATATCAGAATCTGAGACTGAAAGCTTTAAAAAAAAAAGCCTGAATATTTCAGTTCAGCCTTTTTTCTCCCAACTTTGGATTAAATCAGACATGACATTATTTTCCCATGGATCGTTTTCATTTCAACTAAGAAAAAAATCAGCATTTTTATTTATGATATTTGCTCATCAGCATTAAGGTCATCTGTTTAACATTTTCATATATCAAAAGACATGGCAAAGCATATCACTGCCTCTTTGCTCTTCAGAAAATTGTTTGGACTTTTGTTACCTTAGCAGTGGTGGCCTTGCTGTCAGTGAAATCACAGATCACGTCACGAAGTAGACTGAAGAAACTGTCTGCTTGTCCCATTGTTAGACGTGATGGCAATGTACTGCACACAAAACCCATATCAGTAGACACCTTCGTGTAGCAAAGATCTATAAAACTAATTATGCAAAAATTTCTTCAATGTAAGCATATCTGCACCTGTTCAAACCATGCATAACATTTGATTTGGAGACCATATCGACATGTGTACTTTCCACTCAAGGTTATCTTACAATCACTGTTGTAAAAATCAAAGTTCTCCATTGATGCTATTGATTCAGTCTTTAACATATGTATAATATTCTCATCAAATGTGATGACAATTCACCAAAAATTTTGAATACCCAGAACATGTTATCTATCAATTTCATTAACTAAAGAATTCTTTCCCACAGGTGAATCAGGACCACTCACTCTGGCAATGGGAAATCAGGCACACCATCGTCATCACGATGGGTCAGAAGAGCTGTGTGGACATCTAAAGCGCTGCTGTTAGATGGCAATGAAAGACTGACATCTGCAGCATCAGCTGTTTCTAGACCTTTCTCTGTCTTCAGTTTCTTTTTTATCTTACGATCCCCTTTCTCTCGAACTCTTTGCTTCTTCTTGGACTGCGGGGTGTTTGTGGTTGTGACTTCATGGCCAGGCTCACAACTAGCTGCTGACAGAGTAACACATTTTCAATGGTATTTCAAGATCAGAGGGTACCTGGAATTTACTATGAAGACAGAGTCACAATCATACTAATATTGAACATTAACTGTCATGAACTACCTCTAATATTTATAACATAATAACAATGTAACATAACAGTCTTTTCGTGAAAGGTTCTAGAAAGGAATTGGAGTAAAACTAAAACCAACAATGTAATTAATTTGAACTGTCATTTGTTTTTTCACTATTCCACTGATATTCTTCTAAAAAAGTTTGCAGTTTTCTTTGCCTGTCAGAAATCCTAGCTTAAGTTTCCTTTGCCTGCTTGTTAGGAAGTCTTTTGGATGTAGATGAATAATTTTAAGACATTTATCAAGGTACATTCATAAACAAAATGTCAACAAGACTACTAACACCAATGAGTACATCTAAAAATGTATCTCAAAAATGCAATCCTTCTTTGGTAAGATTCTATAAATGATGCTCGCTTCTCTAAAAACCATTGACTGTGATGAATAATTCTCCAAAATGGAGGAATATCCACACAAGCAAAACATGAGAAGCTGATTGTGAACAGAGATGGGGGAAGAAAGTAAATATCAGAAACAGTTACAAGAACCTACAGTAACTTACACAATTAATGAATAAATAAGTGCCGGTCTATAATCTGGTAGTTCATACCAGCCTGTGACCTGGTAGCTAAGAAGTTACTCACGTGTAGGAGACTTTGTGACCTTCTTGTTGGCCTGACATCTGATCAGTATGTCCTGCAAAGTAACAGTTTGTGTATCCAATTCTGGCAGCTCCTGAAAAAATATAAACAAAAATTAAATATTATTCGTTTATGGAATTACCCAGATAATAAAATAACTATCCCAATAATTTTTAAAATAATCAGATCAAATGAAAACTATAGCAACCAAGAACTTATGAATCCATCCTGGAAATAAAATTAACTCACCAACATCTAAATATTCATAAGAACTTATTTCACAACAGATAGCCATATACAGAGTCATTCACAAATGACTAACATTAATTCTATACTCACTCAATGTCATATCACCAACACTAAAACAACATGAACACTCAGGAGGGAAACAGCTAAGAACCTCAAGTGTTCTTACAAGTAACCACATGCGCACACACCTATAAACCAAACCTGATCCAACTCTAAAACCATTAAAGATGATGATCAAGATACAGAAGAGGAGAAGGAGACATGACACATAAATATATCTAAAAAACACATAAAAAATACATAAACCACCAAGTGCTGACAACTTAGCTATTTATCTGGTGAATTGCAAACTCCACCAATCACAAATATCTTTTTTTCCCATTTCACACTATACCCCCCTTTCCCATCTCATTTTGGTTGTTTGTCCAATTTCTGTCTGTGTGCCAAGAGCATCTCTGTAACAGAGGAGCTTTTGTGTTTTAAGTCTACATCATCACAACTTTCTTCTTCTCCTCCTCCCTCTCATTTAGTTCTCTCAGCCCCTTTCAACTGTAACTTATCAACTCACTGCTGACTCCAGCTTTTTGCGTTTGTGGTTCTTGAGCAAAATTCTGTAGTCCTCCTCCTGGATCTCCACGGGGCTGATTGGTCGTGGTCGCTTGCTGTTATTTGTTCCTGCCAAGTTCACAGAAAGCAATCAATTTCTTTGTTCCAACATTCTCCTGTCACCTTTCATCCTTACCCTGCTCTTGTGTTCAACATCCACCAATAGCCTGCATTTTTGTAGGAAGGATTTGCCCTTAACTTCTTGCTGATATGTTCATGTTTTAGGAAAGATACAAGTACATCTTAATACATCAGTAATTTGGTCAATGATTGAAACATAATCCTTTTTTAAACTGAATAAACCTTTGACAAATAACAAAAAGCACAGCCATTTTTAAGGCAGATGTTAATATTTAAATTGCTAAGCTGCATGCTTTTCTAAGGTTTTTCATTTGGAGGTTTTCTGAATTTCTTTTGATCTATTTCTGATCTGGTAAAATGAAGTTTTCACACCATCAAATCCAATATAAACAGCACTGCCACACATGCCAGCACTAATACAATGACATCAACACCTCTCAAAGGTTAACAGAACACTATGACAGAAACTATGAAATTACCTGACAGATCCCCATTCAGGGTGGACGGTTTGCTAGCAAAGGTGGCTACAACACTAGGTGTAGTTGGCTCAGGGGAAGGAATAGGCCCCAAAGATTTAAACAACTGCCTTCTGCTCCTCTGTACAGGACCTGTATAACGTTCAACACAGATCAGGCTATAAAGACACAAACTGAAAGGAGTCAGCAAAAGTCAACTGCTGTAAAATAAACACGTAGGTGAAAACATAACTGACATCACAGTATGGCGACTGTAAATGGATGGTCACAGAAGGATGTCTGTGCAGAACAGGTTTTGTATGGGATTACCACCCACCCACCAGGGTCTCTAAATAGTCAGCTATTATGTGTCGGTGCAAAAGAAGATACAGAAACAGACCCCTAAATCCGGCATGAAACTGCTAATATGTTCTAAAAGCCAATCGACTGAAGAACACTTCTATTTTAAACATTAGATGCTTTGAATTTCTTCTCACCTATTACACATTTTAATTTTGCTTTAGAATAGGGGCCCATCAACCTTTAGAGGTGGGATGTGGCATGAATATGACAGCAGCATTTCCACTGCACATAAAACTGCATTTCACGTCAAAATAAATACAATGCAGTATACCAAATACATTTGGAAACATTTTGAGTAGTGAAAAAAAAAACTTAAACTATTATGTTTTACACTTTTGCTAAGATTTCCTCCCTCTCAAATGATCCATAAAGAATACCCACAAAACCAGACAAAAGAAACTTACTGATGCTGTCTTCTTCCTCTGAAGATGTGTCTTCCAATCCACATTCTTCTCTAGCCTCTTTCAGAATTCTGAGCAACATCACAAAGAACATTTCATCTGTTTTTATAACATTTACACCACAGAGATAATAGTAAGAAAATAAATAGAACGTTTTTATCATGAACTGTCCTGTACAAACATCCAGCAGCAAAGATGCTATATGCACATTTGAACAAAATCTTATGAACGTCAGTAAGTGGGAAGGTAGGGTCCTTCAACAGTATTTTTAGTAACTCAACTTTCCGTCATATATATGGATTTGAGAATTCAAGCACTGTCTGGTTTATTTGCTTGTAAAACATTTCCCAGAAACATCACCATCCCTAAAATATACAGATTACTGAACATGCTCAAGTCAGACTAATGGATACTAGATCATCAAGCTTTACCTTAAATAGTTTTTGTTCACACGATAGTCGATCCCTTTATGACGATCTTTTGGAGGTGAATGATGAAATTTAAGTGGCTGGTCTGAAGGCAGCCCATTAATTTGCCCCAAGGCACACTGTTGCAAAAAACAAACAAATTTTAAAATCTATTTCAATTTATTCGCAAATGCTTCGAAAAATTGTTCATAATACAAAATCATAGCTACAGCTTGATCGAAGAACCTGGCGATAGATAACTGCACACTTCTTACCCATTGTAGTTCAACACTGTCTTTTTATAACATTCGTTAAGCAGAACCCTGATCCTTGAAATGAGAAATAAACACCTACATTCATTCACAGAATTTTTCTCACCCAACCCTTCTGCCAAGCAGAAAGTAATTTAATTTACTAAAATGAAAATGATTACCTGGCGAGATATTAAAATCTCTTTCAAGAGCTTTGAGAAAAACTGTTGCTGAGAAAATTTGTATTCTCGATACTTGAACTTGCGACACAGTCTTGAATACTTGGCAATATCAGGTGACAAGTAGCCATCTGAGGTGACAAAGTTTATGCAATAATACTCACATATCTTGCAGATAAAAGAATGAGCGCACAAAAAGGTTGACTGATAAAACTACGACTCATATTAATTATAGAAACAAAATCACAAAAATATGCCTTCAGTTACCTTCTTCATACTACAGTATATAAACTGGGCAAGAGATTGTCAGCAAGCAGCCTATTCTCTATTAACTAGCCACCAAAGGTTCAGACTGAGTCTTTATCTTGCTAGAGCACACACTGCTAAAAAGGAATGTACAAAAGCAAAGGAAATTGTGAAATCTCTTTCAACACAATGAAGATGACCCTGCAAAGAGTGATGTCCACCTGTAAAGTGTAGAAATCTAAACCATACTTGCTTTTTCTAACAGGATGCACTACTATTTCAAGGTGAAAACATTGTTTTTAAAACAATTTTTGGCATTAATTCCCAATATTACTTTAGCTTGGAATGTTAAGTAAAAATAGTTCACCCTCAGCTTGGACTTTTATGGAATATTTAAGTAATTCTTGGATAACATGATCTAACCCACATGTAACATAAAGTCCAAGTACTACCTGGGAGGTTAAAGTAAGCCCTGGCTCAAAAATTTAAACCCAAATATTTGCATAATATTGTATCACTTTTGTTTTGATTCATCTTTTTGGTCCTTGAATGAAACTTTGAAAAATACTGTTTTTACACATTATTCAACTGTTGCCCAAACAAGCAGATTTAAAAGGATTTTTTTTCTGTTGTAAACTCACAATCTTGACACTGCTAACTAAAGGAAAGATCTACATTTCCTTATCTTGAGATAAGTACAAACAACTTGGTAAAGTAAACGATTTTTTTTTTTGGTTGTAAAATGAGCAAAGCTGCTGTTTTGAGTTCAAATGTTAATTAAGTTGCAAAAAAGTCATTAAAAATGGCGTTTGCAAAAATTAAAGTATTATATTTTTTAACCATCTAGAAGTTCAGTGTTCATCTTCATCATAAGTATTTCTATCTCTCATCACTTCTTGTTTGACATTTTAGCCATTGTTGTCTTGCATAGCATTTGCAGTGTTTGCGAGCATCAGATACAGAGCTCTGTGCTCACCTTTCTCAATCATCAAGGGCAGACTGGTAGTAGGAATAAACATACAGCTCCTTCATCAAGAAAATCAATTTTTTTCATAAAAAGTACAAACTGCACACACAATTGCCATAATCGTATAAATTCATAAAAATTATTTAATGCCAAAATGACTACAAATTAAGATTTTCATCAAATTTCAGAGTTGCGTCTTGCCTCAATCATTCCATAATATTTTCAAAAGTAATTTTTCCCTTACCCTTTACTTTCTGGTGAAACTGCATGAGAGGGTTGCCAAACTTAAAATTTTCTCCAAGAAACAGCCTCCTACAGACACAGTGAAATATTAGTACAAACATTTTAAATTCTTCCATCTTCATTTCTTGTCATCATGTTTATTTTTTTAAAAACCAAAATCAAGGTCACTGACACCTACACAAGCTTCTAAACTTTTGTTTATTTTAAAACTCTTGAAACATGGGAACTTTCTGGAGGAATTACTACACAGATCTAAGCAGCAGCCTGCTGCACGTTTCTAGTTGTACAACCATGGTTTCAGCTTTTGCATATTACCTGGTTAAGACTAGAACAAACCATTACACATTTTTAGAACAGTCATTATGGAATACTTCGTTTTCTACCAAGAAGGGAAAAATGTCCTGCAAGTAATGTGTTATTTGGTAAATAAATGTATGCAGGAGAGGTGGGGGAATGACTAAGAAAATCAAAATACACAAATCTAGGGAAGAACAAGGTTATAAAGCTCATCATTAGTTTTCATTTTTGAACTTCTAATGGACTTCACCTTATGGTTTTACTCTTCTCTTCAGCATCTATATCCTTTGGAAAAGATGGTAAAAACTTCTGTAACAAAATGAAACCACACTATTATTGCTGTATCCCAACACATACACATGCATACACTCTCCCCCCTCTCACTCCAGATACACTCCCAGCTATCCTTTTTTAAATCTGCACAAATGCTATCAACATGCATGTGTGTCAATCAATGCATCCAAATTTAGGCTAAAAATTGTTTCATTCACTTTTGTAGTTTTCATTCAGTCCTAATGGCCGATCAATACATTGTTATAGATAGCTTTCAAGGACTATATTCTGAAATTGATGCCAGTGTCTCTATATGTGTCCCAAAACATACTACCTTGCTTGCACTCAAATATCTGTACACACACACACACAGAAGACAACTCACTTCAAGATGTTTCCTCTGCTCTTCAGTTAAAACACTATCCCAGGTTTCTTGAGACATAACATGCTGAAAGATGTTAGTCTGAAAATCAAAGACACCCTGAATGTAGCTCTCAAGTACAAAGTTCAATCTTATTAATTAAATTCTACCTTTTCTCTGCCATTCAAATACTCATATGGGCCTGGGTGACCATATACATAAATATGATGACCATATAGACCAAGGTAAGCACATATATACATATATGATGATCAAATGGACCAAGGTGACTATATATAAGGCTATATACACCATATATATATATGATCATCATATAGATCAATATGACCACATATATACATATATGATGACCATATGAACCAGGGTGACTATATATAGGTAAAGATCATACAGACCAGGATGACCAGATATATATACAAAACCATATATATATATAAAAACCATTCGGAGCAGGGTGATCAGATTATATATGACCATATGGACCAGGATGATCAGATATTTATCACCCAAAAAACACTCTTCCGGACAGATGCAAACTGTTTGTCTTAATACCGCTAATGTCTTTTCATCTGGACAGATTTTTCTTCTTCTTTGAAAGTTTAGACAATAACTAAATACATGGTCATGACCAGGGCTTTTGCTTACGCAAAAAATTTGCGTACAGTACGCATTAAAAGTTCGGAGGACCCCTTCAATTTTTGTCAATGGGGTCCCAGGGGACCCCTTCAAATTTGGGCGAAGAACAGATACAAAATTGGGTAAATGTAGTGTCTGACATCGTAGCCCAATCTATTGTTGTCGTCTGCTACAAGGTGAGAGTTACTTCCCTTGCACTGAGTTTTTTTCCCTCACTGGGAAGAGTTCCCTTAACCTATTTCCAAGATGTTGACAGCATGGTTAAAATCATCGTCTCAGAAACGGAAAGAAAGTGAGCACCCCAAGTATAGTGAGCATAAGCTCATCACAGATGCTTGCACACTCTTCATGGCACAGAAATCTCGCCGTTTCTGACTAGACATAACAGTGCTTTGTGTGCATGAAAGGCAGTTGAACAAAGTATGTTGATTTGGTGGGTTTTTTCAACTTTGTAAAGGGACCCCTTAGAGTTAGCCGGGGACCCCTTAGAAATCTGAAGAAGGGGTCCCTGGGATCCCAAAGAATTTAGACTTAGCAGAAGCCCTGGTCATGACAAAGTCTGATGTGTACTGTTTGTGCTGCAGGGATCTGCTTTCAATAGTGTGACGCAGCCCATGTCTCTGTTTTTAGTTTTTTTTGGGGTGGGACAGTCCTGCAAGAAGTGGGCCACAGTCATTGGGACCATAATGAAGGGCATTCTGGGGACTTTCCAATGTGTTGAGAGAGGGATAGAAATTAGAGTATGATATGAGAGTGTGTTCTGCATCAACTGCATGTGTCAGCACTGTCTTAGGACCTGTGTTTTTCATCTAGGACAGTTATTTCTAGTTTTGTAAAAGTGGATTTCAAGCTGGTATTACTGAAGAAGACAAGTTTACATTTCTATGAAGAATTTATGCAGCACTGACGGTTTGAATACAATTTAGAATGGATAGAAAACTTAATGTAACTCAAGAAAAGATCAAAGAGTGGCAAACAAAGCATATTGTTGAGACAGCATTCATATACTACTGAGGTGTGGTTGATCATATACAGCCAGCCTCTGTTCAACAATCAAACATTAAGTATTGGCAAGAGGTTAATCAGGACTATCTCAGACTTGCTGGCATACAATCATGACATCTAGTTAGCCCATTTACTTGCGACCATGATATCTGGCAAGCCTTCCAGCTCATGACTGACATTTAGCAAAGCCTGCCAGGTTATGACCTCGACTTTTGACAAGCCTGTCAGCTCTCAACCATGACATCCTAAAAGCAGCCACTGGCACACCCACTGGTCATAGTATGGTTGTTTTTCTTCCAAACAAGCACACAGTGTAATTTTCTCATGCCATATAAGAGTTTTAGTAACTCAAGACCACAAATGACATAAGTGACACTTAGCTACTATTTTGATGAGCTAGTAAATTCTCTCCTCCTGTTTTTAGCAGGCCAGTGTTTTCAAAAAAAAGACATCAAAATAGAAAGATCATTAATCAACTGAGAAACAAACTGGTTTAGGAATTTTTTGTGTCTGACTATCTCAACCACTTAAAATGCCATTTTGTTCACATCTTTATATGTCGCTGTAATATGTGTTATGAGAGTTATGTCCCTTCTCCTTACAAGCTTGAAGGGACTAGCTTTCCCTCTTCTTTTTATTGAGGAAACCTTGGGGTTTTGTCATGTTTGATGTCTGCTGAATACTGTTGATCAGTGCTTTAAGTTGGATCCTCCTGCTACAGTTCTGGACTGTTCTCCTGAGTCTGTTCCCCACTGTTGTCTTCTTCATCATCTAACAGTCTCAAACACCATACCTGCATCATCTCAACTCTGGGTTCTTGTTTACTGTATCAATTCACTAATATCCTGCAGTTGTTCAATACTTTCCATTTTCCTCTCAACGTTTGTTGCTTTAGACTCTGGATCTACATGAATCAACAAGCATGGACTTGATCTACTGTCTATAATCCTGCCTTCGGCTTCCTTATTTTCTTCACTGCCACTGTCTTGATGCAACTTCCATGACAGTTATATGTGCACCAAAAATGATATCTGTTGTTGCTCCCGCCGTCACCACCATCACTGATATTACAACAACTACAAATCACAGTAAATTTACTTTATTATTACTATTAAATTTGTCATTCTTAAGCTCGAGGACTAATTCCTAGAACTTTAAAAATATAGCTAAAAATTTGTTAAACAGTGATTCTACACAGATACACCTAGTATGATATCAAATGCCAAGTATGATAATTATGAAAGTATAGTTCTTTAAGATACTTTCACAGAAAATCCATTCATTTTTTTTTAAACTCTTGGTTAGTGATTATATATACCTGGTCAACAAATGCCTCTGGTAGAAGAACTTCTTCTTTGTTGAGCAAACAGCGCTCCATTCGTAGTCCTTGGCCACTCAAACCTGCCATGGTATTACCCCAGCGTCCCTCCTCCATGGCTTTCTATTCTGCCCATGAACTTTCACGTGCTTTAATAAAAAAAAAAAAAAAAAAGATAAATTACACTTTCAAAAAGATTTACTAGAAATAAGTAAGTGCTTATGATTCATCATAGTCACCTAATAACAAACACTTGTAACCATCAATCGTACAAATTTTGTGTGTGAAGTTTAGATGGCTCTGTAGCTTATTGATTTGTGCTTGACTTTGGACAAGGTTGTTACTTTGAGACTCACTCAATCCCATAGGTGAAAAACTCCCCTGCCTTGTGAGCAGCAATAAGTAAAATACAGCAAAAAATGGGGAGGGACTAAGTGACCATTTAGATGGTATTTTTTGTGGCATAAAATTCTTTCTTTCTAGTGTTGTTATGTGCTGAGAATGTTGTGTAGCTAATATCCAAAGGCTGTCAAAAATTTAAAGGATACTGACAATGACAATGATCAACTTTATTGGTCCCAATAGGAAATTTAAACATGGGGAGGTGCTCTAGTTATAGTAAGTTATATTTTATAAAAAAAAAGTAGAACAAGTTCACTGCAAGAATACTCCTTGATGTTTTACATTTGAGAAAACAATCGAGCATGACTGCACTAAATTTATATTAATCTATAAGCATTTTTTTTAACCTGGCATAAAATATAAAAAAACCATGTTTCACTCCA
The DNA here is from genome assembly GCF_003073045.1 of Pomacea canaliculata. Classification (NCBI taxonomy): domain Eukaryota; kingdom Metazoa; phylum Mollusca; class Gastropoda; order Architaenioglossa; family Ampullariidae; genus Pomacea; species Pomacea canaliculata. The sequence continues at coordinate 42,991,151 of NC_037592.1, read as the reverse complement.
ACAATTTTTGTGTGTGCATAATTGTTATAAGACTGGTGTGAAAGCAGATTTATGTAGGCGCCATAAGCAATATATCTTTACCACTTAAGATTAGAACTATTTTAATGCATTGTTTCCCTTTCAAATTTAAAGGCACACAGTAAGACTCAAAAAGTTTCATATTAAACCTTTGATCTCAGTCTTTGGTCTTACAAAATCTCATCTTAATACAGCCCTATCAGCTATTTGTTTTCACAAGGCTATATTACCAAAAAGATCATGCCATTAAATTAAATTATAAATTGTAGTAATTATAAACAGTAGTGTAAACTACTTTTACAGGGTTCCCAGGGATCAGGGATGGTGCCAAGTAAGGACCTTTCATGCATTTGTAAGGACCTAAGTGACAGTCATCAATGCTTAAGTTTTTCTCATGTACGGTCGGAAAGAGGTTTTATTTATGAATTTTTGGTCTTCTCTATGTTCTGCAATACATGAATTACTATTCTAGTAATAAATAATCAAAGAGTTAATTTTGATGCCTGTCTGCCATATTTAGATAACTTAAAAAGTCTCTTTAACGCACTGATAACATAAACCGTTAATGTTTATGTTCCAAGTTTTCTAGAAATCTAAGTAACAATAATTGCAAGACCTGAAAACCATTCTTTGGTGTAATACAAAAGTCAGTTTATTTATACACTCAAAAGTGGAGAGAGAGAGAGAGAAGAGAGAAATAGAGCTATGCACAGTACTAGAAAATCAAGGCTCTGGTTCAAGAAAGAGATAAGTATCTAAAGACCTTTTGAAACAAGAGTGTGTTTTTTGTGAATGCGAAGGGGCAACTAGTGTAGTACAGATGTTCTTGATTACGAAAGTAATCCTAACACAAACACGTGTATCTTCCAGAAATACTTTCATGCGCTTTTTGTGTCTATCAGTAAGCTTGTGCTTCTTCAAAACACTTTTGCCCATTGACGAAAGATTCAAGGATATTCCGCAGGCAGCACATCGTGCACAACGTTTATATTTAGAGTCTTTTATCAACCAGTCTTTATTTTTTCTTCCTTTAGCCAGTTCTCCTGAAAAGAACACTTCCCCAGCATTTTTTGAATCATCAAGAAGACAAAGAAATGTGGTCATCCGTCAAGACTAAAATATCGCGAAACGTAAGTAAAGTTCTTGTCGTGAATGAGACTAGGCAGTCGTGTGATTAAAATAGCGGTGAGGCGAAGAAGAATCATCTGTATTTTGTGCTGAAGTCGACTCCGAAAATAAATATGTGGATTTATAAGAGGCATGAAAAATAAATCTGTAGTAATATTTTATCGATATAAGGACTTGTAAGGGTCACAGAGAAAATGTAAGGACGTGTGTAAGGAATTGTAAGGACCCCATGGCAAATATAAGGACTTATAAGGCCTTACGGCGAAAATTCTCTACATAAGGACTTGAGAGGATAGGTAAGGACCCTGTGAACCCTGTTTTAACATTTTCTTACTCGTTTTACACGAATGCAGCGGTTCTCAACATTTTACATGTGACGCCCCCCTGATAAACAAAGGTACGTCAGTGGTTCCCCCCCCCCCACCTTAGCCAGCAATGTAAGCTAATTTCACTAATACCGGTAAAAGAAACTTTAAAAAAATGACCACCTTCGCGCCAGGGGTGCGCACCCCACAGGTTGAGAACCGCTGCACTAATGGTTCATAACAGAAATAAATGTAAAGACTCATTTCAAGCTCTTTTTGCATAACTATATTCAATGAGAACATGAAAGATTCAGATTTTGATGTTCAGTGGGGGGGGGGGGAATTGGTGTTTTACGCCGTGTCAGCAACCAAGACTATATTACGGCAAGCAGCCAGCCCTGTAAACAGATGCCACGTGCAGAGAAAGAACAGCGTGCCCGAGACGAGAAATGAACTCAGGGCAGCCAACCTTCACTGTATTGGTGACAGGCGCTAACCGTTGCGCCACCGGACCGCTTTTTGATGTTCAGGACCATTGCCCTTGTTAGAAGTGCGTGAACAGATGGTAATGACAGATGGTGGTCGAAGGAAAGAGTACAAATCACAAGCAAGTGGAGTGAGTACTAATCACAAACATGTTGAATATAGTGAATGGGTAAGACGACATTAGGCTCAAGAATCAGCAGCAGTTTTGAGTCACTAATGCCAAAGGTATGTAGCTGTTACCTTCATCGACATTTTTTGTGAAATGACGCGTAAATTAATAATTAGAGAGGGAGAGAGGTGACACCTTGTGTAAAAAAGATCGTCCTGTATATAAAATCAACATCAATAACATAGCACAATCAGATTTTACAAATAAAGCCATGCTCTAGTCGTTACAAGTTTTTATATTCAATTATACACGCGTCCTTGTGAAGAGCCGTACAAGGACATAAATGGCAAGAATGATAGCATGCAGCAATGTCACTGAAAGTCACCTGTCAATGATAGTATTCATGTCATGTGTTGCCCACAGCTTCATTTGCCATTCGTTGTCTTGCAAGATATAGCCATTTAAGTTATTATTTCTGAAGGAATGTAAATCTGAATCGAATAACCTATAACACGACACTTATAGTCACAAACCACAGTGTCAAAGTTTAAAATATTACCTCAAGCTGAATAACTTTATGCTTCTATACGAACAAATACTTCCAACCGAATGTGCGGTTCATCTTCCGGAAGTTGAATATGTTGAGGATTTCTTTCCGCAGTTGACATTTTTATTAGAAACATTCACTAGAAAAAATTTTAACATTATATATATATAGGCAGTTATTATAGTTAGTCACACATTTGAGTATATCTTAATAATTCACTAAAATTTAGATGTCAGTGATTTTGTTTTTCAGACGAGTCCTACGCTGTTTTCATACCGCAAAATGGCGTCCAACCTCGTGTGTAAGATTCACCCTGTGGTATATTTCAGCATTATTGATTCGTATGAAAGAAGAAATGAAGACTCAAAACGAGTTATAGGGACATTGCTAGGTAAGTGTTTATAATAGTTGTATATGAAGTATATGAATTCCGATTACACAATTTATGAGATTTTGATGCGCATATGCTAAAAGTAGAAACTAAGTCTCAGTCCAGTCCTCGATAATAATATTAAGCGCTGAGTGTTTTTTAAATTTTCTATGACTTATACATTAATTTGCTGTTGTGGGAGAGGTTCTTTATCATAGATATACTTTTTGAATTACAAATTAAAAATTATTTACGCTGCATTGATAGAAAGTAGATGATTGAAGTACTATCATATTTATATCAGACGTAAAAGAATTGTCAGTGTGTGACAAGTAACAGTCCTTATTTGCAAGAGACAGTTCCTCCTTACCAGCCGTTGTAGCAAGATAGGACCTCTCCTCAAGAATCGGACAGAACCGAGCTCTCAGCGAGAACCAATGGTCTGTGCATACTACAAAATTAAATTTAACAGTAGAGAAACACGTAAAACTTTTAGTTTCAAATAATTACAGCTTGCAAAGAGATGTTATAATAGAACTATTTTTCTTTGATATCACTACGCGAGTGGGTGTTTGATCGTTTGCTAAAGAGTAACTACAAGTCAAATTTAAATAAAAATAACATGAAAAAAGCTAAACACATACAACTCACGCTTTATTTTTGGTTTTGATAAAAAAAAAAAAAAAAATACCACGAAATTGTCTGCTAATCCATTCAACAACACTAGAAATCCCAGCGTCTGCATACCTCACTGGGAGTTTGATTCTTGAGGAGAGGTCCTATCTTGCTACACCGTCACGTAGCCTGCGCTCAGGCTCCCAGTCACGCTTCTGTCTCCCTGCAGTGGAAGACACCAACAAGAAGCGCACTGGAGCCAGGGCCTTCAAAAACGCGGCACCTAAGCTGTGGAATTCTCTGCCATCATCACTCTCCACCATCCCCTCACCAACCACGTTTCGCAAGAGACTGAAGACCCGTCTGTTTCTTTCAAACCAGTCTTAAACAACCACGAAACACTTCTGTCTATATTTTTTACTTTCCTGGTGTTTTATATATTTGTTCGCTTTACTTCTTCTTCTTTTGTTTTTTTTCTGCGCAATTAGCATTCTTCTGAATGGATACCTGCGCATTACAAATCGACATCATCATCATCATCATCATCATCCTTCGTTTACAGCAATTGCAGACCCAGTGTTTAATAATGAACCAAACAGAACAATTATAGCTTTGAGAATCATGCTGAAGTTTGTGTTTAGAATACTGTAATTTTTTAAAAATGCGTATATACGCAAGTCTCGAAAACTTACATTTTTGGGGGGGTTTCATATTGGTAAGCGATGTATTTATGAGAGAGAGACTTGAATCAAATTTCAACATTAGAGTCGAATGACTTCCTTTAACATAAATACATTAAGATGGAAAGAACACCCACCCAGTCCCACAACAAATGTTGTTGTTGAAATGTATCTACGGTTAAAAACTTCCTGAAGCGCTTGCCAAAGCGCTGCCTTGAAATCAGCAAACACAGTTTTCAGTTTATCCATAGAAACCATATTTTCGCACTTTTCTTACAGGGAAAATCTCTGCATAAACTCTGATAAAACAGGTATCTCAGTATATGAAAAGACCTATCCAAATATCATTTTAGCTTTTGCAAGAACTTGTGATACTTTATGATGTTTGTGACACTTTATGTATATATACAAAAGGATATAATATATCCTCTGCACATTTTTTCTTTATTTTAGCTGATACTTACAGTGCAATTTTAGTGGCCTGCTTTAATGGTAATGCAAAGCAATGTGGTGTGAATCCGAGAACATCATCCTTGTGCTGCTTAACACTTACTGGATGTGTTTTTACTTTTATCTAAACATTGCGAGCATATTCCATTTTGTTTTTTGGCTTATTGGATGGGATACATATTTCCCATATATATGTCACACCAGTTATCTCTCCCTTTTGCTGGCTATAAGTATCAGGCTGAATCAGTACTTATAATTTCTTCATTTTACGTGGGATATGCTATAGATTTATTTAATAAGAATATGTTGAATTTATATTATACCATTAAAGGCGGGCGCATACTAAAAAAAGAAAGAAAAATACAATAAGAACGGAACAAACATAATAAGAAACAGAAAAAAACAGGTGTAGAATCACTGTAGATGTGTTTTGGTGCCCTCTGAGACAGTTGGTGCTTATGCTCCTCGAGGAGGATCAAGGAATAAACTAGAACTAAACTGAGACGGTAACGTCAGATCCATTACTGTTTTTATTCAGATGTTTCTTTTGTAGAACTCATCCTAGGCACAGTTTGAACCTTGAAATGTTCAGGAGAAGAGGAAAATCTCATCAGGTCTTGCAACAGTGGAACCTCTTTAGTTTACGGAATCAGAAATCGGAAGTGTTGTACCATTGTTGACAGCTATAGAAATAATTCCATTCTGGCAAGTGTTTCACCCAAACAGACACGCTGATTCATAGAGAAGGTAATGAACTCTTTGGGTCGCCACAGTTTGCCGTCCCCTCCATTGAATTGTTCAGGTTGGAATCTGTCGGGGTCGCCCCAGATCTCTCATCACAGAATCCAGGTTGGGGATGACTAAAGTGCCTCCAAGTGGCATAGGCTGTGTTGCGTGGTGGTGTGGTTATTTCAGGGTGCGCCTTGCGGCCCACCACCTCCGACTTCAGCACTCATGGACCACTCTTTGTCTGGTCTCTACCCTTCGACCTGTCCGACTTGGGTGACCCTGCTAGGAGCTGATGCTCCTGTCGGCATAGCTCTTAGGGTCATCGAGACACGCAAGCCCCCCGACCGCGGCAAGGTGGTGATCCAACAGGGGCACAGTGAAGACCACCTGATGAGTGCCAGACAGAAACAGCTGTCCTCGGGAAGGCTGAAAAGATCCAGCTTTGTGCGAGAGACGCAGGCACTACACAGAAAATACCAAACAAAGCTTCCTGCACAGGTCCAGGTACCGACTCTCTACCTCGATCCTCCTCCTTGGAAAGACAGAACAGGGAACATTACCATCTGCACCACAGTTCCTCACCTCACAACAAAGGATGAGCATAGCGACGTGAGCAAGAGAGCCCTGACGCTAGCCATGCTAGAAGAAAGGTACCCCAGGAATCATGGATAAGGGCCTACACAGACGGGTCAGCCACAGACGCTATCCAGAGGGGAGGGCCGGCGTGTACATCCAGTTCCCAAATGGACAGTGGCAGGCAGCAGCAATACCAACTGGCCTCCACTGTACAAACTATAGAGCAGAAGTAGAAGCCCTGGTCCACAGCAGCAAACATCATCAGCAGCAGAGCAGACCATGACAGCCAGGTCGTCTTCCTGACCGATGCTCTGTCGGTGCTGCAGGCAGTCAACAATAACAAACTGCCAGACCTGGAAGCCGCGCTGCTAAACATCAAGTGCCTCAGAACGGCTCTGCAGTGGATCCCATCACACTGCGGGATAGATGGGAATGAGGAAGCTGACAGGATGGCTAAGTTGGGTGCAGAGGACGAGCAAGAAGACAATGCAGTCAACATGTCAGAGATGAAAACCATCATTAAGTCTCTGTACAGGCCACAGCAACCACTGGACAGTTACCATCAGCTGTCCAGACCGGACCAGGTCGCTATCTTCCGCCTCAGGACCGGGCACAATAGGCTGCTTCACCACCTACATAGGAAGTTGCACCTCGTGCCGTCCCCGAGATGCTCATGTGGAGAGGCAGACCAGACTGTAGAACACATCCTACAGGACTGTAGGAATCTCCGTACCCTGAGGAAAGAGACGTGGCCACAGTCGGAGACCCTGCACAACAAGCTGTACGGGCCAGTGGAGACTCTACAGAAGACCACCAATTTCATATCAAGAGCTGGTCTCCAAGTGTGAAAGAGGCGAACGACAAAAAAAAAAAAAAACAAACTAAAGTGCCTTTAGGGATTGTGTATCTGCCAAACTCCACGTCATATAAAGGGACATGCAGCAAACTTGGTGGCATAATATTGATGTAGTGAAGAACCTTCCTTATGACAGCCTCCACTTAAAATAACTGGGGTCTACCCTGTTTGTTGAGCGCTATCTCGGTTCCGATAACTCTGTGGATCTCCTCGTAGCACTTGTCTGCTGATGTGAGTTGATCCTGTTGCGATGATGTATTTCTCTGATGTAGGCACCAATAAAGTTGTCCGCTATGCTCTCCTCAGAGCGGCAGCAGTGCTTGTCTACTCATTTAGAATCAGCCGCATGCTGTCCACAAGTCATTTCAACTTAAGGTAATCTCCAGGCAGGTGACACGGGTAAGGAATAATAGTGACTGCAGCACCCACTTCCCAGTCATTAACAACAGTATCCATCCACATCAGTTTATTTCCAAAGACATCGTCATCATTCCCGATGAATTTGCCAAAGAGAATGGAGCAGATGTTGCACATGCTTGCCTGGGTCAAGTGGACTAGATTCAGTGGCTGACCTTGGTTTTGGATATGACCCTAACATACTTTTTGACCTCTTCTTGGATCTTTACTGCCAGAGCGTTTTTGCCCATCCTTAGCTCATGTAGAATGTTTAAAGTAACTTTCTTTGGTCTTTCCACACCGTACCAGAGGTGTCAACAATGCCTTTGCTGTCAGTTACAATAACCTGAAGAAAACTTTATGACCTGTTGGAGAAAGCGTCGGTATTTTTTACCATTGCATCCCTTATGACCTTGTAGCCGTTGAGTACCACCATCACCAGCTGGCTGCCCAGGTACAGACCAAACATGTTACTGTACTGTCATAGCCTAGCTGAGAATTGCTGCAGAGGATCTTTCTTCATCAGCAGCAGGTGACCCAGCAGTGGTAAAGCCACCCCGGATTCCGGAGGTACATCTGCAGGTCATCTCATGGAAAACCATTACAACAATGACAACATGGCAACACTTAAGGCAAGGCTTGTGTTGAAGTCAAGAATTTCAGCTAGAACAGCCATGGTGCTCTGTTAGCTGTCTTTTGGAACAACAAATGTAGATAAATACTGTGTGAATTTAAACTGCACACAAAGCTAGAAACAGTTATTGTTTTAGATTGCTGTATTTTCACATTGACGAATGTTAGAGCTTGTTAGAGCGATTGCAGAAAAAGAATCTAAAATGAACACAACTGATACACAGATCTAAAATAGGGTAAGATGGCGCAGACACTACAGTTGAAAGAAAATGCTCTAGAAAAATAAGGCAAGTGGTGAAGACACAGAAACCAATTAAGAAACATAGGCGATGTCACGGATCCATGATTGCCAACACGCACAAAACCTGACACAGATTAACGGGCAAGACGAAATGTGATGAAGAGCTGCCCCCTCTAGCCAGTTAGGTGAAGGGACAGAGCACATTTACCACTTCAGGAATGGCATAGCATAGTTCTTTAAGCAAACATGAGTTGAAGGGCTGAACCATGCCTTATAATTTAATGACTTGGCTCAGGATCATCTAAGAAGAGTTAATTCCCCACTCTATACAGAACAAGCAAAACGCCGCTGCACTTCTGGTGCTTAGAGCTAGGAAACGGGACCATATCTCTCCTTTGTTCTCTGAACTGGCTACCAATCCATTTCCACAGTAGACTGTTTGTGCTGTGCTTTAATTTATCTGCAGGCTCCTGCACTATCTCGACTTCGGCCTCTACATGCCAGCCAGACAACTGGACAGTCCGGTGGTGCAACAGTTAGCGCCTGTCACCAATACAGGGTTGGCTGTTCTGAGTTCAGCTCTTGTCTCAGGCATGCTGTTCTTTCTCTGATGTGCCATCTGTGTACAGGGCTGGCAGCCTTGCCCTGATATAGTCTTAGTTGCTGTCTTCCCGTAAAATATCAACATCCCCCTGCCTCCACCCCCAAGCCAGACAACTCCACTCTTCCTTTCATGACCTTATGCTCCCTATCTCTGTCACCAAAACAACCATGTGTGTTGGGGTCGCATTGCCTTTATATGTCCTTTCTATGTGGAGAATGAAGAACGCCAGCTCATTTACAATATGGGGAAAAATACTGAAATAGTTGTCTTGCTTAGAAACCTGTGTAAATTATGCTGGAGAAATAAAAGTCATGCAAAGAAAATTTGTTTGGAAGTGCTGAAACTGTAAACAGTTTGGTGTTGGCAGGTCTAAAATCATAAGGTGTCATCAAAAACAAGACATGCGAAAGCTTGATGCTGTGTTGCTAGTGTAAGGGGAATGAAACTTTTTGTTTAACGTGGCTTTTTATCTAGTAATATTGATTTCCTATGTTGAACATTTCCTAGGCACTGCTACAATTCAATTTGGTGCATTTTAGCACCAAAGGATTTTTGTTCTCTTTTTTTATTTTCATTACCAATGTCACCTTTTTGTTTCAGGGGTATATGACAAGGGTGTTGTTGAAGTGACTAACTGTTTTGCTGTTCCACATAATGAATCAGAGGATGAGGTATGTTTTGGGCTGCAGCAGATTTTCCCTCAAGATTTTTAGTGCAATAGTCTGGACTACTTCAGATGTTTCCTACAAGATATCAAAATATTTAAAGTCCTCAAAATTACCATGCACTAAACAAGTACCCTGACACCGTAAATGTACATGCGTAGATTTTCACCATCAAGGCTGTGGCCAATGGTGATAAATTTGGTGATATTTGAAGGCTTGTGTCATGAAAAAGAAAAGATACTTTTTTAGCACTGAGCTTAGCCCAGTTGTTTAGGTGGAAAATGCTTTTTGGTAGACCTTTAAAAGTTGTGTGAATGCGGTTTCCTTTATCTCTGAGTCTGATGTCATGAGAGTAAGGCCTTGTGGTGCATGTTGGCAGGTTGCTGTGGACATTGACTATGCAAGGAGCATGTATGAACTTCACAGGAAAGTCAATTCTTCAGAGACAATTGTTGGTTGGTGAGTGTGAGCCTCCTCATGTTAGTAATCTACATGTTTAGTTGGTTTTCTTGTTCTTTGGATGACTTCATCCTGATGTGTGTGTTCAGGACATTTTAGTTGCAGTATAGATTATTTTACAGAGAAGAATGAAAAATATGAGTGTAGAAAGCATTCTGAGTTAATTTTGTATAATATTTTTGTTCTTTTATATGCGCCATGCAGCATGGGTTAATAAATTAATCTTGTTGGCAGGTATTCAACAGGCTTGGAGGTGTCAGTGCATTCAGTTCTAATTCATGAATATTATTCACGCGAGGCCAGGAGTCCCATTCACTTGACTGTGGATACATTTATGCGTGGTGGGAAGATGGGGATGAAAGCCTACATTAGCACAACAATAGGAGTGCCAGGGAAGACCACAGGAACCATGTTTACGCCTGTGCAAGTGGAAACAACAAGCTATGATCCAGAGCAGACAGGATGTAAGCTGGTCTTTTACTTTTTTACCATTTACTATTTGATACTTCCATTAAATCTAGTGGCGGTCCGGTGGCGCAACGATTAGCGCCTGTCACCAATACAGTGAAGGTTGGCTGTCCTGGGTTCAACTCTCGTCTTGGGCACGCTGTTCTTTCTCTGCACGTGACATCTGTTGACAGGGCTGGCTGCCTTGCCGTGATATAGCCATAGTTGCTGGCATGGCATAAAACACCAATTTCCCCCAGCCTTCCATTAAATCAAGCTGCCCTATTGATATTTTTTACTAATGAGGAAAAGTAGAGTGAAATAATCAGCTTCCGTGAGTCCTCTTGGTCAGACTGCCCTGTTAAGGTTTCTTATGCTTATAGTGACATAGTGGTGTCTTATTCACATTTTACAGTGCTCACATTCTCAGAAAAAATATTTTATGTCTAATTTGATCCTCATAAAATGTGCTGTAATCTCTTTCTTTGTTAGTGGAGGTACTTCAGCAGGGCAAGTTCAACCCTAAGCGCACTGTGACTGTGAAGTCTGACCTCATACAGATCGAGACAGCAACCTCATGGATACGCACCATGCTTCAGCAAGTCACAGAATATGTGGATAATGTGTTGGTATGTTGATCTTCGTCCTTTTTGTTATTTTCTCTCAACTTCATTTAGGGTCAGTTTATTCTTGAAAAGGTGTTAAAGTTTGTGCAGTGTCATAATTGCATCTGAGAAAAGATTTCTAGAGGAGAGAGTTGCAATCTTTTCTTCAGACATTATTTTCCTTAAAGAAATGGTGATTCATAGAGCTTTTGTTTTCATTTCAACGACCAAAGTGTGTGTGTGCTTAATAACTGAGCAGCTCCTTGCACTTCACTTGCGCTGCTGTTAAATTTACATCTTTTAACAACACAAAGCAACTTGAAGGAGAAAATCATTAATCATTAAGGTTCTTACTACTTTTACAGTCTGGAAAAGTGCCTGCTGATAATGCAACTGGGCGCTTTCTTCTGGACCTTGTGACCAAGGTGCCACAGATTGATCCAGAGGAGTTTGAAAAAATGCTGAATTCAAACATGAAGGTACAATTACCATGTTTTTCTTTTGTCTATAATATGTATTCAGATGACATGTCTATACAGTCAAATCTCTCTACTATGCCACTCTCGGTATTATGCCACTTTTGCTCGGTCCCGACTATAAATTCAATGTAAAAAAATTTACTATGCCACCACCTACTTCGCTACTATGCCACTTTTGTGTGATTGTTAAAAGGCACAAGTTGTGAAATTCCGCGCAGTGCTCGATTATTATACTCTATGGTAGTGTGGGACATTGCAGTTAGGTGGATGGAACCTAGCACGTACACAGGGAGGGTGGAGGCGGCGATGGGAGGTGGTCGCTGGCCGGGTGACAGTCACGTGACAGAGGGAGAGCGGGAGGGGGTTGACTAGAGACAGGATGCAGGTGTGCGGATGTGGTTAGCAGGGGTGGAGAATGAAGAGGTGAGGGGGAGAATGAGAGGAGACAGCTAGCGCCAGCCGACTATTCTTGAGAGCTTTGGACTGACGGGTAACTTGAGCAAATAAAGCCGTTTTTACGAACCCTCGCTATTATGCCACTCTCGCTACTATGCCACTTTTGCTCGTCCCGGTAGGTGGTATAGTAGGGAGATTTGACTGTATATGCATATGTATGTGTGCACGCACACCATACTTTTTCTGCTCTTTTTGGAAAAGCTTGTTTACCTGTTTTAGTTAACAAGTCTTCTGTGTCTATATGGTTGAATGCTTTATCTTAATAGTTGATTTTATTTTATTTTTGTTGGGTTAATTTTTTTCTAGTACATTATTTCTGAGAGATAACTCTTTTATAAATGAAAACAAGAAAATGTGATATTTAAAGAAGAGTGGCAGATACATTTTGCAGTCCTAGTTGTAAATTAAATGTAAAGTAAATTAAAATTATCACTAAGACCATCAGTCAAGTGTTTGGGGTTTGTTTTGTTTTTGTGTGTGGTTTTTTTTTTTTTTTTTTTTGTTTTTTTTTTTTTTTTTTTGCATGTTGACTTACAAGTTGTTCTGGGAGTGGTAATTCTGGCTACAGGTTTTGAATGAGATATTGTTTATGTGGCCAACAAGTGAAACTCATTTCTTATCACTTTAATTTCAGGACCTTTTGATGGTGGTGTATTTGTCAAACCTGACCCGAACACAACTGATCCTGAACGAAAAAATTAACTCTCTTCAAAGTTAGATGCATATAAACTGTAGTCATTTTGGACAGTGTTACTTGTCCTGTGCAAAGACTGTTTCTGGCATCAGTATCTTAACATTAAAATATGTCCTCTGTTTTACATTGTGGTTTTTACTTTGCTGGTAGACAAGTGTATGTGTGCATAAATACAGACCAGCTTGCTGAGTGATTATGACAACAGATTTCAAGTTCAAATTTTTATTTAGTTGGTTAGCATTAGTGATTTTTAAACATCTTTTTGGAGTAGTTTATTTACAATGTTTATGGCTCGAGCACCTTCCCATGTTCAAATTGCCCACTGGGACAAATAAAGTCCATCATTGTCATTACAAAACATCTTTATTAATCCTTTTCAGGAAATTGTTTTTCTAATGTGACTATTACATAATATATCAGACATTGTATGGTACTTCATGTCTGACATTAAAAAGACTGAGAACCTTCACTCACAGTGGAGACAGGTGTCTCTTTGCCTTACTGGCTAGAGGGGATTAGCTCTGTCACTTTTCATCTTTCGCTGTTAATCTGAGTGAAGTGCTGTGTGCAGTACTGATCTGTGCATCTGTAACGCAATTTCATATATTTTTTTTTTTTTAAGGCCCTTCGCCACTCCTGGTCTTAACTGTTGTCGACAGCAAGGATTTGTTTTACAGGGTGGGGGTGCTTGCCCCACGCCCAACCCTCCTCCTTTTTCAGCCGGGCTTGGGACCGTCCTTGGTGGAGGGCAGCCAGCCCTGTAAACAGATGCCACGTGCAGAGAAAGAACAGCGTGCCCGAGACGAGAAATGAACTCAGGGCAGCCAACCTTCACTGTATTGGTGACAGGCGCTAACAGCGCTAACCGTTGCGCCACCGGGCTGCTCTAATTTCGTATATTCCTGGGTTTAATTTTGTGTCTGTGCCACTTCACTTCTACACCATTTTATTTCTACTGCCATGTCAGTGCCATCTTGCCATAACTGACATTTTACATCTGTGGATCAGCAGTGTCAACTTCAGACTGATCCCTTTTCTACAATTGCTTCAGAAAGTTTTGATGGCAAGCTTTGTGCACAGTACACAGTCTGATAGGCTAACATTGTGCATCTCTCTGAAACTAGTTTGTGGCCGTTAGCTTGAAAAATAAAATTATGTATATAAAATGAATTGGATAGCAACTTCTGATTATAATATAAATGAAATACTTTGGTTTTTACAGAGTTTTTCTCTCTCTAGCTGTAAAATGAATTCTGTACTTGCAGAATGCATTTTATAGCTAGAGAGAAAATTTCCCTCTAGGCGCCCCATAATATGCACCAAAGCGAGCATTAGACGTTTGTCAGGCAGTTGGGAATAACTGACACAAATTGTAAAAAAAAGACAGGCAAAAAGTACACTGCTTTGAAGTATTCATTTATTGAATATTTGAAATTTTGACTGACGATCTACTCACGAAACTGTACTTCCCTAGAGGTCATTCAGTTCGGTCGTGACGAGGTTGCGCGCTATTTTTTCTCAAAGCCTTGAAGGCTTACACAAAGCGAACTAAAAACTGTCATCTGCATATTCAGTAGTAGGACGTGGACGGTTGACATGCGTGGACAGACACAAAGCCGCCTTCAGTGGGACGGTAAGCGCATTGTCACTGTTGGGCCACACGTACCCCGTAAACTTTGCTGATTTTGACTGTACCATGTAAACTCCGGGTGGCCTGATGCGAGAGACGCCGATCATGACTGTACAGCACGAAGCCCGGGTACACGATGATACCTTTGTACATGCACAAAACGGTGATAACTAAGGGCCGGGTGTCTGCCTGTATCACCTGTTAGACTTCTTGCTGCTTAAAGTCTGATCCTGTCTTTATTGGGGTTAGTAATCTCAGCAACTGATGGATTGACAAACCGCCAACAGTGTATGCTAGAGGATGATCGTCAGATGCTTGGTAGTAAGTGAACGCATACCTGTGGAGAAATGAACATTTTGCACCTGGCCACAGGCGGAAAAAGTGAAACATTTCCGCGACTAACAAATCGTGACAAGGTTTCTTCAGCATGATGAGATATCATTATAAGGACGACAGATAATAATATTCAATCTCGGCCTCACGTCCCAGCAAAGAAACTGGCTGTCACTCCATATTGACCATTGCGATACGGGGCTCGCCATGTTGGATTTCGTCATCAGTGATGTACCCATCGCCGTCATCGTTCCCGAAGTCAAGGCGAAGGCACGGCATAGTGAGGCTTCTGACACCCCGCTGACCAACCAGACGTAAGTTGATGTCATCAGGTGTACCCGGAACACCAGGCAGCGGCTCCCTGCGCACGTGGGCCGCATACAGCGCCATCTTGGTGGCGTAGTAGTCAAACTTGTATTCACCTCTCCAGTTCTCTTCTTTTTTCACCCCAATGGCGCCTTCCCCTCCTCCCTGTTGACGGGCGGAAGAAAACTGACCCCGTCTGCGCATGTCCAGCTCGTCCATGGACCTAATGAAGGCCAGCACCTTGGGCGAAGGGTCCTCGGTTCGCACCCCCTGGAGTCTCAAGGCGATCGCATCGACCTTCTCCTCCTCCTCAAACACGCTGGCGGCCTGACGAGAAGGGCGGCGGGTTCCCACAATGCTCAGCGCCAGCCCCGCCTCCAGCGGAGAGCCGGTCAGTTGTCTCATTGTCCTTTTGGGTCGCTTGGTGGAGCTTGATGACCCTACTGTCGGAGACCGTGCAGAGGCGAGGGTGCCTCTGAAGTGGGCTAGTGACGTCGGGGGTCGGCCACGTGACAGAGATGTTCCCGTTTGAAGACTTTCTTTCGTGCGGCTGTCGGCATCGACCTGTATGCAACCAACGATGGGTGGGCGGCTGCTGTGCTTGTGATCCAGGTGCGAAGGCTCGAAGTCTGCCGCTTGCAAACCCTCGAAAGGTGTGGTCGCTGGTCTGAGAGTTGTACAGCTCGTAGGCGATCTGGCGCTCTGGACGGTCAGCACGTTGTGCTGTGTGTCCGGCAGCATATGCAGCTCTTGCAGCAGGTCGCCCAACGTGGTGAGGGTCCTCATGGTTGTGTCGGTGGGGAGCAGATTCTGTTCCTTCATCACTGCGTCCATCAACTCCTCCATGTGCTTGTCAGTTACCTCCTCTTCCCTCCTTCTGCGGCGGCCATTCTTCGAGCTGTCGTCTGCAAAGCGTTGCCGATCCAGCTTTTTCAGGAAGTCGAAGTCTTCCTTCTCCTGGCCGCAGTTGGTGTTGAGCACGTGCAGATCACGTGAGCGCAAGAGACGCTCGGCCTCTTTGTCCTCCCGTAGACGTGCGTGCGCCAACTTTGATCTGTGAAGTTTGGCCTGCACAACATCCACACAACAGCAGCAGTTAGTATCACCAATACAAAGCACTTTGTTCCTCGGCAGACCACAAGATACTACACTGACAAGTCCTAGAAAACTGGTTTGCAATCGACCTTTTCTTATGCTGAATCCACCTGCGGGACTCACTCTCATGATTTTCAGTTGCAGCCATTCAGCCTGTTCTAAGTTTCTGGAAAACCTCTTGCAGTAGCTCCATTTTGACATAATTCCTGCGCTGAATGTCTGCATTTTTTATTATTATTGTTACTGCCATTAAAATATTGAACTGTTGAGACTTACAGTTAGCATGATCGAGCTTTCGCAACATTTTGTCGAGACTTACCATTGGAGTGCAATTGGTTATACGACTTTTGCAGGGGCGGACTTGAGCTTAAAAGCGGCCCGGGCATTATTTACAGAGCGGCCCTTCTCACTAAAATAGGCCTAGAATATTATTCTATACAACAAAATAGGCACCCGGGCATTGCCCAAATGCCCGTCTGGCCAGTCCGCAGCTGGACTTTTGTCAACACATCGAACACTTGTTGAGACTTGTGGGCATGCTTGTGAAAGTTCGACTGCAGCTAAGGAAAAAATTGTTAACAATCCGACAAAATTAAAAAGTTTTGACTGTTGAAAGCATGCTGGGGTCACAAGGTTGGGCTTGCAGAAACACTCTTCTTTGTGAAGGCAAGGGAAATAATAAGCATCGTGACTGGAGTACAAGGGACATAATCTGTGCTTTGCCTATTGACCAGA
This sequence comes from Pomacea canaliculata, assembly GCF_003073045.1. NCBI lineage: Eukaryota > Metazoa > Mollusca > Gastropoda > Architaenioglossa > Ampullariidae > Pomacea > Pomacea canaliculata. Next base: position 42,974,504 of record NC_037592.1, on the reverse strand, counting down.
AAAGTCCCATGTGGCTAGGAGGGCCCTCTATATCTGACCACTGGCCTGCAACCACCTTCATTTACCTAAATACCTGATTTACCTTAGAGCCAGCTGTAGGTGAGGGCGGGGCTCATCTCGACAGCTTCCTTACCTTCCCCAGCCCCACAGCTGCCTTATCTTCCCCTACCTCCAGCCCCACAGCTCACTTACCTTCCACGGCTCCACAGCTGCTTTGCCTTTCCCCAGCCTCCACAACTGCTTTACCGTCCCCTACCTACCCCAACCCTCCACAGCTGCCTTACATTCCACAGCCCCAAATCTGCTTTGCCTTTCCCCAGCTTCCACAGCTGCTTTACCTTCCACGGCTCCAAAGCTGCTTTGCCTTTTCCCAGCCCTAGCACCTGCTTTACCGTCACTTACCTTGCCCTACCCTCCACATCTACCTCACCTTTCCCAGCCCTGAACAGCTATGAAGTGGGAGGAGTACGTTGTGTCACACAGACATGGTGAGTTGGGACACCGCTGGTGTAAGCACTAGGCTACCCCACCACTGACCTGGAAGCCTCTGAAGAGAACTTTCTGGTCGATGGCGATGCGATGAACTACGGCGGCCTCGGCGCGTCGCAGCACCTGCAGCTGTCGCTGCAGCAACATGTTCTCCTTGAGGTTGGCGAAGAAGACCAGCGGGGACTTCTCAGCAGGCTCACTCAGTAGTGGCATGGCACACTTCCGCCTACCCGCACGCTTCATCTTCCTACTGATGTCAGATGCCCTTTTGACCCTGGTGCTCTGGAAGCGCTTCTTCACTCCCGTGGAGAGTTGTCGGACAGCAGGGTAAAAGGAGAAAGGTTATCCTTTCTCGTAGCTGTGTCAAACACTCCTCTGTTACCTTCTAGTTCTTGCTGTTCTCGTACCTTGACTGTTCACATTCGTGAAAGGAGAGCGTAAAGTCCGCACAAGCCTGAGGTGTTCAGTCCTTCCCATGGGTGTGCTGCTACTCGCAATGTCCGTATCACGAGCCGTTACATGCAGGCTGGCGGCCATAAAGTTGGCGACGGCAAACACAAGGCATTCAAACAGAGTGGCTTTTAATTGCCGCAACTTGAAACTCTTTGACAGAACAGCCCAAGGCCACAGAATGGCGGTGATAAGGCTCGGGTAGCTGGACATCTTGTGTGACGTCACAACTGCGCGCGGAGGGCGTGAGACGACGACTGTGGCTGGACATGAGAGGCTGGACATGAGAGGCTGGACATGAGTGGCTGGACATGAGAGTAGCTTTATGAACTGACGTCCCTGGACTAATCTATGAGCGATGTCAGTGACAGAAGGTCGACACATCAGTGACAGGTCAACATCCCTATATTGAGGAACGCAGGTGAATACCAGGGGAAAATAATATCTTAGGGCAAAAATAACTTTGAGCTTAATAAATACGAGAGGATGGCTAAAACGTGTTTTGAGTAAGCACTGCATCGGAAAGGACCAACCAACAGTGACTTCTCGCCACCTGTATATCACGCTAATCACTGGGTGTCTGGCCTCAGTCATTGCTGTTTGCACAGGCAGGGGCCTGGCAGTCTGCTGTAATTAATGACCCCGGTCAGAAACACTCGTGTAGCCAGGATGTGTGCACAGGGCTAAGGTTCTACTACCTCTTAGATAATCAGTCAGGTGCTGATAACACTTTGCTGTTGTTTTACGGGTGGCTATCCACGGGGCACGACCAGCTGGTCATCACGACCCCTTCAGACCTTAGGAAAATAGAATGCAGCTGCTAGTTATCCAGCGACATCCATTTTATCGATGATGAACGTTAACAAACTTGTTACACACGTGCACACACACAGACACGCAGCAGAAAGTGCGGCTCCTGGCCAGCTAAAGGAACTATCAATGTATGTAACAATGTTTATTTTAAAAATTCAGTGTTTGGTCAGCCATGCAAACAGCTTCACCCTGAAGGTCAGGACAAGACACAAGGCAGAAAAAGACTTGTGTTGAAGACATTTTATTGACAATATTTTTATTGACAATATTTGTTTGAAGGCTCGGTGACAAGGCATAGTAAGACCAGAACTACAACACTCCGCCCATGTTTATAGTTTATTATCTTCTTGAAGACTTGGCGAATGACGATCGTATCTTCTAGAAAACATAATTCATCGAAGTCGACTCGCACATCTCAATTTGAAGATTCCACACCAACCACAGACATCGATGTGCGCTCTCTCTCCCTCACCGTGAACCGTGGAAGTTTGGCAGCACTGATGTAGCGGCACATTAACACCTTCATTCGCCCCCCTCATCCTCTAGCTCACATACTCCCCTCATCATCTACCTCACATACTCCCCTCATCCTCTAGCTCACATACTCCCCTCATCATCTACCTCACATACTCCCCTCATCATCTACCTCACATACTCCCCTCATCCTCTAGCTCACATACTCCCCTCATCCTCTAGCTCACATACTCCCCTCATCATCTACCTCAACATACTCCCCTCACAATCCTCTGCTCACATACTCCCCTCATCATCTACCTCACATACTCCCCTCATCATCTACCTCACATACTCCCCTCATCCTCTAGCTCACATACTCCCTCATCGCTCTAGCTCACATACTCCCCTCATCATCTACCTCACATACTCCCCTCATCATCTACCTCACATACTCCCCTCATCCTCTAGCTCACATACTCCCCTCATCCTCTAGCTCACATACTCCCCTCATCATCTACCTCACATACTCCCCTCATCATCTACCTCACATACTCCCCTCATCATCTACCTCACATACTCTCCTCATCATCTACCTCACATACTCCCCTCATCATCTACTCACATACTCCCTCATCATCTACCTCACATACTCCCTCATCCTCTAGCTCACATACTCCCCTCATCATCACCTCACATACTCCCCTCATCCTCTAGCTCACATCTCCCTCATCCTCTAGCTCACATACTCCCCTCATCATCTCCTCACATACTCTTATCATCTTCACATACTCTCCTATCATCTACCTCACATACTCCCCTCATCATCTACCTCACATACTCCCCTCATCATCTACCTCACATATTCTCCTCATCATCTACCTCACATACTCTCCCTACTCCCCTCACAATCTCCCAACTTCCCTCAAATTCTTTCTTTACTCCGCTCTCTACGCACCTCACATTTTCTGTCTACTCCCCTCATATACTCCCGGACATTCTCTCTTATTCCCCTCATCTACTCCCTCACATTCTCTCTACTCCGCTGATCTACCTTGTCACTTTCTTCTACTATCCTTACCTACTGCCTCAAATTCGCTCTACTACCTTCACATTCTTTCCTTTTCATTTCTGGATGATCGTTAGGCTGGATTTTTTGTGCGCGCTTTTTTTTCCAGTCTGTTTTTGGGGTCTTGTATATTATCTCCACACCTGTTTTGTAAACCTTAATTGTAGTGTAGCCCCAATACACTTTAGTGTAGCCCCAATTCATCGTGGTGTAGCCCCAATTCATCGTGGTGTAGCCCCAATACATTGTAGTGTAGCCCCAAAACACAGTAGTGTAGGTGTAGCCGCAATAAATTGTAGTGTAGCCCCAAAACACAGTAGTGTAGGTGTAGCCGCAATAAATTGTAGTGTAGCCCCAATACACTGTGCGGGGGGGGGGGATTGGTTTTTACGCCGTGTCAGCAACTGAGGCTATATTACAGGAAGGCAGCCAGCCCTGTAAACAGATGCCACGTGCAGAGAAAGAACAGCGTGCCCGAGACGAGAAATGGACTCAGGGCAGCCAACCTTCACTGTATTGGTGACAGGCGATAACCGATGCGCCACCGGGCCGCTCCCAATACACTGTAGTGTAGGTGTAGCCCCAATACACTGTAGTGTAGCCCCAATACACTGTAGTGTATCCCCTATACACTGTAGTGTAGGTATAGCCCCAATACATTGTAGTGTAGCCCCTATACACTGTAGTGTAGGTGTAGCCCCTATACACTGTAGTGTAGCCCCAATACATTGTAGTGTAGCCCCTATACACTGTAGTGTAGCCCCTATACACTGTAGTGTAGGTGTAGCCCCTATACACTGTAGTGTAGCCCCTATACACTGTAGTGTAGGTGTAGCCCCAATACATTTCAAATCACGTTAACACGCACGACAAAGACATTAATTCTTCAACGACATGAAGACCCTCGTTGGAATGAAGTCAGTGGAGTCCATGTTGTCTACCTGGTGCCCACATCCGCTGACGTGGCACCTGTGGTGTTACTGTTAGTGGTGGTAGTATGGAGGTGGCGCCACCCTACACCTTGTGACCCTGGCCTCCCTCATTGCTCTGGAATCGCGATCTTTCATGATGTGGGGGAGGCGGGGCATCTATACCATCAATCAGAGGGTTTGTGTGGCATGTTAGCGCATTGTAATAACAACAACAAACAAAGGGTAAGATGGCGGTCGTGTAAACACCAGGTGCTGTCCAGTCGAACAGGTGACCAGTGGACTGACAGGACCGACAAGGTGAATGTGGTGAGAGACAAGCTGAGTACTAAACACTCTGCTGCAGGTACACAAAGTGCGAAAAGGTGAGTGACGGTGTGACTACCAGGCTACCTGACTAGTCCTTGTGACCTGTGTGTCATGTGACAAGGCTAAATGAGCTTGTGACGACAGCCATGTTTAATGTCACTAGTCCCAGTGACTGACTGACTGCTGTCCTGGTGTCCACCATGTCAAATGTGACTAAGTTCACCATTTCCGTTGCTCTGGAGACAGCCCCGGATTCAAAAGGTCACCTTCAACCCCTGCCCCCACTCGCCACTGTCACGGGTATCACACCCAGTTGTCATATGCCAGCATACCCGTGTCTACTAACTCTGGGTAGTTCCACAGAAATGACTGGGTCATGTCTATGTGGCATATGACTGAATCACCTGTATGCATGTCTCGTGCTGACACGGCGTCAAACACCAGTAAACCAACCGCCACCCTTATGTAGCTTTTCTTTGTTGTGTTTATGAGCCTGTATCATATCCACGTCACATGGGTAGTCCTATGTACGGTCCGTGTGTATCATATCCACGTCACATATGTAGTCCTATGCACGGTCCGTTCGGGGTTTGGATGCTCGTCAACTTTCAGGTATTGTATTGACGGGTGGGCCTGGTGGCTGTGAGGGCTGTGTGGGCCTTGCCCTTCCCTATTCTCATCAGCGTTCTGCACGTGGGCGATGGCTGGGGGCGGGGCACGCCACATCTCCTGGGGTGATTGCCTGCCCCTGCCCCTGCTGCTGACCTCGGCAAGACTGGAGGCTGGCGGACAGCGAGGCGGAGGACGCGGTGACAAAGGCGGGGTTGTCGTAGGCTGCGTGGCTCTGGTCGGCGGCCTCCTCGTAGCCTGGGGGGTTGAACTCCTTGTGCAGGTCCACCTTGCTGTAGGGGGGTAGCTGGGCCCAGTAGGGAGGCGAATACAGGTCGCCGTCGGCCAGGGGTTGTGACAGGTGTTGACGTCGTCGCTGCAAACATGGTGACATGACTTAAGTGTTGACTGGTTACCGCATGCCACTGACACAGGTAATGAGAAACTACTTATCACCTGATGGTGCTAGTCTACTATCCACGTATTTATGTAGCAAAACACCGAACCCTTTATTTATCGTTATACACGTCTGTGACACTGTGTACTGTCTTGACATACGATGAGCTATGCCGGAAGTCATAAGAACTATGACTTGCTTGTCGACATGTACAGACAGTTGCATGTATGTCTAAATTCTATTGTCCTACACGCACACACACACACACTACTGGGTTGTGAGGGTGTAGCTAGACCTACTCACCGGCTTGTACAGGAATTCGTAAGTTCCACGGCCTTCTGACAGTTCCTGATACTGCGACACCACACACGCAAAGCAGTAACACTGAAAACAGTAGACAGCGACACCTAGTGCTGGGTAGGTGAACAAAGTGTCGACAACTTTGTCAAGAACGTTCACAGCCTTTCTCAACACTGTTACCCACCAAGGCAGCCAGACAGCCCCCCAGACAACCGCTCACAGCGAATAATCTGTGTAAATAAATTCTAATGTCTGCCTTTGTAAATTTGTAGTTCGCAATCACATACAAGAAATTGTGCGAGCCAAGTATCTATATATACACACACAGAGTGAGTGGGGGGAGGCAGAGAAAGGGAGGGACCCATACTCACGTTGGCGATGAGGCGAAAGCAGTAGAAGCACAGCGACCCTATTTCCCAAGCCCTCAGAACCTGAAACACGTGACAAGGTCAAAGGGGCTGACATTTGAGTCCGTATAAACGTGTGGCCAGGTCAGTCAATCCATCAATTCAATCCATCAATCAATCAATCCTGTCGGTACCTGGCTGGCACGTGAGGCACCTCCGTCTGGTTCTGTCTGCTGCTGTTGTGGGGGAGTGACAGACAGTGACAGACCTCTGCTCTGAAGGTCCTTCTCGATAGTTGGCCTCCATGTTACTTTGGGCCTCCCTCTGTCCCTCCTTCCTTGCGGTGTCCATGGCAGGCTGTTCTGGGGATGGAGTCTGGGGGCATAGGGATCACGTGATCTCGCCATCGCCAGCGCCGGAGGTGGGTTGCTTCTGCCAAGGTGTTCGTCCTGTCTCGCAGCTCTTCCTTCGAGATGGTGTTGGGCCAGAGGATCGTTTGTACGCGAACTAATATCCCTGGACTGGCGGACGATGTTTTCCAGTTAACTGCTAAAACGAGGCATTAGACGACATAGCTTCCGGTTTATTCACATTCCTTATTACGGCTCGCCGAGACTAACAGCGGATCACTTGGCAAGAGGCCAAGAGTGAGTCTCGGCGTGCAGACAGCAGTCCATCAACACAGGTCTTTGGTTTGTATTCGCCGCCAACACTTGGTTTGGAACACTTCTAGCTTCTCTTCAGCACCCTGACCCCTACAGGAGGACACTAAGCACGTTGGTCTTGAAGATCCTGATCTTCGTGTGGATGGTGAGGTCAGTGGATCTCTAGACGGGCCTAAGCTTGGCAAAAGCTTGGCTGGCTTTGCTGATCCTGGGGTTGGCCTCTCGTTGACAGTCGCCATCTGCTGCCACCTTGCTGCCCACGTACGCAAATTATTTTGGGTTCACTAGAGGTCTCCCACTGCTATTCTCACTGGCCATTGATTGGCTTATGCGCCGTGTCACGCGGGGAAGTCGCCAGGGCCTGCAGTGGACTCTAGCCACAGTCTTGGAGGATGTCGACTACGACCTCGCTCTGTCATCCTACAAACACCCTCACCTCCAGCAAAAGACCCAAAACCTTAGTGAGACTAGCGACATGGGAGGACTCACAGTCAACACAAGTCCTAGGGAACGAAGTTCACTATGGTGGTGTGAAGTAGATTGGTGTGCACTATAGTTGTGTGAAGTAGACTGGTGTGCACTATGGTGGTGTGAAGCAGACTGGTGTGCACTGTAGTTATGTGAAGTAGACTGGTGTGCACTATGGTGGTGTGAAGCAGACTGGTGTGCACTATGGTGGTGTGAAGCAGACTGGTGTGCACTGTAGTTGTGTGAAGTAGACTGGTGTGCACTATGGTGGTGTGAGGCAGACTGGTGTGCACTATGGAGACTCGTCTTTACTATAGTTGTGTGAAGTAGACTGGTGTGCACTATAGTTGTGTGAAGTAGACTGGTGTGCACTATGGTGGTGTGAAGTATATTGGTGTGCACTATGGTTGTGTGAAGTAGATTGTGTGCACTATAGTGTGTGAAGTAGACTGGTGTGCACTATGAGTGGTGTGGAGGCAGACTGGTGTGCACTGTATGGAGACTCGTCTTTACTATAGTTGTGTGAAGTAGACTGGTGTGCACTATGGTTGTGTGAAGTAGACTGGTGTGCACTATGGTGGTGTGAAGTAGATTGGTGTGCACTATAGTTGTGTGAAGTAGACTGGTGTGCACTATGGAGACTCGTCTTTACTATTGTGATGGGCTGGAGTATGACGTCATAAAATATGACGTCATATTTTATGACGACAAAAAGGTGACGACAAAAAGGTGACGACAAACGGAGGACGTTAGGACAAAGACGAGAGGACGAACAACGGCGATGAGTGAGGGAGCATCGGTGTGTGGCGCAGCCGTGGCGATTGTTTTAGCCGTGCAGTAAAAGAGTTGCACCTGTCGACAAGACCTGCTTGTATTTTTACTGATGGACGGTTGGGTTAGAAAGATACCTCACCACTTGGTCACATTTGGCGCTGCGAGCAGGATCTCTGATGTTCAGGGCTTACCTGAGGTTGGACCAGCGCCTGACCGCGAAAGAGCTGTCCGAAAAAGTGGACGAAGTGCTGTTGGAGATGGGGCTCCTTAATTGCATGAACGCATATGTGGGTGTGCTGGGTCCAATAAGAGTATTTCGGAGGAAGGCCAAGCGGCTGTCTTCGCCTGCGAGATGCTGACCAACTCCATCATGTTCTGTGACGAGCCCACTCCGGCCTGGACAGCTTCATGGCCAGGACCATCGTGCGCACCATGCAGCGTCTGGTCTTTCTGCATCACATAGTCATCTGCACCATCCACCAGCCATCGTCAGAGGTCTTTGCCTTGTTTGACAAGGTGCTACTTATGGCAGGAGGGCGAGTAGCTTTCATGGGAGTCTGTGCGGCCATGGAGTTCTTCAACACTTTGGCCATGTCTGTCCGTCCAACTACAACCCGGCTGACTTCTTCATCCTCACGCTGGCTATCGCACCAGAGAAGAACAATCCTCCGCAGGCGCGGCGTGATCTGCGACGCCTACGAAAAGACCCAGAGGCAGCTCTGATGCGCAACCATTGGACCAAAACCTGACGACGAGCGATGAACTACGCAGCAAGCTGTTTTCTCGCTCCACGAAAGTACCAGACGGGCTGGATCAAGCAGCTGGGGGTGGTGTTATGGCGCAGCTGGATCTCACTTAGTCGGGAGGTGTGGGTGTTTCGCGTGCGCATCGTCACTGGCCTGCTCGTCTCGTTCGTCATCGGCCTCATCTTCCTGGACCTGAAGTACGACAGAAGGGGTCATGAAATCGGCGGCCACCTTCTCATTGCTGCTTGTTGTCTCTTCAACAACCTTTTCAGTGTGCTGCACACCTTCCCTCCAGAGATTCCCCTCTTCCTGCGCGACCACGGCAGCAATCTGTCCGCTGCGACGTCTACTACCTGTCCAAGAGCCTCGCCGAGCTGCCCATGCTTATAATGGTTCCAGCTCTAGTGGTCAGCATCGCCTACTGGATGATCGGCCTGGAAGACGACGTCGGCACCTTCTTTCTTGCCGTCATCTACTTCATCCTTGCCGGCAACGTAGCCGTCGCCTTTGGGCACATCGTCGCTACCGTTTGCGCTGATGAGGGCGTCGCCGTGGCCTTGGCCCCGCCCCTAATGACTCCAGCCATGATGATGGGCGGCTTCTTTCTGAACTCTGACTCGATCCGCTGGTACTTAATCTGGATTAAATACTTGTCCTGGTTCCATTACGGCAATGAGCTGGTGACCGTCAACCAGTGGAAGGATGTGGAACACATCCAATGCGACGAGCCAGGCTATCGTACGGAAACGTCACCCTCCACATAAACACCTGCATGTTCCGCACAGGCCAGGACATCATTGACCATCTGGGTTTCAGCGAAGACGACCTCGATTTTGATATCGCAATGCTTTTTATTCTCTGGATAGCTTTCCGGCTGCTGGCTTATACATTTTTATTTTTACGGGCAAAACTAATTTCGCAGTAGACTGGGCTTTATTTCTAGACAGATTCGCGATGGTTCTATCTGCGGATATAAAATAACCTTGTGACAGAACCTGTAGTGTCTCAGCCACGCAGATCTCAGAGACTTGCCGCGAGACAAGCAAGAGACACATAATGTGCAAGGAACTATTTCGTGTGACGCTATTCAGAGACCATATGAATACGAGGGACATATTTTAGCTCGCGGTAATGATTGACTCTATAGATAACGAGCTATGTACATATGTACAATGTTGTATCATTGATTAGTTTGTTTATCTGTTATTTTATTCATATCCCTTTCGCTTTGCCACGGCTGTGCCTACGAAATGTTATTCTGACTGGACAATTACACACAGGACAGATGGACGGAATGCCCATGTAGCAGTTATTCAGGGAGAAGAATAATCAGTCGGTTAGATTTAGCTATTAGGCGAAGTACAGATGTTTGTCTACAAGGCAACTCTGTACTCTGTTAGGTAAATAGTACCAGCTGCTGGTATGACTAGGCGTTGCTTGCGGCAGCAACAGATCTTCTTTCGAGGTTTTCGAGGTTTAAATATTGGAGCCCCCCCCCCCCCCAAAGGCCAGCAATAATTAGGTGAACTTGTATTTCAGCCCTAGTCTTGCTAGCTAAAGCTCATCAGCGAGGACGCTGTGGAGAAAGAGTCGGCGGGGATGTGATGGGCTGGAGTATGACGTCATAAATAGACGTCATATTTTATGACGACAAAAGGTGACGACAAAAAGGTGACGACAAACGGAGGACGTTAGGACAAAGACGAGAGGACGAACAACGGCGATGAGTGAGGGAGCATCGGTGTGTGGCGCAGCCGTGGCGATTGTTTTAGCCGTGCAGTAAAAGAGTTGCACCGGTTGACAAGACCTGCTTGTATTTTTACTGATGGACGGTTGGGTTAGAAAGATACCTCACCACTTGGTCACACTATAGTTGTGTGAAGTAGACTGGTGTGCACTATAGTTGTGTAAAGTAGACTCGTCTTTACTGTAGTTGTGTGAAGTAGACTGGTGTGCACTATAGTTGTGGGAAGTAGACTGGTGTGCACTATAGTTGTGTGAAGTAGACTGGTGTGCACTATAGTTGTGTGAAGTAGACTGGTGTGCACTATAGTTGTGTGAAGTAGACTGGTGTGCACTATAGTTGTGTGAAGTAGACTGGTGTGCACTATAGTTGTGTGAAGTAGACTGGTGTGCACTATAGTTGTGTGAAGTAGACTCATGTTTACTATAGTTGTGTGAAGTAGACTGGTGTGCACTATAGTTGTGTGAAGTAGACTGGTGTTTACTATAGTTGTGGGAAGTAGACTGGTGTGAGGTAGACTGGTGTGCACTGTAGTTGTGTGAAGTAGACTGGTGTTTACTATAGTTGTGTGAAGTAGACTCGTCTTTACTATAGTTGAGTGAAGTAGACTGGTGTGCACTATCTTGCTTCTTACTAGATGATTACGCTGTGTGAGTGCTTTAGCGCACAACACTATGTCCATACAGAGGTTAACATGTTAATGCATTATTATTAAGTGTTGATATGATAGTAGTAGTGGTCACCTTGTCCTGAGAGAGGTGGACAGTGGTCAGGAGCGCGATGGCACCTGTTTCGTACAAGACGATGACGACCAGGGTGTACACCCAGGGTAGAAGGAGGAACCTTTTGTCCTGAAACACACCACACACTATGTATTCTGACATAATGTCCTGAAATACACCGCACACTATGAATTCTATACACCGCACACTATGTATTCTGACATAATGTCCTCAAATACATCGCAGACTATGTATTCTGACAGTCACTAGCATTTGGCCTTCTGTTGAAGAGGACAAAGCTCTACATCCTCGTCACACTCTCGATATGGAAGGATACTGAAAACAAGTAGTGTGCTAGTTCTTTATCTCATTAAGCTGTGACTAGTCCTATAGTTGGTCAAGCACGTAGCTAGCTATAGTGTTTGCGAACTATAGAGATATCTGAGTAGAACGAGTGGGCCTTGTGCATAGCCGGCTAGAGTGGGCCTTGTACATAGCTGGCTAGAGTGGGCCTTGTACATAGCCGGCTAGAGTGGCCCTTGTACAGAGCCGGCTAGAGTGGCCCTTGTACATAGCCGGCTAGAGTGGCCCTTGTACATAGCCGGCTAGAGTGGCCTTGTGCATAGCAGGCTAGAGTGGGCCTTGTACATAGCTGGCTAGAGTGGGCCTTGTAGTAGGTAGCTATCCATAGCTAGAGCTAGCTAGAGACCGAGTGGGTGGACAGTCCGTGACTGGGCCAGACACAAAGTTTCCTACAGTGGGACGGTAAGCGCCATTTCACTGAGGGGTGCACGCACCCTGTAAACTCCGGGTAGTATGACGAGAAAGAGAGACGCTGATCATGACTGTACGTACCATGTAAACTCCGGGTAGCATGACGAGAGAGACGCCGATCATGACTGTGTACAGCACGAAGCCCGGGTACACGATACCCTTGTACTCTGCAACACGTGACACATCAATACATTAGCGGGAGATAGCCCGCCCACACACCCACCTGCTTACAGTTCATGTACACAATCTTGCACTGGTGTACACTCCACTCATAGTAAGCATTGGATTACCATCCACCCTGTGAAGACTGACTACTACAGTCCACACAATACGTAGCACTGGACTGCAGTCCTGACACATACTATGAAGTGACTTACATTCCCTACACATGCTGCATACTTAGCAGTGGATGACATTCCCTACACATACTTGGCAGTGGATCACATATTCACTACAATAATTAGCAGTGGATCACATTCCTTACACATAATTGGTAGTGGATCACATTACCCATACATTTTTAGCATTGGATTACATATATCCTACAATTATTAGCAGCGGATCACATTCCCCACACATACTTAGCAGTGGATCGCATTCCTTACACATACTTAGCAGTGGATTACATTTCCTACACTCACACTGAGCAGTGGATCACATTCCATATACACACAGCAGTCGATTACATTCCCTACACACATTTAGCAGTGGATCACTTTCTCTACCCATACCTCAGTCGACACACCTGTTGAACAGTGCTGCGAGTCCCTGATTGACAATGATACGGGAGGTGAGGACTAAGCCACACGGCCAGTCTGTAGGTGAGTGGGTCTCAGTTGCTCCGGTTACAGCCCGCCCCCACCCAGGGTGACACACCGGTGGAGTGCAGCCTTTGACTCAGGTAAACATTTCCTCTGTCTGCGGCCCTGCATGCCCTACGCTGTTGCCATGGACACGCAGGTGACTGCAGCCCAGGGGTCAAGAGCTGAACAGAAAGTTTTTCCAAGAATGCAGGCCCTACAGGTCTTGACCTGCGCTTGGGATGATCAAACGGACAGACGACTGAAAGAATTTACAAAATGAAAGTACGTCGAGCAAAGTAAACGAAACTGCAGCTCTTGAGGCAGCTTCAGGTGCATAGAGACATGGTGCTACAGCTGTCAAAGCTGTCAAGGCCAGCTGTATACAAGACATGGTGCTACAGCTGTCAAAGCTGTCAAGGCCAGCTGTATACAAGACATGGTGCTACAGCTGTCAAAGCTGTCAAGGCCAGCTGTATACAAGACATGGTGCTACAGCTGTCAAAGCTGTCAAGGCCAGCTGTATACAAGACATCGTGCTACAGCTGTCAAAGCTGTCAAGGCCAGCTGTATACAAGACATCGTGCTACAGCTGTCAAAGCTGTCAAGGCCAGCTGTATACAAGACATCGTGCTACAGCTGTCAAAGCTGTCAAGGCCAGCTGTATACAAGACATCGTACTACAGCTGTCGCCAGCACTGGGGACAAGTTGTGATGACGTCATGCACACCCTGCACAACGAGCCGGAAGTTGTCAGCTGCTATCAAGGTCAGCGTGGCAGTCGCGCGGTAGTTACAACTGTCGTCAATCGGAATGTCCGGTTATCTGCCTTCATGTTCCTAAAAATAAAAAAAAACTGTCGACGAAGACGATGTAGTCTTGTAAAGCGCAGGTAGCCATCACTTTGATGCTCCGTGATGTAAGGGAGAAAGAGAGAGAGAGACGGGAGGAAGAAAAAGAAGAGAGAGAGAGAGCAATCCAAACCTCGGACAGTGAAAGAGTACTGGCGGCCTGCTGAGAAAAGAAAAGAGAGGTTGGTTGACTGACAAACAGCTGACTTTTGTGACGCTTGTGGAAGACAGCTGCAGACTTTTCATGTGCTTTACCATGGGAGGAGGGGAGGGACCAGGGACTGCCTTCTGGAAGGTTCCCAAAACGTTTTTAGTTGGAGCTGGGAGACAAAAGCGGGTCTGCGACATGGAGCGGGTAGTGTACTCACAACCTTCTACAGGTAGTCTGGAGCATCTTAGTGCCCTCAGGTCACGTGACACGACTTAACAGTTCACAGGCACAGGTACCCGAGCATTCACGTGTCAGAAAATATGTCACACACACACACGACGACAGCCAAGCAACCAAGTCACTGCAGTGTCATGACAATTCGGTCTCGGAGTAAAGCAACCCACAAAGCTCAATGCGGCCACGAGGTGACTCACCTGGGACAGCGTCTATCTTGCCTTGTGCCAGGTAGCGGAACACGTACAGTGACATGCACACCACGGACACCACCTGCAACAGTGACATCACACAGTTAATGGGAGCACCTTTACCAGACAGTGACGTTACACAGTGCGCTCGTGAGCCCACCTGTAGTCACACACCTGTGACAGTGACGTCAGACAGTGAGTTTTGACAGTCAGTGAGACTGTTTGTTACTGTCAGTCAGTGACACAGTGTCAGCATGTGTCACAAACAGACAGACTCACAGTGTCAGTGTGTGTCTCAATGTGACACAGACTCACAGTGTCAGTGTGTGTTCACGAAAGAAGTACTGTAAAGGAACAAAGTGAATGAAACATCTCACACACACACACAATGTCTGGTATTTCTCTCTAAAACCGTTGGATGTAATTCTTGAGAAGACGGACACATTCCTCCCTGGCTGGCCACGCTGACCGCTCTCACGAACACCAAATAAGAAAGGTCGAGGTCAAACAAAGAGACTCTCCCAAACACCTGTACAGGTGCATAACCCCAGCAACTATTTACTCGCGAGGCTCAGTGGCTACCACAAGGTGATGATGATGCCCCGATGACCCTTGCTCGTCTTGTCAGGGAGGGGCTGGCATGTTATCAACAAGACCTTTTGATGTCAGAAATTGTGACACACCCACACATCTGTCTCTCCACCCATACCCGTACACTTGCTCCACCCATACCCGTACACTCTCTACAGTGTATACACCCCGGAAAGCTGTTGGACGGGAAGGACGTGAAGGCACCGACGTACTCTTGTAACGGCAGTAGCGCGGTACGTGATGTCACTGCTGACGTGAGAGCGGTACGTGATGTCACTGCTGACGTGAGAGCGGTACGTGATGTCACTGCTGACGTGAGAGCGGTGCGTGTTTTCACGGCAGTAACGTTACGGGAATAAACGTTCCTCAGAGATCTTCAACAAGGCCCCCACCTCCCCGTCTGAAAGTATCTAGACGCTGATTGGGCGAGTAGAATCCTGACCTCACAGTGAACTTTAGACAACTCTCGTTCCTTGTCTGACCCCCTTACTCTTTGCCTACATTGCCTACAAACATATTTACTGGTAGACATCCCCCTGGCCAAACACAAGTTTCTAATTTCAGGAGCCCGAGGGCAAGATAGCAAGACTCGACGTAGAGCGAGACTCCATGTTGAAGCGAGGCATGCGATGAGAATGTACTGAACATTACAAGAAATAAAATACTACAAAGTTAAATGTAACAGTTGAGAAACGAATGAAACTTTTAGGTTCAAATTATTACAGCTTGCAAGTGATGTGGATAGTGGACTATTTTCGTCTGATATCCCTGATATCACACACCCACACCACACCACAGTGTATCCACACATCAGCAACACACACATTCACACTAACACACACACACACACACTTACCAGGGAATAATAGGCACAGATGGCGCTGCCGGTGCGCGTGTTGCTCCAACACAAGAAGCTGGACAGGATCGCCATGGTAACCGCGATGACCCTGGGCTATATGTCCATGCACGATTCTGGTGAAAAGTGTTTTCACATGTCGTCTCTGAAGAGATAGATGAAGGTATAATGAAAATGATGACTTGAACGAGGAACCCGTCACGCAGGGTGGTGCTGGTGCTGGTGGTGGTGCTGCACTTGTCTACACTCTTGTTATTAAATAACGATCTTAATACTTGTCAGAATCCACAAACAGCTACAGGGGCTCGTCGTCAATCTCGTCCTCTCTGCGGAAAGTCCGCTGCTGGTAGTCGTAGGAGATCTCGCGATAAAGCACGAGCCCTGCTAGTGACGTCATGGTGGGGATGGACCAGTAGGGCATCAAGATAATATCTGGTGATGTTAACGTTTATTATCCACAAGAACATGAATGGATAGTTTTCTTAAAAGGAAAAACGTTTGTTGTGAGACCTCCATCATCATTTGTCACTTTCCTACCAACTGTCACGTGTCTCTTCTATCCAGCATGCTTGATGAGAATGGCGTCAGTCCCGTCAAGAGTTTCCATCTCGCAAAGGCCCACGACAGACTCCAGCTTCTGATGCCTTTCTGGTCAGCTAGGGCGACATCGCCGGCAGACAGAAGACAGCTACAGTCTATTGAAAGCTGAAAGGTGCTGTCTTCACCCGCACAATCAGACCACCAGACAACTTCCGGCTGTACTTCAATATGGCGGTGTCGCTGAGCCTCGATCTCGAGACAACAGACGGTTCATAACTGAACTCTGACGTCATGCGCAGGATGAGCAGTCGGAAGCCGAGGAGTGTGGTGAGCCACTGGAGGGCAAGACTTGCGGTAGAGACAGCAGCAGACGACCGGCGACTTGGTGACCTGCACAGCACAAGCAAAGACTATTACACTGTGACCCCACACCTTGCCCCAAGCTTCCAACAGTCGTAATACACTGTGACCCACACCTGCCCTCAAGCTTCCCAACAGTCCGTATACACTGTGACCCCACACCTTGCCCTAAGTTTCCAACAGTCGTAATACACTGTGACCCCACACCATGCCCTAAGTTTCCAACAGTCGTAATACACTGTGACCCCACACCTTGCCCTAAGCTTCCAACAGTCGTAATACACTGTGACCCCACACCTTGCCCTAAGCTTCCAACAGTCGTTATACAGTTACTGTGACCCCACACCTTGCCCTAAGTTTCCAACAGTCGTAATACACTGTGACCCCACACCTTGCCCTAAGCTTCCAACAGTCGTAATACAGTTACTGTGACAACTCAAAGACGTGTAATCAAAATGACAGTAATGGAAGAAGAGTTACATCTTGAGAACAGACTGCTAGCCAACTGGTATCTTCAATAATGAAGGCAGTAATAACAATAAAACATGGCTGGCTGAGGGCGAAATAGAAGGAAGACCGCTTGTACATGTCAAATTAAATACATGTGTGACCTCAGAGTTCTGTAACCCAAATGTTCTGGCGAGTTTCCTTAATGAAACCCCGGTTGTGGCTATAAATAGGCACAGGTTGACATGGCTGTTGCATAAAGACAAATGTCAAAGATAATCAAATACTTGACAATTTGTTGTAACTGTGTGTTACAGCTTTCAACATGGCCGTACACGTCTCCTGACTTGCCTTCCTCTAACAACTTTTTCAGAAAGTCCTCGATCTGTTCTCGCCTGCATCAATTCAGAGGCAAGACAGACAGACAGACAGACAGACAGACAGACAGGCAGGCAGGCAGGCAGACAGACAACATACAAACCTTCACTCAAAGTGGCTTGTCTTTCTATCTGATGGCTGGGGTAGAACAGACGGGGTGGGATGGGGATCGCTCTTTCTCTCTGGTGAGAAAAAAACGGGGTGGGGAAGGACACAATGACAACTGGTGGATTGTGGGAAGTGACCACTACTCGACCTAGGTGGGATCAGTCAGGTGAGAACTTTACGGTTAAGTCTCGTCGCCCTGTCAACAGTCGGACAAACACACCTTCATGTCTGTCGGGGGTGGGGAGGGTATAGTTTTCATCATTTCCACTCCCACCCCAACATAAGAGGTCACTTGTTTACCATCACTACCTGAAGCCCAGGGACTGAGCAGTCAGTCTACCCGAGGAGTGGGAACCGTGGGTGGAGAGATTACCCTCGGACTCTCGTCACTGTGTCCAAACAAGGTGACTGTAAACTGCTGATCAGGCGCCGTGGACTGCTATGTCACCCACTGATATCATCAAGCATGTAGGAAAATCCTGTTCGTGTGGCCTTACACTTGAATCCTGGGAATCCTGGGAGCAGGGAGCCACGTCACGCGCTGGGTGGGTTCATTGTCAGCTGCAGACACCAGCCGCCATTGTTCACTCGCATGCACCTACTGATGGCTTTCTTCCTGCTACCCTAGCGACAACAATCGACTCTGTAACATCACCAGCAGGATCCACGCCAAGAATCGAACATTGACGGATGCATTCGTCACACAACATGGCGCTCATTACCAACCTACAGACTGCAAGACATCGAGGTGACAGCTTAGTCCACTTTATCAAACATCACGGTGACAAATTTGACCTTTTCCAATGTCATAAATTACACCAGAAGCTAATAACAACGATGAAGACATGACAGAAGTGTTGAGTCACGTGTGACTCACTGGACAGGCACTTTGCTTTGCTCACTGAGCGACAACAGCCGACATCACGCAACAGATGATCGACAAGTGTGTACACAAACCAGCAACCACAAACATGTACACACCATACTGTCGAGTACCGCGGAGATGTCAGAAAAATGTTTGAGAAAGAGAGACACACAAAGAACTTCCTATTAAAAGAGCGGAATGGCTGTTGTTGAACAGACTGACTCTTGTGATTAAACAATTAAGTTAATCAGCTTCCAAATTGTAAAAGTCAGCATCTTCACGATAAAGAAAATAAACCTTTCGAGTTTTATTAGAAACAATTCTAAACATAATGTTTTTGTTGTTGACAGAATTTTCATATTTCTTGAGTTGCGGAACTCACTGTCAAAGCACACACGCGCGACACACACATGTAGTGACCAGAACATGTCGCGCTTGTTGTTGGGTCCTAAACCAGACTACACACAATCCGCTGTAATAAACCCAGTGACAGATTACCACCCAGTCTCAGTTCACATGTAGGTTGTTTCTGTACCTCTCTGTAATGTGTGTGAAGTGACCTTTGACACTGCCCACCTATGTTGAATTGTGTTGTGTGTACTTTACAGCTGTGACATCCGTTTGACACACAGCTGCTGCAGCATTTCGTGCGATGGAATAAGCACTGAAAGCGAATGACAAGCATAAGAAGCGAGCAAAGCATCCTGGAGAAAATGTTTACCTGGCAAAGATGACAGTCCTCGTGCCTAGTGTGACACATACGTCACATGTTGGTCAAACTCGTCTGTGTCAGTGGCTGAACACATGACTGACTGACACATGACAGTCCCACTACCCTCCTATCACTGACAGCTGCTGATGGAAAGCACAAGACAGCCTGATTACCTCTCGCTTGATCGTGGCCGTCAGTCGCATTGCATCCTCAAACACGGTGGTGTGGTGGTGGTGGTGTGGGAGGGACACTGCCCGACCCAGCCACTGCCATGTCGAGCCGTTCAGTCCATGTGTTCACTCGGTCGAGTCCCTCCCGATCGCCAACTAAAGTAGGTTAGTGGTCGATGCAGGGCCCCGCGCTCGAAGGTAGCAGGCGGCTGGCTGCACTCAGGTGAGGCTGGCGTGTGAACGCTGACAATGCTGCTGTACACGCTGGCTGTGGCCCCACCCAACTCTACCTCCACCACCACACCACCCTCTCCACCCTGGTCGATGGAGCCACAACACGGGGCACGCGCACTGTCGCGCTCTCTAGACGCTCCACGCATGCGCAGTCCGCTGCTGACAACACCTTGAGCAAAATGCATGGCAACACCTGACAGACATGGCAACACGCTTGGTTCAATAACAGGTCGTTGACAGAAAGTTTGATGCATCATTGATCCGTTGGGCACCGAGTCAAACATAAAACGAAACTCAAAGTTCTTGCCAGCATTGCACTTGTCATTTGTCATCAAAATGCGCTGTTGTTGTTGTTGTTGTTGTTGTGTTGTTGTTGTTGTTGTTGTTGTTTTTATACACTTTTTTTTCAGCGGGGGAGAAGCAGGTGGGCACAGGGCCGCCGAGTGCGAGCACGGGCCCCGGGTAGACGATCTCTCCGGGCCCCTTGTCCTTGTAATCGTAAATTATGTTCCCACATATGCTAATATGTTTACAGTTCGATTGTCAACATCTACACTTCATTCAGTAGCATAAGATAGACTGCGAACACTAGGACAAGTGCACTAGGATGTTCATCACTACTTGAACATTGATTTGTTTACACCTGAGTGCTTAGTACATGAGGAAAAATAAGGGTAGGGATCAAACTGTAGTGTGACATAGGAAACAAATCCACAGAGTGAGCAATGTTCCGTCAACCTTTCCCTGTAATGAAAAAGAAAGAAAGGAGAAAAAAAACATCATTGACCAAAGCCGGACCCCCTTGACAGCCGAGGGCCCGGGTACATCAGACACCTCTCGTCAGGCCTGGGTGGGCACACGTTGGTCTACCTAACCTGTAACCTCTGACGTCACTGGTCTACCTCACCTGTAACCTCTGACGTCACTGGAGATCGATGGGAGATCTCTCAGCTCTCGTGAACGAGGCGTTGCCATGACAGCGAGCCTACGTACTTTCAAGACGCTAGGTGTTTTACCAGTTTGCAGGTGAGAATTCAAGGCCAACAATCTGCGTCGTAACGTGAAATCAGAATTTAAAATATGCAATATTTTCAAGTATTCTACGATGGTATCCCCATCATGGCATTTAGTCAACTGACCTGACCTCACGGTTGCTGTCGGTGGTGTGACGTAGTTAACCGACTGAACGGTAGTGATTCGCTTCTCACACATGTCACGCGTTCAACAATGTAAAAAGATGGCATGGACTTAGACCAAGTCACTATTAAACGCAGCATTGCAGTATATGCAACATCAAGCGAGGCACTGCAATATTAGCAATATTAAACACACCATTGAACCGTGCACAATATTAAATGCACGTCCGCTAGTAGTGCATGGACAGGTGTTACAACATCTGCTGCAATGAGTCAGTCAACAGGAATCGGACCTTTGACTTTTACCTATGTGCTTGTGTTATAACTGTTTCTTCATTATGTTTTCCCTTACGGATTAAAAAGCAAACAACAAATAAACAATACCAACAGACAATTAAAAAGATCAGAGGCCAAAGTTCATTACGGATAGAACGACCGGCTTGTACTGACCAAATCAGATCCACTACGGGGCTCACTAGTGCCATCAAATAAGGCAACGGGCTCGTCATTAAAACTGAAAGGTTGCACAAAATCCTATCTTTAGTTGGGACTCGATTTGGTGACAGGTAAAGTACCACCCTCCAGCCCTCCCCGCCCCCACACGAACGCACCAATCACACATGCAGAGATAAGTGAGAGAGAAAACTTTCAAAGTTGTTGCTGACGGGGCGAGAGTCTCTCACTGTGTGTGACGCCATCTTACACCGTTACACGCAGACAGTCAACAGCACGACTGAGTGATTCCACTCTAATAATAAAAGGAGCAGGAAAAGAAGCCCCGTAGAAGCTCCTCTCATCAAAAGGTGAGATCAAAATATCACGTAGACCACTTGCTTTCTAGAAACCTCTATCTTGAACGGCCGCAGCTGAGACAATGACAAACGGTGATCCAGAGTATACTTATGTACTCAGTCATTGTCCTGCGAGGGAGCGCCACCCAGAAAGTCCGATTTGACCGGGTGGAGCAGGCTACAACTATTGGCTGTGACCTAACACCCAGTACAGATCATGGCGGGTGTGTGTGTAAGATCGTGACCAATAACTCACAGACAACCCTGTCTTCAAGGAAGTGTGCGCGCCCTTCTCCATTCCTGTGTTTCCTGAGCTTCAGCTAATGGCGCGCAGGAGGCAGGCACATTTCGGTATTGATGCAGGATAAACCATGGGTCATCTTATAAACTTGTATGAAAGGTCAGACTGCGAGACAGTCTCAGACACTTCCTAATGTTGAGATGCGTACTCAAGAGGTGCAAACTCTCTAACTTTGCTGTTCTAAACTGCGTGATCTCAAGAATTGTATCCTTAATGAATACTGGTGACTAAATTTTTACAAATTGGGGAAATATATATCCCATATAAAAGATATGAATCTTGAATGATGTAGGCCAGTGATGCCCAACCTTTTTCGGCCTGCGGGCCATACACATTTCCGACATGTGCGTCACGGGCCGCTTCATCGCAAAAATACAAAAAAAAAACAAAAAAAAAATAGAGCAGATACCATTTTTATTAGAAACAAGTTGTACTTACCATTAATTATGTAGTAATTAGTGGGATATTTGAAGTTGTTTTCACGAAACCAACTTCTGAATGTCCGGCTGCATCGTAGAGACACCAAGTCGGAGCACTGAATCGAAATGTTCGTCCATCGAAAAAAAGATTGAGAGACACCCCTACGTAGGGATAAATACTTCGTCTTCCCTTTTCTTCGTTTTTTTAGGTCTTTTTTTTTTTTTTTTTTACTAACATGCCGATTTCCTGCACTGTGGGCAGAAGTTTCGCAGGCCGGATGGCACCGCGTCGTAGGTTGGACATCCCTGATGTAGGCAAATCCAAGTTCACTAACTGTTCCTCCATTTCTTCAATTACATCGGATATGTTGCCTTTAGCATATTTGCATCACATATTTTTTCAATTTTTATTTTTCATGATCGAAAAAAATCTTAACCAGTGTCACGCACTCCAATTGCTACTGTCTTAATAAAGAGGTTGTCAAGAGTGTATCCAGGAGCGAAAGATCTGGAGGGAAGTAAATCCTCGATGGCGAGACTATTGGTAAAACACTCTTTTGTACCCCCCTTACAACGATTCCCATTGAGGTCCGAGTTCGAATGTGTCGACCTTATTCTAGATGTGGCATCTTTGGTTGCACCTTGAGGTGATTTTTGCACTATTGGGGGGGGGGGAGAGTGGGGAGGAAACCGGTGTAGCCTGGAGAAAACCTCGATGCCCAGCTATGTGAACAGATGTCACATACAGAGAGTGTCCCGAGACGATATCTAAGCCCCTCACTGCAGTGATAACAAGCGAGTGTTTTAACCTCTGCACTTCCGTGTAAAGAAGTTCGTGATGAGGTTTATACGTCCCAGGGAAAGGACGGGGAGAGGGGAGACGATTATTGTACACCGAGCCGGTAACGGCGGCAAGTAACGCTTTGATATCACGCCAAGGCAGTCAGCTCTGTGAACAGATGCCACACGCAGAGAAAGAGCAACCATCCGAGACGAGAGCTGAATCCAAGACAACAAACCCTCAGTGTACTAGTGATAGAGGCTAAGCGCTGCACCACAGCGCGCGGCCCAGGGGACAGCACCGGCAATACAAGGCGCGAGTCACGAGAGTTACCTCCCCTACAGGGCGAGTGGTGAACAACAAAGGGACGCGCATACACGTGAGGAATCGGAAAAGTTATACATGTAGTCTTATTGCAATAGCAGGATCCGAGTCATCGAGTTTATATATATATTATAGAACACTTTGACGTGTTATGAGATAGAAACGGTGTTTACCGAGAATATCAGTAACCGCGGAACTTGGTCGTTGTAAATGAACAAATAAAATTCACAATCATTACTGCCACAGTTTATAGAGCATTGTGATTGTCATGGCAAGATCAGTCGTTATCCTTAATCTCGATTTTGTTTTCTGTTGTAAATATAGGATTCTTTTTATGTGTATCTTAAAATATTAATAATGAATTCTAACATTTATTTCAAGTTTCTTTCTGATAGGTAACACAGTATTCAGAATGGCAAAAGGGGAACTGAACTGCATAACATATTTTCTTGCAAAAACTTTCCAAGAGCTTCTTTTAAATTTCTATCTTAAAGTGTAAAATACAAACAGACAAACATTTTTTTTTTTTACAGTGAAAGTGTAAGGTGTCTTCAACAAATATTCTTGTCAAACCAACAGCTGTTATCAAAAAGTTGACAAACATCAGCAATGGCAGCACTTCAAGAACTCAGCAAAGTACAAGATATGTTGGACTCAGAGGTCTGTGAAATAGACAGAAAGCTTTTCTTGCATTCTATCCATTCAGAGTGGTCTTCTAATGTAGTGAAGCCTGAAACTAGATGTAGTCAATAAGGATATTGCACA
Organism: Pomacea canaliculata; assembly: GCF_003073045.1. Lineage (NCBI taxonomy): Eukaryota > Metazoa > Mollusca > Gastropoda > Architaenioglossa > Ampullariidae > Pomacea > Pomacea canaliculata. The sequence continues at coordinate 42,950,441 of NC_037592.1, read as the reverse complement.
CAAAAAATTGAGCAATATGAGAATCCGAATGAATGGAAGCATGGCAGTGCTGTGAAATTGGAGTTTAGCACTCAAAACACCTCTGAGGTCAAGTCAGGGGAAAAACCTGCACTTGGAGAGAACCCAGAATGGCTTCACATGGTCAAAACAGAAACACAAAGTTTTACGGACAATAAGAAACAGCATGCAGAGTTTGCAAGTGTTGTGAAAACTGAGAGGAAATTGCAAGACATCTGTGTTAAGATGGAGCAAAACCTAGGACATGCTGAAAGCACAGAACAACCAGCTGCAGCTTCATCCAAGAGTAAAATACATTCTTGTAAAGAAGTTAATACAGCAATAAAGATGGAACAGGAAGTAGGAAATCATAGATACATGAAGGTGGATAATATCAAACTGGAAGGATCACTAGAGCAGCAAGATAATCAACGACAATTGTCGCAAGTGGTGCCTAGTTGCAAGATAGAAGCTGTTACAATGTGCCTAAACTTAGTAACTGCCCAAAAGATTAGTGGCACAAAGTGTAGAATGAATATTTTGAGAGACAGTGACCAGCATCAGCAACAGACCTGTTGTGATTTGTCTGAGGTCATGGATGGAGTAACATTAAATGTTTTTATTGATGTAGCAAATTCAGATTTCAACCAAAATGAAATAAAGTGTTTAGAAAGTGACACAGAAAATGATTTGGATGTCAGTTGTGAGAAATCCCATGCTGAAGAAGACTGTCATTTGCAAGTAACTCTTGGTCAAAAAAGAGACACAGATTTTCTCGAGTGCATTTGCATGACTGCGGGATCTTCTGTAGTGAAGAAGCACACTTGCATTTATAAGACTAGCAACACTTCCCATTCTAGTGAGCACAAGGTCCACATTCAGACAAGCGTCAGAAATAGATGATCAAATGGTAACTAACAGGAAAATCAGAACCCAACAGTGTGATGTGTGCCTGACTTGTTTTAAAAGTTCAGTTGCTTTGCAAAGGCACATGTACATTCATAGTAGTGAAAAGCCACATCAGTGCACTTCATGCAAATCTGCTTTCAGAACTGCACTATTATTAAAAAGACATATGGTGATGCACAAGACTGAAAAAAGTGACCAGGATAGGGTGTGCAGAGCTGCTGCAAAATCCTCACCATGCTTAAAACATCGGGTAAACCAAAGTGAGGGCAGACATCACGAGTGCAGTGTGTGCAAAGCTGCTTTCAAAAATGTGTCGCATCTTAACAGGCACATGGCCATTCACAGTGACTTGAGAACTCACCGGTGCAGCCAGTGTCGTTCTGCTTTTCGAACTCATTCCGATTTAAAAGATCATATGCTGGTCCACAGCAGTGTCAAAAGTCACCAGTGTGACCTTTGCCAGGCTGCTTTTAAGCGCTCCAAACATTTGACGCAGCACATGCTGGTGCACACAGAGGTAAAAACACAGCTGTGTGGTGTATGCAAGGCTGCCTTCAGACGACCCAGTGATTTGAAACGACACATACTGGTGCATGGTGACCTCAAGCCTTACCATTGCAGTATTTGTAAAGCTGCTTTTAAGAGATCATCACATTTACAAAGGCACCATCTGACCCACAGCGATAGTCATCGTTACAAGTGTAATGTTTGTAATGCTAGCTTCAAAAGATCTGCAAACTTAACACACCGACTCCCCCACAAAAGCATGTGGTGCCTTCCTCTTTAACGTTCATCACAGCTGAAGAAGCATCTGCCCTCTCTCCAAAACCACCATAAACACAATAATGGAGAACACACACGCACCACCCACCCACCAGTTCCTGTCCGTTTTCTTGAACATCAGTCAGGTGTTGATTGCACGTCTTGATGAGAGCCATGCATGTATGAGGGTGTTTCTTCTCACATGATGTCAAACACTCACGTACACCTCAAATGTAGCATTTGTGTTATCATCCATACTGATGTTTGTGTATACATGTATGTGGTGCATGGTCTTCACAGCTGTCTCTGCCCTCTGTCCTTTACCCTGCCATTCTTTTGTGTACTCACTCAACACTCAAATTACGTGTCTGTATGTCGTTTCTATGGCCAGACAACGCTGACAATCTTTCTCTAACCTCGGTCCGAACCCCCCACTGAGAAAATCTTTCGATGGGCGGAGGTTAGAGTTAGACTGGGGAGGCCCAACACTCTGACAGACACAGGATAGTCCAGCATGACGTTGACCCCATATTGGTATGCATTTCTGGGGATGCTGGAAACCTTTTGTACTTACGAAAACGTTTTTTGGGACTGAGGACCATGAGGGCCTATTTTCCTTTGTCATGTAGCTTTTCAGACATTTAACTCCTCGCTTCCCAGTAGTGTCAGAACTGCCTTATTTGACAAAGGACATCGACTGTGCAAATACGAATTCTGTTGCTGCTGGCGCAGACATTTTGTTGGCTGTATGTGATGCAGACAAAGATCTTAAGTGATTTTTACCTTCTGAAATGAGATTGATAAATTTATTCTCCCCCCCCCCCACTCTCAACACACACACACACACACCCCTTCAACATCATTTATCTGCTAAATCTTCTTTACACTTTCTAATTTCAAAAAAGACTGGTAAAAAGTTCTCCCTTTCTATGTTTAGTTTTTTGTTCCATGCCACATATTCTATTTTCCATAATATATATGTGCACAAATTCACAATACATTTATTTTCGTACATATGTACAAACAAAACTCAATATATCTAGGGAGTGTGTGGTGATCTCCCATTACATGTGCACTTTCATTGATAAAAACACTTCTCATCCCCCATGGTAATGTACACAGGTAGTGATTATATTGGTTCATCTATTCTTCTATGCTGCTTCTTTTGTTTTTATTTATTGCTTAATTTTAACAGATAATATGAGTACTTTGTGTGTGTTGTGTGCCTATAGTTGGAATTTGTGTTGGAGAACCTTGTGCATATTCGTGACTACACACCCCTCTGCTTTAGTCCTAGGCTTTGCTTAGTAGCCGTGCTTGGCTTTAAGCATGCATGAAAAGTGTCCAAAAATGTTGGACTTGTTTGTCATGTTATTCTCTGATCATAATAGCTTTTTAATTACATTCCCATTTTTATTGAAAATTAAATTCTAATTTGAAAAAAGACCTAGTGAAAGATGAAGATTTAAACATAGAAATACATAATACAGCACTATCAGCATTGCATACCCTGTCGCTGGGCTGCTCTTATACTTATGATCATGACCTGCACTCCACTTTGTAATCATGCGAGTGGCAACAGGAACTGGCCAGAAGCCATTTAAAACAAACATGAAACTGTATACACACATTTTCAATGAAAGTGAAAGACAATTGATAAAAGTCTGATTGAGGCCGGCATGTCGATGTTTAATTCAATTGTTTCATTGTACATGAATAAAGAACATTAATATAATTAAAACAACTGGCATTCTAAGATTCGTTTGTTGTCACATGTTGAAAATCCTGCTGTTGGGCTGTACAGAATGTAAGTGACAAATCACAAAGTTAAACGAGAAGTGACATAGAAATCACAATCATTAATCCTAAGAATACAAGTTTAATCAAATAATCAAATGGGATTACAAGGAGACTCCATGTCTATCCATAAAACATGTATTCCAAACTATGCAAAGGGATAAAAATAATTGCTTTTGATTATTTTTTAAAATAACAGATTGCATTGTAACAGCTTGTATCACAGTTTGCGTGGTAAATATTTTGTATCACAGGTTCAGAATAGAGACTATTTGTGAGTCCCACCCACCACCTAGTGTTTATCTGGACAGTGACGCAGGTTGCTTTTGTGCTAGAAGACTCGGCCTCATATCATATCATATCAAAATGCCGTTTAACTCCCTCCTCAGCTGTGGGTGTGAACAGAAACAGACAGATCAGTGCGTGTCTTAAGCTTCAGTCATCTAATTACTCTTCCCTGTGGTCTGCTGGCCCCGGACACCTTTATCTCTGGACTGTTGGCGGTCAGCCAGGTGACAGGTAGTGTCCGGAACCTGATAGAATTCTTAATGTCAACAGTTTATTGCTGTAGATTACTAAATTACCTTTTTATTTCTTTCTTTTGGCAAAAGTCGACTGCCTTCACTAGCCACGACTTAGAATCAATCAACCAAAAAGACAGCAGACCATAAAGACCATAATCTTTGCTGCATCCGTCAACACGAGGGCTCGCATCGTCTGCTCTTCCTCCTCATGTCAGAAGTGAATTCCACAGGTTGTCTTCTGTCGTCGCCTGTCAGTTACTTACAGTTCGTCTGCAAGCAGCCGAGAGATGCTCCTCCGTCGTCTGGTTCAGTCTATATATACCTATAGTGGAGGTCGTGTGAAGGCTCGTTAATCGACCTGTGCAGTGTATAACTGTGTTGTGACTGTGTCAAGGTTGCTGTACTGTGGTGTGACCTGTTTCAGTGTGTACATGTAGTTGTGACGGATGGGTCTGTTTCAGTGTGTACTGTGGTTGTGACCTGTGTCAGTCTTAACTGTGGTTGTGACTGTGAGATCTGTCGACTAAGGTTGTGAGTGGCAGGGGGGGTCTGACTGGGTTGGGGTGGGGCGGATGACCTGTGTCATCACTGAAGGTTGTTCGTGACCTGTGTAGTCAGTGTGTACTGTGGTTGTGACCTGTGTCAGTTGTACTGTGGTTGTGCCTGTGTCGTGTGTACTGGGGTTGTGACTTGTCAGTCTTTGTTTCTTGTGTTACCTGTGTCAGTCTGTACTTGACTGTGTCAGTCTGTACTAAGGTTGTGACCTGTGTCAGTCTGTACTGTGGTTGTGACCTGATCAGGTACTGGGTTGTGGACCTGTTCAGTGTGTGTACTTGGAAGTTACAATGTGCTTAACGTGTCAGGTGTACTAAGGTTGTGACCTGTGTCAGTCTGTAACTGTGGTTGTGAACCGTGAGATTTCGGTAGTTTCTTGTGTTATACGTGGTTGTGAGTGACTTGTTTGTGACAGTCTGTACTGTGGTGTGGACCTGTATCAGTCTGTACTGTGGTTGTGAGTCCTGTATCAGTGTGTACTGTGGTTGTGACCTTGTGGTGTACTGTGTGTACTGTGGGTTGTGACCTGTGTGTGTACTGTGGGTTGTGATGACCTTGTTGTCAGTTGTGTAAAGGTTGTGACCTGGTCTGCTGTCAGTCTGTTACTAAGGTTGTGACCTGGTCAGTCGAAGGGTGTACTGTGGTATGGTGTGACCTGTATCAGTTCTGTACTAGTGGTTGTGACGAGTGTTGGCAGTGTGTACACGTGGTTTTCGGACTGTTGTCAGTGTGTACTACTGTTTGTGACCTGTGACTGGTACCGTGTTGTTGTGACCTTTCAGTGGCTGTACTGTCGAGTTTTTCAGTGACCTGTGCTCAGTCTGTTGTGACGCCCTGTGTCAGTCTGTACTGTGGTTGTGACCTGTGTCAGTCTGTACTAAGTTTGTGACCTGTGTCAGTCTGTACTAAGGTTGTGACCTGTGTCAGTCTGTACTAAGGTTGTGACCTGTGTCAGTCTGTACTTGGTTGGACCTGATCCCCTGTAACTGTGTTGTGAACCTGTTTCAAGTTCTTAACATAAGAGATAGTTGTGACCTGTGTCAGTCTGTACTGTGGTTGTGAACCTGTTGTGTACTGCAGTCCTACTGTGTTTGTTGGACTCTCCTGTTGTCGTCTGTTACCTGTGGTTGTTGAACGTCCTGTGGACTGTGCGTTGTTTTGACCTGTTTCAGTCAGTGTTGTTCTGTTGGGTTTGTTTGACTGTGTGGTGTTGGTTGTACCTGTCAGTGATGTGTACTGTGGTTACCTGTCACCTGTGTCAGTCAGGCGTGTACTGTGGTTGGAATTCACCACTGTTCAGTCAGTGTTGCTAAGGTTGTGACCTGTGTCAATCAGTCTGTACTGTACTGCACTAAGTTGTGGACCTGTTCAGTCCCATGTACTTGGTTGTGACCTGTACTTCAGGTGTCGTTGGACTTGTTCTAAGTATAAGACCTGTACTCGATCCTGTCAGTGTGTATCTCACTTGTGTTGGTCCTGTTTCAGTGTGTACTGTGGTTGTGACCTGACTTCAGTGTCCAGTGTACAGTGGGTTGAAGCTGACAAGAGTGGTTGTGAGTGTGGTACTGTGGTTGTGACCTGTTTGTCAGTGTGGTGCTACTGTGGTTCTGTGACCTGTGTCAGTCTGAATATCACTACTTAAGGTTGTGACTGTTGTTTTTTCAGTACCCTTGTTGTGGACTGTCCCTCAGTGTGACCTGTCAGTCATGTACTAGTTGTTGTGTCCAGAATCTGTACTGTGGTTTGTGACCTCGTTCAGTCTACCTCAAGTGTATCGTGTGACTGGGTACCTGTTTCAGTGTGTTCACTTTCACGTTTGGTTGTCCAACTGTGTTGTGACCCTGTATCAGTGTACCTGACCTGTGTGTGGTTCGTGCACCTGTTGTGACCTGTTATCAATGTCAGTGTACCTGTCGGTTGCTGACCTGTCGTCCAAGCGTGTGTGACTGGACCTGTTCAAGTGTACCTACTGTGCAGTGTAGTCCTTGTACAAGGTACTACCTGTGGTGACCTGTACGTGTATGGACCTGTTTCAGTGCCTACCTTGTGGTTCCCTGGTTGGACCCTGTTTCATCAGTGGTGTACTGTACTCCCTAGTCACTGGTTGTGACCTGTTTCAGTGTAGTACCTGCTGTTTTTCAGTGTTTGTACCTGGTTGTGATCCGTCTACCGTAGTTGTGATGTATCAGTCCTTTGTACCCTCTGGTTGTGACTTTCCAGTCGGTTACCCCTGTAGTCACCAGTGTTGTACTGTGTTCAGTGCCAGTGGCTACTGAGTGGTTGTGACCTTCCAGTCTCTTACCTGTGTCCTGTTCAGTCTGTACCTGTGTATCAGGTGGTTTGCACCTGTTTACTGTCGAGTTACCTGTGGTTGTACCAGTCACCTATACTGTCTGTACTGTGGTTGTGACCGGTCAACTGGATCCTCAGTCAACTCCCGTTTTCAAACAGTATTTCGTTCACCTGTGTGTGGTTGTGACCTGTGTCAGTCTGTACTGTGGTTGTGACCTGTATCACAGTGTGTGACCTGTACTGTGGTTGTGACCTGTTGTCAGTCCGTGTACTAAACGCTGTGTCAGTCTGTACTGTGACCTGTGATTCAGTCTGTTTACTAAGCCTGTAGGTGTACCTGTGTCAGTCATTACTGTGTTTTGTGACCTGTATTCACGTGTGTTACTGACCTGTGAGTCAGTGACTTACCAAGGTGTGTACCTGTGTCAGTCCTATACTGCTGGTTGTGCACACATGTATCCTTTTCAGGTACTGTGGTGAACCTTGTCAAGTCTCAGTCTGTACTGTGGTTGTCAGTCTACCAGGTCTGTGTACCTGTGGTTGTACCCTGATCCAGTCCTGTAGTGTGGTTGTGACCTGTTCAGTGTTGTCACGTAAGGTCAGTGTTGTGGTTGTCTGTTTCAACCAAACTTAGTGACTGTGACCGTGTCAGTATGTGGTGTGTGACCTGTAATCAGTCTCTGTACTGTGTTGGACCTGTGTCAGTCTGTACCGACCTGTTTCAGTGTGTACTGTGGTTGTGACCTGTGTCAGTGTGTACTGTGGTTGTGACCTGTATCAGTCTGTACTGTGGTTGTGACCTGTTTCAGTGTGTACTGTGGTTGTGACCTGTGTCAGTGTGTACTGTGGTTGTGACCTGTTTCAGTGCTGTACTGTGGTTGTGACCTGTGTCAGTGTGTACTGTGGTTGTGACCTGTGTCAGTGTCTGTACTGTGGTTGTGACCTGTGTCAGTGTGTACTGTGGTTGTGACCTGTGTCAGTGTGTACTGTGGTTGTGACCTGTGTCAGTGTGTACTGTGGTTGTGACCTGTGTCAGTCTGTACTGTGGTTGTGACCTGTTTCAGTGTGTACTGTGGTTGTGACCTGTTCCAGTGTGTACTGTGGTTGTGTGAAGAGATGTAGTGTAAGGTTTTATCAATTATTTGCTGAAATGCCGCGTTACATTAGAGGAAATAAAGAGACCGCAGTCTCTCAATGTCGCCTCTCATTTAGAAAGTCGAACTTTGCTACAAGAAACTCACAAACTGGCAAAACGAAGCGTAAATGTCTGTTGGTAGGTTCGTTATGTTTAAAAAACAATGGTTACGAAATTTGACCTACAAACGTTACAGTTGTAAACAGCTGGAGGAGGGGGCGTTGATGTAGTAACCTGAACACTATCTTTGCTATATCTGTTATATATTTGTAGCTATAGATATATGTATTTGTAAAATCAGGGTTACAGAGTCCGACCTACATACGTCACAGTGTTGATGTAGTAACATGTACACTATCTGTGCTATATCTGTATATATTTGTAGCTATATATATATGTAAAATCAGGGTTACAGAGTCCGACCTACATGCGTTACAAACACAGGGTGGAAGAGAGCGTTGAGAGAAATGTTCCTCAAGTACCACAGAGTGCCAATCACATGATCAGGCTGAGGTGGGGTGGGTCGTTAGGGTGGGGGCTCGTTCTTGGGGTACCTTCGAGAGCTTCACGCGACCGTAGGCGATCTCCTCTACACCGGCGTCACCCATGTCGTCGTTGTTGTTGTTGTTCTGCTAACGGTGAAGAAGCTTACTGCTGTTTTTCTCGCCGCTTCCAAAGCCCGACTTCCCGGGATTCACCTTGTTGGTGTTTCTAGAATGAAGGCTCCACCTTGTTGCTGCTGCATTTCTTGCAGATGCAAGCGGTCACGATGACGCCGATGAGAATGCCACCAACGCCAGCGGCAGCGCCAGCGACTATTGCTTCTATATTCAAGCTGCCTTCCTTTTCAGTAGGGGTGTCCTTCGCTGTGTTTGTGGTGGTGGTGTCCTTCGCTGTGTTTGTGGTGGTGGTGTCCTGCGCTGTGGCTGTGGTGGTGATGGTGGTGGTGGTGGTAGAGGCGGTGGTTGTGGTAGTGGTTGTTGTGGTAGTTGTGGTTGGGCGGACAAAGAGCTGCAGTATCTTCTGATCCATGCCTTGCACGTTACTGACGTTGATGAGCAGCGAGCCGTTGCTGGCGGTGTTGGCGACGACAGAGATGATGAAAGTGCTGTTGATGACCTGTAACAGCTCACGTCCGGGACTGTCGCTGCCGCTTATGATGGTGTTGTCGGCCAGACGCCAAGAGACGTCGGGGAAAGGGTCGCCTTCTACTGTACAGGTGACCTTGACCTCCTGACCCTCTAGAGTCTCTGGCACCTAGACAAAGAGAGCGCACGGTGTCCTCAACACACTTCCATCGCATCGTCTTGTCTTTTGTCGGCAGAACATCGACTATCCGAGCAAATGAAAGTCTCGGTACCTGATGGTAGCGGTACCACACAGCTCTCTAACCTTTAACCCCAGTCATGTGGGTATGGAAGACACCTGATCATTCTACAGGCTCTGTGTGGCGTAGTAGTGCTGGTGATAGTGACAACACAGTAGTGCTGGTGACAGTGACAGTGACAACATAGTAGTGCTGGTGATAGTGACAACACAGTAGTGCTGATGATGATGATAGTGACAACATAGTAGTGCTGGTGATAGTGACAACACAGTAGTGCTGGTGACAGGTGATAGTGACCAACACAGTAGTGCTGGTGACAGTGACAACATAGTAGTGCTGGTGATAGTGACAACATAGTAGTGCTGGTGACAGGTGATAGTGACCAACACAGTAGTGCTGGTGATAAGTGACAACATAGTAGTGCTGGTGACAGTGATAGGACCAACACAGTAGTGCTGGTGACAGTGACAACATAGTAGTGCTTGGTGATAGTGACAACATAGTAGTGCTGGTGACAGGTGATAGTGACCAACACAGTAGTGCTGGTGATAGTGACAACATAGTAGTGCTGGTGATAGTGACAACATAGTAGTGCTGGTGATAGTGACCAACACAGTAGTGCTGGTGATAGTGACAACATAGTAGTGCTGGTGATAGTGACAACATAGTAGTGCTGGTGACAGACGATAGTGACCAAACACAGTAGTGCTCGCCGTGATAGTGACAACATAGTAGTGCTGGTGACAGTGCAGTGACAACCACAGTAGTGCTGGTGATATTGACAACAGTATGCTGTGATAGTGACCAACACATAGTAGCTGGTGATAGTGACAACATAGTAGTGCTGGGGTGACAGGAGATAGTGACCAACACCAGTAGTGCTGGTGATAGCGATAGTGACAACATAGTAGTGCTGGTGATAGTGACAACACAGTAGTGCTGGTGATAGTGACAACATAGTAGTGCTTGTGATAGTGACAACATAGTAATTCTGGTGATAGTGACCAACACAGTAGTGCTGGTGATAGTGACAACACAGTAGTGCTGGGTGATAGTGACAACACAGTAGTGCTGGTGATAGTGACAACACAGTAGTGCTGGTGATTATGACCAACATAGTAGTGCTGGTGACAGGTGATAGTGACCAACACAGTAGTGCTGGTGATAGTGACAACACAGTAGTGCTGGTGATAGTGACAACAGTAGTGCTGGTGATAGTGACAACATAGTAGTGCTGGTGATAGTGACAACACAGTAGTGCTGGTCCGTGGTGGTGGTGATGTACTACCAGAGACACTGGCCAGAGAAATAACAATGTATGACTAGTGACAAACGATCAGTATAAAGTCGTCTGCTTGTAGTGTGTAGTTACAGTAACTTAATGTGGGCGTGTAACTGCACGATAGTGTATAGTTGTAAGTACAGGTGTGTCACTATAGTGTGTAGCTGTAAGTACAGGTGTGTCACTCTACTATAGTGTATAATTGTAAGTGCAGGTGTGCCACTATACTATAGTGTATAGCCTGAAGTACAGTGTTTTCACTCTACTTATAATGTATAGCTGTAAGGGTGTCACGATAGTGTATAGTTGTAAGTACAGGTGTGTCACTCTACTATAGGGTAATAATTGTAAGTGCAGGTGTGCCACTATACTATAGTGTGGTGCTGTAACCACAGGTGTTTTCACTCTACTATAGTGTATAGTTGTAAGTACAGGTGTGTCACTATAGTGTATAGTTGTAAGTACAGGTGTCACTCTACTATAGTGTATAATTGTAAGTGCAGGAGTGCCACTATACTATAGTGTGTAGCTGTAAGTACACGTGTGTCGCTCTACTATAGTGTATAATTGTAAGTGCAGGTGTGCCACTATACTATAGTGTATAGTTGTAAGTATAGGTGTGTCACTCTACTATAGTGTATAGTTGTAAGTACAGGAGTGTCACTATAGTGTATAGCTGTAAGTACAGGTGTGTCACTCTACTATAGTGTATAGCTGTAAGTACAGGTGTTTCACTCTACTATAGTGTATAGTTGTAAGTACAGGTGTGTCACTCTACTATAGTGTATAATTGTAAGTGCAGGTGTGCCACTATACTATAGTGTATAGCTGTAAGTACAGGTGTTTCACTCTACTATAGTGTATAGTTGTAAGTACAGGTGTGTCACTATAGTGTATAGTTGTAAGTACAGGTGTCACTCTACTATAGTGTATAATTGTAAGTGCAGGAGTGCCACTATACTATAGTGTGTAGCTGTAAGTACACGTGTGTCGCTCTACTATAGTGTATATATTGTAAGTGCAGGTGTGCCACTATACTATAGTGTATAGTTGTAAGTATAGTGTGTCACTCTACTATAGTGTATAGTTGTAAGTACAGGAGTGTCACTATAGTGTATAGCTGTAAGTACAGGTGTGTCACTCTACTATAGTGTATAGCTGTAAGTACAGGTGTTTCACTCTACTATAGTGTATAGTTGTAAGTACAGGTGTGTCACGATAGTGTATAGTTGTAAGTACAGGTGTGTCACTATAGTGTATAGCTGTAAGTACAGGTGTGTCACTCTACTATAGTGTATAGCTGTAAGTACAGGTGTGTCACTCTACTATAGTGTATAGTTGTAAGTACAGGTGTGTCACTATAGTGTATAGTTGTAAGTACAGGTGTGTAACTGCACTATACTGTATAGCTGTAAGTACAGGTGTAAGCTGCTGCCAGGGACTACAATCGAGACTACACGTGTTAAAGACTTGCCATCACCACCGCAAGCGAAAGACAAGATGTTAATAGAATGTCAGTGAGAACAAAGTCAGCTTCAGTCCACAGCTTCCACACAGAGTCCACAGCTTCCACACAGAGTCCACAGCTTCCACACAGAATCCACAGCTACAAGCTCCTGAGACGCCAAGTCTTTCCCCGTGGGCGAGACCCTATCATTACAGCCTGGGCACAGTGTCAACAGGGTGATATCCTGTACACAGTATCAACAACGTGATACCCTGTACACAGTGTCAACAGTGTGATACCCTGTACACAGTGTCAACAGTGTGATACCCTGTACACAGTGTCAACAGTGTGATACCCTGTACACAGTGTAAACAATGTGATACCCTGTACACAGTGTAAACAATGTGATACCCTGTACACAGTGTCAACAGTGTGATATCCTGTACACAGTGTAAACAATGTGATACCCTGTACACAGTGTAAACAATGTGATACCCTGTACACAGTGTCAACAGTGTGATACCCTGTACACAGTGTCAACAGTGTGATACCCTGTACACAGTGTCAACAGTGTGATACCCTGTACACAGTGTCAACAGTGTGATACCCTGTACACAGTGTAAACAGTGTGACACCCTGTACACAGTGTAAACAATGTGATACCCTGTACACAGTGTAAACAATGTGATACCCTGTACACAGTGTCAACAGTGTGATACCCTGTACACAGTGTCAACAGTGTGATACCCTGTACACAGTGTCAACAGTGTTATACCCTGTACACAGTGTAAACAGTGTGATACCCTGTACACAGTGTAAACAATGTGATACCCTGTACACAGTGTCAACACCGTGATACCCTGTACAATGTCAACAGTGTGACACCCTGTACACAGTGTAAACAGTGTGACACCCTGTACACAGTGTAAACAATGTGATACCCTGTACACAGTGTCAACAGTGTGATACCTGTACACAGTGTCAACAGTGTGATACCCTGTACACAGTGTAAACAATGTGATACCCTGTACACAGTGTCAACAGTGTGATACCCTGTACACAGTGTCAACAATGTGATACCCTGTACACAGTGTCAACACCGTGATACCCTGTACAATGTCAACAGTGTGATACCCTGTTCAATGTGAGTACAATGTACAATGTACAAGCAATGTGACGAAGCACTAGGGGGCACCGACCTTGGAGCAGTTGAGGAGGCTGGGGGGTGTGCAGACCATGCGGGTGTCGGGCAGCGTGCTGACGTCACTGTACCGCACGCTGGGTGGCTCGTGGCACAGTACCGCTGGCGAGTGTGGCGGAAACAGGCTCTTAGCATGCGCCTTCACCCACTTCAGCCGACAGTTGCAGTTCCACGGGTTGTCTGCTAGGATGACCTGAAATATAGACACCAAGTCTCACCCTAAAACTCTCCTCCGCCACTCTGTGAAGCTACTCGATCTCACTTCAGCGAGTGACATCATGAAGATCTCCTCTACTCAGTGTCACGTCACGTAGCTCTCACCTATATATCTATTCCCCTTCGTGCATCAGGTTGCACATAAGGCCTCAACCAGAGTCCGCCACCGATGTCGATCGGCTGAAACCCTCTCCAGGTGACCCCATGTCCAGCCCTTTCCCTTCATCTCCCTTTCCACTGTTCTTCTCCAAGTTTCCTTTGGGCGGCCTCGTTTTTTTCGGCCGTCTGGAGTCCATCGTAGGGCGACTGTGGAGAGGTCTGCTGTCTGCTGGCGGAGCACATGTCCAATCCATCGCCAACGCCTTCGTTGAACCTGCGTGGTGATGGACTTGGTTCAGTTCTTCGGTGGAGTTCTTCGTTGGTGATGGTGTTGGCCAAAAGATGTTAAGTATGCGCCTGAGGCATCTGTTTGGAAGACGTCAAGCTTGTTACTGATGGTTTTGGTCATCTTCCAAGATGTGATCCGTAAAGGAGGGTGCTGATCACATTTGACTTGAAGATTCTCAGCTTGATCTTCTGGCTGATGTTTTTTGCCTTCCATGTGCTCCTGAGTGAGGCGAAGGCATGGCTGGCTTTCGCCAGTCGGGCTCGAATCTCCACCTCCGCATCCCCGGTGTTTGACATTTTGGACCCAAGATAGGTGAAACTGTCAACTTCCTCAATCTCTTCTCCATTTAGTTTGATGCTGTCTTGGACTCTGGCGTTCACTCTCATACTTTTAGCTGTTTTTTATACTGACCTTCAAGCCAAGGTTTCCAGCTGTTTTTAACCTCATTTATCCTGAATGCATTACCTGTCCTCATCAATAGAACTCGAATACACCTGAGGTCTTGTCCCAGTTTAGTCTGGACCCATTACTCCCTTTACCTGGACTCATTACTACGTTTTTTGGACCTATTACCCTGATTACCCGAATTCATTACCGCGTTTACTCTAGACTAATTACCCTGCTTAATCTGGACTCACTACCCTATTTATGCTGAAATAATTACCCTGTTTATTCTGGACCAAATACCCTGCTTACTCTGTACTCATTGCCATCTTCACTCTGGGCTCACTTGTCTGTTGACCTCGTGACTTACTCTGTTCACCCTGGATACTAATGGCGCCATCGTGTCCTTGAGGGTAGTCAGGTGGTTGAAGCTGAGGTCCAGCACTTGCAGGCGAGGGAGCCACTTGTCGCTGGCTATACCATCTGGCAGCTCCTTCAAGTAGTTGTCAGAAAGGTCAAGGTAGGTGAGGTTCACCAGGTTAGTAAATAGCTGGGGGTCAAGGTGATTCAAGCCGAGGCTGCCCATGTAGAGGCCTTTGAGATTGTGGAGATCACGAAACAACGAGGCTGCGATGTCCAAGCGGTCATTTCCTGCAGAACCACAATGTCGGATATCATTACTTTGTGATTTGTTCAGGGTTTGCTCTTACAGGATAGGACCGTCCCCTGTACACCCTGAATGTAACACCAGGAGTTGTGGTGCGGTGAACAGAATGTAACTTGAGGTACAGCACTGCTGTGAATACAGTGTGATGTGAGGTGTATATCACTGCTGTGAACAGAATGTAACTTGAAGTACAGCACTGCTGTGAATACAGTGTGATGTGAGGTGTACAGCACTGCTGGGTGGAAGAGGGAAGAATGTAACTCTTTCTCAGTCTTATCTGGTGAGTGTAATAAACAAGGCATTTCTCACTGTCGTATCTTATCTATATGAATATATGAACATAGAAGTTCTCAAGACAGCTCACACTTACCTGTCAGGTACAAAAATAACAGGGACGTGAGAGGTTTGAATATTTCCTTTTCCAGTTTACTCAACCGGTTGAAGGTGAGGTCTAGGGACACCAGGTTCGTTAGTCCCTGCAAAGCACATCAGTCAAAGGAAAGTTTTATCAGCAACATCGACTTTGCCGTGTGTTGTATTTCATTATGATGTATTGTGCAAGGTGTTAATGTCATAGGACGCCATATTGTAGCTGAGCTCGTCAACGTCTGTGATACTTGTGAAGATTAGACGGTTAGGGCGGGGTCCGTACCTACAGCCTTCAACTGTAGAGCAAAAGGTCGCTGGTGTGAGGCCGAGTCCGGCTGGGGGCTGGTGGCTGGACAATCCCCCCACGGCCCACCCAGCAGTCACTTACCTACGTAGACAGAAGCGGCACCAGGCGGCGGGAGGAGAGGGTTGGGCTCACGTTCCATATACTTTAATGTAGACACGGTGAACCACCTACTTTCACTGCCTCTGCGTCTCAATGATACGGCAATCTTTGCCTTTTGTCTGTTTCTTTGACCTTTGGTACGGTTGTTAAGTGACCCACAACTCCACTGATCTTATGACCTAAAGGGGAGAAAATCTGCCGAGCAACGATCTGAGTCACCAACACCAACGACTTGTTAGGATGAGTCAGTCACTAAGTCCACTAGCCACTCCCTCCACCTCAGTGGTAGACCATGTCAAAGGCACGGCATGTCAGGAGGAATCCTACTCCTGTCCTCCTGCCCCTGTTACTATGTAGGAGACATCAAGCACTCACTGTACTGATGGACCGGAGACTCGTCAGTATGTGGATAACACCCGCCTGTGATGAACTGGAGGTCAGTTAGTACATGGATAACAACAGATGATGAAGTACAGACTCGCCGGTATGTGGATAACACAAACAGGTGACAGTTGCGTAGGAATCAGTGTGTGTGTGTGTGGAGGGGAGTAAAAGGTGTGTATGTGTGTGCGTGCGTGTGTGTGTGTGCGTGAGCGGGGGAGCTGCATCCACAGAAAGACACCGAGGAGGCAAGAATGTGAACGTCGTTTACTCTCAGCATAAAGGTTGCCCATCCTCCCTTCAAAACCAGATTCCTACGCCACTGGAGGATGACCCGCACACTGGCCAGTCCACGGCAACCACAAACCTATGATGAACTAGGATGGCCGAGAGTACTAAGACTGTGTGGAACTGCAGGACATTCTCACCTGGAAGACGTCCTCGCCGACGGACTCGAGCACCGTGTGGGTGATGACGAGGGTTTTGAGGGCGCTGAGGGGCCGCAACTCGGCGTTGGTCACGTGAGGAAGCTGCAGGGGCATGGAGTAGTTGCCGGTGATGGTCAGGCTCTCCGTCGTCACGTCCGTCCCGACAGGAAAGGCGCTCACCTGCGTGCACCTCACGGACTTCCTGGCCACATCGCACGTGCAGCCGCTGGGGCAGTCAGCGACCGCTGCGGACACTAGCAGCAGGAGGAGGAAGAGGAGGAGGGGGAGGAAGACACGAAAGCAAGACGTCACACAGTGCAGTCCACCCGGTGCCATTAGTTATTCACACCTGTCTCACCGCTTCCAGACCTGGTGAAGGCGACACACCTCACGTGCTGCAGGTAAACGCGCGACACGTCACAGGGTTTGCTAATATCAGGGAGCGCACGTCACAGGTGATACAGAGTGAGTAGAGATGTATGTCACAGGTTCTGCTGATGAAAAAGAGAAGAACGTAGATGAGAATAACAAACTGTAAGTTTGACGAACGACGACAAGAGAAGTAGAGTTCTGACAGACGAACAGTGTTGACACAAGCTGAGAGTCAACTCCTCACAAAGACTCCTCGAGACAAGGAACTATTGATAAATACAAGATTACAATTTCTAACAAACAACAACAAGAATACTGACACAAATAACTTTTGGCAAAGACAAGAAGAATGATGTCAGAGAAGAAAAGAACACAACTTGTGGCAAGGACAAAAATATCGTTGATAAATATAACAAACGACGATAATACAAACTTTTGACACATACGAAGATAAGAATAAAAATTACATCTTTGACACAATATAAAAATTAAAATAAAACAACAAAGTCTTCAAAAGTCTTTCGTCAGCAACCACCGCGTACAGGCGGGTTTCCGTGCTCGACATTGACCTCGAACACATTTCTATTGGATACATTTTGTTGTTATTTCCAGCTTTATTATTTTTATCACATAAATAAAGGGTTGTCTTGTCATTCCAGCTCTCGCATGCATCACGGGTACGAGGAACACCCACACATTTCACCATTCACGACAGTGAAATGATTCACCCATGAGTTAGAACAGCACCCTGGGACATTGGGGAACTGGCAGAAGTCAGGTGGCCAGGATTAGGGGGGACAGCAGGTGACGGGGCTCATAGACTCTGGTACCGTGGGGAGGAGGTCCGACACGAGCATGGCGTGAGCGTCCTTGTACATAGAGAAGTCATCAGAGAGAACATCACGGAGATGTCATCACATGTATACCCATCTCCAGCCGGCTGATCTCCATTCGCATCTCTGCCAGTACTTCCCATGTCATCATTGTCCAAGTATATGCTTTCCATTTAAAAGCATAAAGACTACAAAGGGGAGGAATGTTAGCAACTAGATCAGGTGATCAAAAACCCTCGGTGAACGAAGTCCCAATGTTAGCTTAGAATGGTGGGTCAGTTCAACTCTGGTGAAACCAGCAGCCTTGTCATCAGACTCCTAGAGTTTTCGCAAAGCCGTCGACTTACCTTAGCCAAACTTTACACCCCAGAAGAAATCGAGGATGGCAACTTGGCACTAGATGGACGGGTCCATCCCAATCCACTTCATCCTGCTGCCGACATCGAGGACAGATCCAAGCGCTGACAGAAACAGCGACGATGATCTTGCAGAGGAAGCACAGCCCGTACAGCCCTCCACATTGGCTTTGATGTGGAGAAGCTGCAAGACTCAGACATGGCCGAAATCTTCAAGGCGAAAGCTGAAGGAAAGCTGAAGGCCCATTGCCCTTGGTATACTGATGTAGAAATCCTCATTGAAAACATCGAGAGGTAGCTACTGTCTACAGCCCAGGAAGTTCTATGGTGTCAAAGGTGTCAAAGGAAAAAGAAACAGCCATGGGTCACGAATGACCTCTTTTGTCTCTGTGACCAAAGTGATTTTTTAAGAGAGAAAAAGCAAACCTGAAGCCTCTTCCAAACACAAAGAAGGGAATTCTGCCTTTAGGAAAGGCAAAAAGGAAAGGAAGGAAGGAAGGAAGGAAGAAAGGAAGGAGGAAGGAAAGGAGGGAGGAAAAGGCAAGCAGGGAGAACTGGCTGGAAGACCAACGCCGGACCATCGAGGAGGCGTAGTGACAGCAAGAGGCCGACCAGCTACGTAAGACCCTCACCAAGACAGGTCAACAAGTCAGCAATGGCCAGCTTCTCACAGAAAGTACTGAGTACTTGATGACAAGTGATGACTTGATGACAAGTGATGACTTGAGTACAAGTGATGGACTGAATGTTGTACAGATTTGTGCAGCTGTCAGCTGAAGACGGATGCTAGCATCTTCAAAACAATCAGACTAGAACCAGCGAGCCACACACCTACCAGTCCTACGGAAAGAAGTCGAAAGAATCGTACATAGCGTGAAGAGAGGGAAGCCACCTGGTGTTGACAACTTCTCAGCTGAGCTGCTCAAGCAGGTGAGAAAGAAACTTGAAAGGCTCTCACCAGAGTCTGGAAACGCACAATGGCCAAGAGAATGTAGGCGTGGGGCAAGGATGTCCTGTCACGCGCTCTGTAACATTTGTTTTAGAGAACATCATGGATGAAACCCTTCACGACCACCACACTACCTTTTCCACAGTCGGCAGGCCAATTGCTACTGTATCTGCGCAGACATCCCAGGTACTAAGAGAGAGCTGCTTGACTTTACCAAGACACTGACAGACAGTTCACATGCGTATGAAATGAAAGACAGAGTGTATCCTTCTTTGTCCTTGTTCTTTGGCCTCTTGTTGACAGGTTACTTTGGACAAGTATTTCTCTCTTCTCGTGAAAACACATCTGGCGACCTTGTGTGATTACATAATTCGTTACATGGCTTGCTGTTAGTTTGAATTGCCAGGGCGCTGACTTTTGTCTGCAGAATGTTACTGCATTGACGCAAATAATAACAATAATAGCAACAACCACAACAACAACAACAGCAGCAACAACAACAACAACAATAAAAGTTGTATTTTTTAAAGTACGAATAGCAGCACTACCAGTAGAACAGCCGCCTGCAGTTTTCAGCCATTTTCTCTATTCTGTCATCTTTCATTTACTATAGTAAGAACCTTTCTTTTCAGTACCATCAGTTACCTCCCTACAAATAGCGTTCTGCATCCGATAATCTGTCCGTGGGATGATTGCATTCACGGACCAATGAACAATCTCACACCTTCTGATGTCATCAGATATCAATCACTTCTGTGACACCTGTTTCTACCTATCACAGCCGGTACTGAACATGTGTTCAGCCTCACTTGAAGTGTCTTAAAGACAAGGGTGTGAGTGTGTTGTCCACAACTATCATTTCTTCCTCAGTTTCATCAATCGTCTAGAGTCAATGACTTTCTTCTGGGTACACTGTCATGAGCAGATGACAAAGCTGAGTGTGTTATTGTGAGGGTGTTGCTGTGGCCAGCAGGCTTGACCAAACTGACCATGGCCATCTGGGTAAACGTGGCTAAGCTGGAACCTTCCAGCACCCAGCGTGGCCAGCACTAGGTGGTGTGTGACTGCTGGCTGTGACAATCCAAGTTGCCTTGACTACGCCTGTCCCCACAGACCAATGAAGACTATACACGAGAACACTGTCGAGAACACTGGGCTTGTCACACATGTCTTGTCCAAGTTGTGGATGGTTTAGGAGGTCTTTGAAAAGGGACATAGAGCTTTGCATTTCAAATATCTGTAAGAAATGAATTTGTCTTACAGATTATATCTTCAATGTGATATTTTCTGAGTCCAAATGACCACATTTGACCCGGCGGCAAAATCCACGTCAACGGTAGAAAAACTGCCCAGTTCTTGGCTCAGTGTATATCAGATAACAACACAATCTACAGCTTGACAGGAGCTGGTGGCTAGTCGCTCAAATACATCAACCTGCCACCACAACATCCTTACTTTCCAATAAACAGGCGAAGTAGCGCTAAAGACGCATTTCTCAACGTAAACCTGTTGACCTGTGACCTGTGTATATGTATGAGAGAGAGGAGATGAACAAGAGTGTTGAGAAGTGAACTGAGTGTGTGAGTGGTCATGAAATATTGTGAACTGAGAATGTCCACAAAACCCACGTTGTGAGTTTCAAATATGAAGAACCTAACAATTGTATTTCTAAATAATCAGCCCTTACAATTATGGCTACCCAAAGGAAGCCTACCTGCTGGCACCGCCGTCCGGTGTTCACTAACTGAATGTTTTCTCGCCGAAAGAGGGGTTGGGGTTAGTCTGGCAGGCAGGACCTCGTCCCACCAATCCCAGCATGCCTTGGCACAGCCAGCGCTCGCCCCGCGTGACAGGAAGTCCTTGTGGCGAGATGGTGGTGCCTGGAGACAGGGGTCACGTGCGTCACTTGTGAGTGTGAGCGATAAACATGACACGTCATCGCCGATGAGGTAAGATGAGACATGATTGTAACGACTTGCCATCAATCAGGATTGTAACGACTTGCCATCAATCAGGATTGTAATGACTTGCCATCAGTGACGATTATAACGACTTGCCATCAATCATGATTGTAACGACTTGCCATCAATCACGATTGTAACGACTTGCCATCAGTGACGCTTATAACGACTTGCCATCAATCAGGATTGTAACGACTTGCCATCAATCAGGATTGTAATCACCTGCCATCAATCATGATTGTAATGACCTGCGATCAATCACGATTATAACGACTTGCCATCAATCAGGATTGTAATGACTTGCCATCAGTGACGCTTATAACGACTTGCCATCAATCATGATTGTAATGACTTGCCATGAAGCAGGATCTTCAACAGCAGACACTGACACATCATCTTCACTAAGGCGTCATCGCCAACTACCTCAGATGAGGCGTGAAGACACAAAGAGGACACTTTCGTCAATGGCGAGGATGAGCATAACACACAGTCATCACTGATGAGGATGGCGATGATGAAGCATAGCGCCATGAATGGATGGAGAGATGGAAGGAGAAAGAGATAGAAGGGGGATACATGGAGGGTTGGAGGACTGACTGTCATCAACATGGGGGTGGGGACAGGGGGACTGGCGTGTAGGGCGGAGAATTGAGGGCCCACCACTCTCACCAACTCTACCCTCCCTCCTTTCCCTTGAGTGTCATGTTGACTGGGTTTGGAGGAGGAGCAGACGCGGAGCAATGGCGACACGCCGTGTGGTGTACAGAACACAGTTTAGTTGTAGCAGCTGTGGTAGGTAATTGATGTCAACACTTTGTAAGACACTTTGTACACATTGTATTCAATCTGTAACGTTTGTCACAGTATCCAATGTGTAACGTCTGA
This sequence comes from Pomacea canaliculata, assembly GCF_003073045.1. Classification (NCBI taxonomy): domain Eukaryota; kingdom Metazoa; phylum Mollusca; class Gastropoda; order Architaenioglossa; family Ampullariidae; genus Pomacea; species Pomacea canaliculata. The sequence continues at coordinate 42,928,618 of NC_037592.1, read as the reverse complement.
GATACGTCATTTTGGTAACATTTGACACAGTAAAAGTATCCAGTCTGTAACATCTGAAATACACCCCAGTATCCAGTATGTAGCGTCACGGTATCCAGTCTGTAACACTTGAGTAATGTCACAATATCCAGTCTGTAACACTTGAGCTATGTCACAGTATTCAGTCTGTAACACTTGAGCTATGTCACGGTATCCAGTCTGTAACACTTGAGCTATGTCACAATATCCAGTCTGTAACACTTGAGCTATGTCACAGTATTCAGTCTGTAGCATTTGAGCAATGTCACAATATCCAGTATGTAGCATTTGAGCTATGTCACAATATCCAGTATGTAGCATTTGAGCTATGTCACAATATCCAGTCTGTAACACTTGAGCTATGTCACAATATCCAGTCTGTAACATTCGAGATATAGTACCCGGTCTAACAGTTGAGCTATGTCACGGTATTCAGTATGTAGCAGTTGAGCTATGTCACGGTGTCCAGTCTGTAACATTCGAGATATAGTACCCGGTCTAACACTTGAGCTATGTCACGGTGTCCAGTATGTAGCATTTGAGCTATGTCACGGTGTCCAGTCTGTAACATTTGAGATATAGTACCCGGTCTAACATTTGAGCTATGTCACAATATCCAGTATGTAACATTTGAGATATAGTACCCGGTCTAACATTTGAGCTATGTCACGGTGTCCAGTCTGTAACACTTGAGCTATGTCACAATATCCAGTATGTAGCATTTGAGCTATGTCCAGTCTGCAACATTTGAGATATAGTACCCAGTCTAACAGTTGAGCTATGTCACGGTGTCCAGTATGTAGCAGTGGAGCTATGTCACGGTGTCCAGTCTGTAACATTCGAGATATAGTACCCAGTCTAACACTTGAGTTATGTCACGGTGTCCAGTCTGTAACATTTGAGCTATGTCACAATATCCAGTCTGTAACATTCGAGATATAGTACCCGGTCTAACACTTGAGCTATGTCACGGTGTCCAGTATGTAGCATTTGAGCTATGTCACGGTGTCCAGTCTGTAACATTTGAGATATAGTACCCGGTCTAACATTTGAGCTATGTCACAATATCCAGTATGTAACACTTGAGATATAGTACCCGGTCTAACATTTGAGCTATGTCACAATATCCAGTATGTAACACTTGAGATATAGTACCCGGTCTAACATTTGAGCTATGTCACAATATCCAGTATGTAACACTTGAGATATAGTACCCGGTCTAACATTTGAGCTATGTCACAATATCCAGTATGTAACACTTGAGATATAGTACCCGGTCTAACATTTGAGCTATGTCACGGTGTCCAGTCTGTAACATTCGAGATATAGTACCCAGTCTAACACTTGAGTTATGTCACGGTGTCCAGTCTGTAACATTTGAGCTATGTCACAATATCCAGTCTGTAACATTCGAGATATAGTACCCGGTCTAACACTTGAGCTATGTCACGGTGTCCAGTCTAACATTTGAGCTATGTCACAATATCCAGTATGTAACATTTGAGATATAGTACCCGGTCTAACATTTGAGCTATGTCACGGTGTCCAGTCTGTAACATTCGAGATATAGTACCCGGTCTAACACTTGAGCTATGTCACGGTGTCCAGTCTAACATTTGAGCTATGTCACAATATCCAGTATGTAACATTTGAGATATAGTACCCGGTCTAACATTTGAGCTATGTCACGGTGTCCAGTCTGTAACATTCGAGATATAGTACCCAGTCTAACACTTGAGTTATGTCACGGTGTCCAGTCTAACATTTGAGCTATGTCACGGTGTCCAGTCTGTAACAGTTGAGCTATGTCACAATATCCAGTCTGTAACATTCGAGATATAGTACCCGGTCTAACACTTGAGCTATGTCACGGTGTCCAGTCTGTAACATTTGAGCTATGTCACAATATCCAGTCTGTAACATTCGAGATATAGTACCCGGTCTAACACTTGAGCTATGTCACGGTGTCCAGTCTAACATTTGAGCTATGTCACAATATCCAGTATGTAACATTTGAGATATAGTACCCGGTCTAACATTTGAGCTATGTCACGGTGTCCAGTCTGCAACATTTGAGATATAGTACCCAGTCTAACACTTGAGCTATGTCACGGTGTCCAGTCTAACATTTGAGCTATGTCACAATATCCAGTATGTAACATTTGAGATATAGTACCCGGTCTAACATTTGAGCTATGTCACGGTGTCCAGTCTAACATTTGAGCTATGTCACGGTATCCAGTCTAACACTTGAGCTATGTCACGGTGTCCAGTCTGTATGCCCCAGTGTCTAATAAGTAATTATACACTAGTACAATTCGTGACCATGTGTCAGGTGTGACACAACAACAAACATTCACCAGAAAAGGATTGCATACACACTCAGACATGGGCGCCAAGCGGAGAGAAAGAAGGAGGGAATAAAAACATAACATGCAGAGGATTGCTTGAAGTCTGTTTGTCAATAATGAAGATGCACGGGTAGAAAGCCGTTTTGTAGATGAGAGTTTATCAGCGATGAGCTTCTAGACAACAAAGTAGAGAAGGGCTTCCATTGCTTTCGTCCTTCGTGTAAGGGACGAGTGCAGCGGGACGGAATGAAAGCTCAACAGCTGGTTGTCCCAGGTGGACACAAGTCGTGAAGTGAAGACAGCGTGTAGGTGGCTCAGGTGTGACATGATGAAGTGGTAGAACATGGCCAACAGGTGGAGCCACTGACATGCGCTACACAGTCAGATGAGTCAATGATATTCGTTTGAAATCAAGGTTTGCGGGGGATCCACCCGACCTTCGACATTCCATCCCTGCCATGAAGTCTGTTGCACCTTTTTTACATGTTTGTTATCCTTTCACCGCCAGGTGGCAGCAATGCTGGGTATGTCTCGACATTTCTAAAGCTGAATATAGAACTGAGGTCCGTCTTTGCCAGAGGTGGACAGACGATGCTCTGTCGGGCCAGCCAAGCAAAGTGACTTCATGTCTTTCAAGACCAATGAAACTGCGGATACCAACTCTTGTAAAAAGTAAAAACCAGTCTTTGCTGAAAGCTAATGTGAAGTTCGCCATGTTTATTTGATCTTTCCTTAATGCTGGTCTTTCTTGTGAATTCTTATCAAAATCCTGGAATGTAGGTATGTGGCACAAGTCAGAATGCTGAAGTGAACTTTATTCAAGGGTCATGACTGCAATTCACTGTTGGTCACAGGTCAAAGACTGCAATTCACTGTTGGTCACAGGTCAAAGACTGCAGTTCACTGTTTGTCACAGGTCATAAGACTGCAGTTCACTGTTGGTCACAGGTCAAGACTACAGTTCACTGTTGGTCACAGGTCATAAGACTGCAGTTCACTGTTGGTCACAGGTCATAAGACTGCAGTTCACTGTTGGTCACAGGTCCTGCAGTGCACTTTGTTCACGGGACATTAGACTGGAGTAGCCTGTGTTCACAGGTCACATGAATGCTGCGGCTGATGCAAACTGTACCTGGACCTAGACAAAGAGCAGGTACACAGGAGCGGTTCTTTTCAATTAGCTCATCCCACGGCCACCCCGGGGGAGCCAGCACTCACACTGCACCCAGAGGAGATTACCCAGTCAAAGGGCAGAGCATGATTAGGAGACTAACGGGTATCCTCTTTGCTTGGATCATTTGTAACTCTTCCCGTTGGCCTCAAAGCAAAAGAGACTCGGGACCTTAGAGAGTTCTCAGCAGTTGACAGGGGGCGATTATCGCCAGTGTCAGGCGGGATTATTAATGGGGAAGAGGTGATCTCTCATGTCACGGGAGGGCTGACCCTGGCGACTCAATTAGCACAGTCAATTTTTCTTGACGGTTACATTCTGGGATGAGTCCCTGTTGACTTGGAAGGAATGTATCGGAATTTGAAATTCCTTTCCTTTAACCCAGAGGATGCTTTATTACATGGTGAAGATCACGATATCCATGTTTTGTGTTTTAAAATCTTTAGTGATAGTGGTGGAGGGAGGTGTGAGGTGATTGGCCAAAGGCTTTGGTCGACCTCAGTGTTTGCCCCGCTTCCGAGGAACCGACACATGATGAGGTGACACAACAATAAAGTATTGCTTCAGTAGTTGTTCACAGGACTAATTTCTCCTAAATAACGCAAAACAAGAGTTTATTGTTAATTATGACATATTTTGCAGCCGAAAATCGTATCCTGCTGTCTAGCTACCAGTCAGGCGTGTAAAAGGATCCACGGGCTTTTGACGGAAGGCAGGTGGTACTACAGGTAACACAATCATCAAACCCACAGGTTAGAGAGAGAAGGCAGGTGGTACTACAGGTAACACAATCATCAAACCCACAGGTTAGAGAGAGAAGGCAGGTGGTACTACAGGTAACACAATCATCGAACCCACAGGTTAGAGAGAGAAGGCAGGTGGTACTACAGGTAACTGTTAACACATCTACAGACTTGAATAGGTCATCGGCCCGTTTCGAGGGGAGCACAAAAATATCAAGATAATACACAAACTGTATAGCAGCGGTTCTCAAACTGTAGGGCGCCCCCCCCCCTCAGGGGGCCGTGACATGCCTACAAGGGGGGCGCGAAGTTTTAAAAGTTTCTTATACCGGTATTAGTGAAATTAGTTTACATTTGCGTAACCGAGTGGTGATGGGGCTCAAACTCTATAGTAGATATACTATGATCATCAACACAAATTTTTCAATTGTAGTAGATATACCAAGTTACGTGTGTAAATTACAAAGACAAGTACCTGGAGAACACAGAAAATATGCTATCTTAGGGACCTAGCTCTCCAATCTAATGCTTTGTAGATAGCAGCGGCTATAGGGGTAGAAATATTAGTTCTGGTGTCTGATATTATAAGTTTGAATTATCATATTGGTCACTAATGCAATATCGTCAGCAAACAATGAAATAATCAACTTTATCAAATCAGACGAAAGCTGAATGTCGTGAATACCTTTCTGTCGTATTCAATTAGTTAATTCATTTATAAACAAGGAAAACAAAGCAGGACTACAAATTTCTCCTTGTTTAAGGCCTCTAGGACAATTAAGACACTTCTCCACCAACTCTCGCTCTAGCTTTAACAAATTCATACATAGCTTTGATGACTCTGTACATGTTTCCATGCATACCATTCTTCTGGAGTAGTTGTCAGTTTTTTCTCGTTACAGAGTCAAAGGCTTTATGAAAGTCAATGTAAGCTACATAGAGTTTTTTGTGCCTGATGAATGGCTTCTGTATCAGTGCCATAGAGTAAATATGTGGTCTACTGGGCTATGTTTTTTCCCTGAAACCAGCTTGTTCCTCGCCTGCTACATTGTTTTCATCAATCCAGCCATTAATGCGTTTGTTGAGAATGGAACTTCAGATGTTTAGAAGAGAAATACCATGGCAAGTTTCCGGTTGATTAACATCACTCTTCTTTTGCAAGCGATGAATAATGGCTTCAGTCCATGCATCAGGAAATTTTCCATGATTAAATATGTAATTAAAAAAGGAGACCCCAAAAATGGGAGATAGTACGTTTAAAAAAGTTCTTATATCAACACATCTGGCACTGCTGCTTTACTTGTCTTCAGAGATTGTACTGCCTGCACTAGTTCTTCCATGGTAATAGGGTTATTGTAGATATACAATAGCACATGTAACTGTTTACAGTCATGGAGTAGATATACTATAGCACACACATGTAACTGTTTACAGTCATGGAGTAGATATACTATAGCTCATGTAACTGTTTACAGTCATGAAGTAGATATACAATAGCACACACATGTAACTGTTTACAGTCATGGAGTAGATATACTATAGCACATGTAACTGTTTACAGTCATGGAGTAGATATACTATAGCACACACATGTAACTGTTTACAGTCATGGAGTAGATATACTATAGCACATGTAACTGTTTACAGTCATGGAGTAGGTATACTATAGCACACACATGTAACTGTTTACAGTGATGGAGTAGGTATACTATAGGACACACATGTAACTGTTTACAGTGATGGAGTAGATATACTATAGAACACACATGTAACTGTTTACAGTCATGGAGTAGATATACTATAGCACACACTATAGTAACTGTTTACAGTCATGGAGTAGATATACTATAGCACACACTATAGTAACTGTTTACAGTCATGGAGTAGATATACTGTAGCACACACATGTAACTGTTTACAGTCATGGAGTAGATATACTATAGCACATGTAACTCTTTACAGTCATGGAGTAGATATACTATAGCACACACATGTAACTGTTTACAGTCATGGAGTAGATATACTATAGCACACACATGTAACTGTTTACAGTCATGGAGTAGATATACTATAGCACATGTAACTCTTTACAGTCATGGAGTAGATATACTATAGCACACACATGTAACTGTTTACAGTCATGGAGTAGATATACTATAGCACATGTAACTCTTTACAGTCATGGAGTAGATATACTATAGAACACACTAAAGTAACTGTTTACAGTCATGGAGTAGATATACTATAGCACACACTATAGTAACTGTTTACAGTCATGGAGTAGATATACTATAGCACACACATAGTAACTGTTTACAGTCATGGAGTAGATATACTATAGAACACACATGTAACTGTTTACAGTGATGGAGTAGATATACTGTAGCACACACATGTAACTGTTTACAGTCATGGAGTAGATATACTATAGCACATGTAACTCTTTACAGTCATGGAGTAGATATACTATAGCACACACATGTAACTGTTTACAGTCATGGAGTAGATATACTATAGAACACACATGTAACTGTTTACAGTCATGGAGTAGATATACTATAGAACACACTATAGTAACTGTTTACAGTCATGGAGTAGATATACTATAGAACACACATGTAACTGTTTACAGTCATGGAGTAGATATACTATAGAACACACTAAAGTAACTGTTTACAGTCATGGAGTAGATATACTATAGCACAATAGCTTCTGACATTCCGTCAGCTTGCCGTGAACTCTGTCTCTCCAATGTGTGCGACTTTCTTCACCACCATACGCGGTGCTGGCTCACAACACTCACGTGTCAGGTGCTGCAAGTAGGCGGCACTTTGATGTTCCCTCCCACTCGATACACATGGCATGCGATTAAACAGAGAGGGGAGAAATTAAGTATCAGACATAGTCCTGAAGGAGAAAGGCCAGCATTTTCTGTGGCAGTCCCCATTTCCTAATTTCCCAGACAGGAATGCGGCTGATAATCGCTTTACGACAGCTTTCCTGTAGTGTCAGCAGTCGCGGAACTGCCCAGACTCGGACTTTGCCATCACAAGAGCTGGTTGCTAAGCAACAGCCATCGTTCGTGAAGCTCAGCCGCATGATGGCCGGGTCTGGGCCGCTGGCAACGCGAGGAAGCAGCCAAGAACACAAGTCCGCCATGCAGATCTTGTGCACCACAGTCAGGTCGGTGCTGTCGTAGACCTTCACAGAAAAATTTCGAAACGAGACAGCGAGGGCAGCGCCATCAGGACTGTACTGCACGCAGTCCATCGTCTTGCCTGTGGCTCGCTGGTGTAGCACCGCCTTCAGGCTCAGGTTGTCATGGCAGTCAGCACTGACCAGGCTCAGCTGGCCATCCACTGACCCTATGGCCAGGCGGGAAAACCTGTGGCGGGGGTCAAAGTCGTAGGACGCCGCAGTGCTGAGGTTGACGTGCAGCAGGTCGGGGCACACGTTGCGCACCTTCTGCACGTGCATCTTGTGCACGAGGAGGAGCAGGCCAGCGGAGGAGCTGAGGGCCAGGTGACTGCCATCAGGGGACCACTTGCACTCGGCATGGTCATTGTGCGAGCTGCTGCACTTGAAGTCCTTGCAGAGCTTGTGGCACTCCACTGCCTTTGTATGCTGCAGTAAGCGGAAGTCGAGCAGGAAAATCTCGAGGAAGTAGAAGCCGAGGGACTTGGAGAGGACCGCCAGATGCAGACCGTTGGAGGAGATGGCGCAGAAGCAGTGAGCGCGGTTGTTGCCATCTCTCATCAGGGTGTACAACGGCTCACTGCGCAGACTCACGATGTTGAGCTCTCCAGCCCCAGCAAAACTCACTGCCTCGCCTAGTGGGTGCGGCTGAACCTTCGGGTAGACCGTGCTCTGAGTACCCTTCAACACTTCTGACCCTGGAAAACAAAGTGATGATTAATAACATTCACTTTATTGTGATTAAAAAAGGAAAGGTCTCACAACTGGTTGGTCGTGAGCTGTGAGTGAGTCGCCGACTCGCCGTATCTAGTGGATGGCGTGTAGAGGAGCCAATCCCCTTTCCATTTTACCTTCCCACAACGCTGTTCTTAATGGGGCAAAAGTGGTGCTTGACCACGTTTGGCAAAGTTGTGTAGGAGGGTCAATACATTTGCAAATAAAATATGTGACTTTAGGTCACTTCGAAGATTTGAGGCTTAGACACTTTGCTCATTTAAAAACTTTGCTGACTGCTGAACATTGGACATGAAGCTAACGGAAGACTGTGCACCCGGCCGCTGAGTGGGTAGATGAAGTTGACAGAGTGAACAAGCCACCAGGCTATTAGCATTCCTCCCCCATCTGGCACACACACATCGCTCAGGTATAGTAAATTCCGACTGTTGTATAGTTGATTTGTACTAGAAGGAATCTGAAAGTACAAGGTTGAAAACACTGGTCTTTCTTGACGTGCTGGTTAATTTGTTTGAGGCTGAGTTCGGGGGATTGCTTTTCCTTTTGTTATTTGCTTTAGGTTTCATGATACTTGATGGAGATTGCCTTCATCACAAATTCTTTATAATTTGCAGAGAAATTGTATCTTCTGCATCAAACAATAAAAGCAACAAACTTGCATTATAGTGATAATTAGTATGCTGCAACCTGTCTTCATTAGCTAACTGGAATCTAGGATAAAATATCTCTTTCTTTATTAAAAATCAATAAGCTAGCCAGGGGGAGGCAATATTGTTTTTAAATCCCTCCTTTTTTGTTACTTCCCTTGGTCTATGGAGACCTTATTTGTAAACGTCACACAATTGTGCAAAATATTTATTGACTGTAAGGATCTAGTACCTCCAGTAAGTTAGAGCATTACTAGGTTCTCTTATTCCATCTAGATAGCATATGACAATGTTTGATGCCTTTAACCTACCATCTATATTAGACAGTATTTGGCAATGTTTATATTACACAGTATTTGGCAATGTTTATATTACACAGTATTTGGCAATGTTTATATTACACATTATTTGGCAATGTTTGATACCTGTAAGTTACAATCCTTACTACATCACTCACTAACAGTGGATGTTTGAAGCCTATGCAGAACAATGCGACCTGCAGGCACGTTTCTGACCCTGACCCAGGCTCGAAGAGGGTGTGACAGGTAAGCTGTTGCTGTAGTCAACATCTGTCCATCATTGTAAGGTAGAAACTGTGCGTCTGTCCACCAGTAGGCCTCTGCTGACACTTCTCCACGAACTGCATATGACACAGATAACAGCATCATCAGACAGTACAGATATAGAGCAGAAAAATGATAGTGAGCTTAACAGTCAATGCATAAATGGTTTTAATTACCACCCCTATAACCTGAAAATAGATTATACTGTCTTTGAAAAGATGATAAAATAAAAATCCGTCTAGAATAAAGATATTTTTATCTCACTAAGAAGTGGTAGAAAGCTGTCAATAAAAAGGCAGTCAACTTATATACATATACACCAGCATGTTCAAGATGAAATTGATATCAGAGGCACATACAAATGTGGAGTCAAATGCAATGAAACAAGAAACTTCACAAACCGGACAAAGGATTAACATTGGATGAATAGGATAGCTATGCAGAAAAAAGTAACAAAATGGCATGTTTTCTGCTCTATTTTCATGTCTTTTCTTTATTGTTACTTGTTTACTGTCCATTGCATGTGGGGATATTCTTGCTTTGAGCAACATATGATTAATATGATTACTATTCATTGAAATTGTCTGAAATTGGAATCAAACTAGCTACTCCCACTTTTGATGACTGACTTTAATTTTGAAGCTCAATTTTAGCATAAGAGCTATCAGCAAAACTTTGTTTAACAGAAGTAAAAAAATGATGATATCTTAAACTTAAACTACATTTTTATTCACACCTGTTATCAGCACCATAAGACAAAACGGAGTTTTTAAAAAATATGCTCATTGCTAACTTTACAAACATATAATTTCACATTAAGTTCTCATAAGAAAACATAATGTACTGATGAGTAAACATCTGAAATATACAAGAAGGTATCAAAACATTTTTAGTTATGATCCAGAAATACAAAAGGAGTTTTATGCAAGATATTAATGTCAAAAAAAGCCAACATCCAAAAACAAAATGAGATTTTAGCTGACTTCTTGAGATGCATGTTATTTTTAATCTTTGCCTCTTATGATAGATTTGCTTACCAAGACCTGTAGGTATAGCATTTAGCTCTAGAAGCAGTCCCCCTCTTCCTTGGTTTTGCAAGAGGAACTGAGGAAAAGGCTGATACTGGTAATGAGGTAAGCATTTCTGGTCTGCCTTCTGCCAGGTAAGTACTGCTTTCAGTGATCCATTTACTACACCCATTCTGAGAAGGAGGAAGAGGAGGAGGTTAAATAACCTAACTGGACGTTTATAATCAAGAATTCATCTGCACCTTTAATAAGGTAATCCTGGTTATAATGGAATCTATGATCAGTATTAATTATAGCTTAATTAATTATTAATTGTGCGTAGTCTTTGTGTAAATAGACTAGATTAACTTTAATGTCAACTGTGTGACTGTGAAAATAAAGAATTTAAAATTATTTTTAATAATTTTATGGTTCAATATTTTTCCTCTCGAATTTCTAAACTGATCAGTGACCATACTTTGTACGATACAAACACTTACTGTACTATAAACGAATTGCCCTGAGGGAAGAATAAAGTCTTATATATATAGCTGACGGATGTTAATTTTTGGGATTAAACCATATACTTTTTATGTCCTATTGTCTCTTGAGTTTAATATCTTTATTTATTTAAAACCGGTTCTGAGGAAATCATTTACTGTTTTAGAACTGAATACTTTCGTGTAAATACTTGCATAGAAACTGCGGTTGCTAATGAAGCTTGAAATTAAAAAATACGAACATTTTCGTTCACTCGTGTGATCTCATATATGCACAATTATGTGCACATATAAATTTTTATAAAGATAAACTGGATATTAAAAGGTATCGATTGAACTTCTTATTAATTTTGATAGTTAAAAATGTGTGGTTTCGATTCGTGCTAGATTTGATGCATATTTTTGTGTTCCTTCAAGACGGGAGATAACTGCGGCCCACTTACAAAATGTCGAAGCGAAAGGCATCCAACAGTCCTCACACTGTCGTGGACATGGCCATCCCTTGGTAAGTTTCTCAAGCACTCTCACATAAGAAGACGGCTTAAAATTAAACCTTTTATGATAACCTCCCAAATAAGAGAGTCCCAGCTCTCTATATTTAGTTTCGTCCATCGTCGTCGACTTTTGAATGGGGCTGTGCGAATGAATGAGACATGAATAGTTTTGTGCATGCAAATGTGTATGAATTTTAATTTTAATCGAGCTGCAACAGAATTGCCCTCTGGGGCAAATAAAGTCTTATCTTATCTTATCAGCTATGTCTGGTCTCTGTGCTTCTCATAGTAGTGACTGGCTATGATTTGCCTAGTCCGCGCGGCCTATTTAAATTACTCTCCTAAAGTCACTTTAATATTATCTGGGTCTCAATTGTAAGCATATTACAATATAGTTTGTTAACCGCCAAAACTGTAAAATAGTTCGACAAATTTTGAGCTGTTATACGTAGAGTTCATGTCTACTTCAATGAAAGTGAACGTCACTAAATTTCTCAAGTTTTTGATGCAGAATACAATGTAACATAAATTCACTCTCTGAAATAGCCTGAAAAGGATGCAGAGTTTACAGTAAGAGAGATAGGGAAGGAAATGCAAGCTTCTTGATGGAGGAGCAGGGGTCAGTCAAGAAGGGAGAGAACCTGATCACTGACAAAAATTGATTTTAAGACTTCACGTAAGGTATTTTTTGACAGATATCATGAGCTCTTTTTCATTTCCTGTGTGGCATAACGAAGTGAGGATTACTGTACTGAGCTTGCAGCATGATATCACAGATACTACCATCCAAAAGCTCACCAAGGCATTCTTTTTTTTTAGCAGTTTACTAAAGTTTTTACTTTGCGTTGTTTTATTTTTTAAAATGTCAGCAAACAAACCCCAATTACCACTGTTACATTGTGATAATGGCTGTTTATTATGATTTTTAACATACAACATGATGATATGGTCTTCGTAAGCCTGATACTATATACTTAGAGCCAAACAGGTTCTTACTCTGTGTTTATGACAAAACTTCAAATAGTTGTTCACAATTTCTGCCTGCGACTTTTCTTTTTCTTTCCTACAATCTCAGAATCGTACTAAGTAATTGGCAGGTTGATATAAGAAACCCCAGGGTTGGATGTTGCCTGACATTTTCAATAAATAACCTATGGATGTTTTTATCCTGACCTGCGATACCATCCAATATCTGCATCAACCACATTCACCGTAACAAACCTTCAAGCAGCCTTCATTCTTTTTTTCCTAATTGTGACATCATGTGTGAAAAGTTGGTTTCATCCTATTCAAGCAGTGATCAGTTGGCAGTGAACTAGTAAGTTGTCTCATTGGTGGAGCTGTCACATATTGGTGGGTGGTCCATTGCGATTATATGCTATAAGATGGGTTTTTTCCTAAGTCTATGATTGTAGAATCACAATGCATTCTCAGATAGCAAGAACTCTGCGCTTATGGCTGTGTAACACTTGTCTGCACAATCCCTTTCCTTAGACTGTGGACACGTTTTTTTGGGCTAGAGGGAAAGGACGAATGGAACATTTTACATTTTGTAAAGTGTAAGTAGGTTTTGTAAAACACCACAAGCATGGCTTTGGAACAGCAACATACGAGTATTTTCTTTTTTCTGAATTTTGGATTGGTAGTTGTGTAATTGCTTGTTGTGCTGTTTTTTTTTTAACTTTATATTTAGTGCAGTCATATAATTGTGGTTTCCTGGTACTGGATCAGTACAATTTACTTAAGGCATTTATTCAGAGTATGTCAGGCATATTCGACTGAATATGTCCTTTGAGGGAAGATAATTTAATCTTAATATTCCTCAAGGACAGTGAGCAGTAATTTAGCACTTGGAGATAAAATATTACACACCTCCATTTTTGTTTAGGGTTCTTGCACGATAGGTGGAGGGAATTGTTTTTTGTTTTTTTTTTACGCCAAGCCAGCAACTAAGGTTGTATCATGGCAAGGCAGCCAGCCTTGCAAACAGATGCGACATACAGGGTAAAAACAGCATGCCCAAGATGAGAGGTGAACCCAGGACAGTCAACCTTCACCGTATTGGTGACAGGTGCTAACCATCATGCCACCAGATCACCCATTCTTGCACAATAGATAAAATTAATGCTTGGATTTTGTACACATCTCACACTTTGAACTCAAAAGCTTTCACAGATCTATTTTGGCAGTGCAAAAATAAAACCTCAAGTCTGTCTGAAAGTTCCTATCAATTTAATATTGAAAATCTTGAAAGTAAGAGAAATGCCATGAACATGAAACATTCAAATCACAGGACATAGTAGGGAGTTCTCCCTCTGATGTACACACATTTTATCTGTCGCTAGGTATAAATGGCATGTCTCTTCTTCAGCTGGGTCATGCAGCACCTAGTCGTAGTCCCGCCTCAGCTGAAAATTAAAATGGTGAAATTTATACAATCTGTTTCTCCGGCAAACCAGTTTTAAAAGAGCAGATAATTTAGAGCACACAGATTGTAGATAGAAGAAAAGTTCTGGACGAGTAAATTCAACGGATGAATGTTGAGTTTTCTCAGCCACTGCTGTCACTTAATATCAGTTGTAAAGAAAAAAGTAACTGTGGTAAATGTCATATTCCAGCATCTTACACCTTTGAATGACCAACCAATGAAAACTGCCCTTGATTTTGGTGCCAACTTATTTTTAATTGGCTAGTATCTTTTCTATTGACATATTGCTTTCTAAAAACAAAAATCAACCAGTCAAAGTCATTTTATCTCCTACCTTTTTGTACAACTTTTCCGTTATCCCACTTGCTTGTTTTGATGACAGTTTCATCACGGGGAGCAGCCTGAGCACGTAAATCTGGCTTCAAGCACCTTCGTACTACACGTGCACAGATTTGTGAATAATTGATGTAGCTGCAACAGATTTGTGAACTGAATTATTTATATATAACAGAAACATTTATTAATTCATATGGATTTCCAAATCAATATGTAGTATAATAGCACGGAAATTTTAACTTACATGTTTTTAATTAAGAAGACATAGCCGTGGTGCACAGATTTGTGAACTGATTGGTTGATGAAAATTTCCATAAGATGAAGGAATAGTTAATGTGTTTCTGATAAGATAAATTTGTGTGCAGTGGTCATGTTATTATAATTCATAATCACAGTTATCAGAATTACCTTAATAGATTTACATATATGTCCAGGGTAAGAGTGTTACTATCAGTTATTTTTAAAACATTTAACATTGTCTTCTTCACACTTTAAATCAGCTTTTTATGTTATCTTAACAATCATGCACAGATAAGACCTAAGATAATAGCACGTTTCTACAAGTGTTCTAAGGAAGCAAATGTAGAAACTATTTTGGTTTAAAAAAAAAACCCTCCTAAGCCATTTAGATGGAGTGCACCAGCGCATATAAAAAGTTGCTGACAAGAACAAAAGTCTGGCTTTAACAGTTATATCTTATTTAAATGCTGATTGCTGGGTTTGTTTTTTTTTTCTTTATAGATTTAAGGCATGAAAGGGTTTACATTCAAAATGTGTTACATATCTGGACCCTGAGCCATATTGTTTAAATCAATCCATGGATGTAAAGGGGAGGCGCAAATTTTGTATCTGTTATCGCATAGAGCTGTAGCTTTTCGTTGAACGTTTAACTAGTTCTATACCCCTGTGGTCCTAGGCCGGTAGAATAGGTACAATATACAAGATGGCACAATGAACGTCAGAATGCCCTGTCCTTTCACTGATTGCATTACTACCTTATTCGTGTTACTAGTGACGAGACGCAGACCTGAATATCTTTTATAAATATATATTCAAGTAGTATAAACCTGTGTCGACTAGTAAATTGTATTTGCTGAAGTGATTTCACGAGGCCAAGAGCAGCATAGGGCGCTGTCAAATACTGCAGTAACGGAGAAACAAATAGTAAATTAACACATAACACATCTGGTTTAGAATTAACCTGACAAACTTACTTCAAGCCAGCTTGTCTCCAAAACGTGGACATGATTATTGGTTGTTGTGAGCGTGGACCGAGCGATGGAGTCACTCAGGAGGGCACCTTCACAGACAGAGCTAGTCGTGGGTGTCAGCCTAGAGCCACCACAGTAGTTTCGTACACGAACAGTCGTCTGTCTTACACTGCGGCCACAAGTCTCAGCGCCTCAGTGTGGGGCACAAGATGGGAATTGATATATTTCTCTCTCTAGCTGTACAATTCATTTTATAAGTAATGATAGAATACGTTGTACAACTATTGAGCGGGGTTATGTGACGTCATCAAAACGTGTGTAGAGGCCAGCTGATCGCTGTGGGCACTTTTGTTATACAGTGTAATGTAACTCCGGGTTGCTACTACTGCAATCATTATGCACACTTGTTATAAATTCAATAAAACAAATAACATTTGAAAAAAATAGATGGAATTTTGTTATTGTCATAGCGAAATATTGTAGGTCACACTGATTTCATGTGTAATGGCCTGTCCGGGTCGTTTGTAGTGTTCAGCTGTTATAGAGCACTTCCACGACTTGGACGAGATCATTTTCGGTGTTTTTCGCATCACATGCCACACCCCATCATGCCAGTCTGTGCCAAAAGCCCTTTTAAAGTCGATGAAGCTGTGATAGAGGTCCCAACGATGCAGAATATACTTCTATATGAGGATGGGAAAGTTAAAAATCTTCTCAACTGTGCTGAAGTACTTTAGGCTTAGTTTTAGTACCAAACATATTTTTTCTCTCTATGGTTATAAAATGCATTCTAAAATTGTAGAATTAATGAATAGCTAAAGAATGCATTCTATAATTATAAAATGAATTATATAGCTAGAGAATACATTGTAGAGAGAGAATTTCACTCTTGGTGCTCCATACTTGGGAGCTTACCAGCAATGTATGCCCAGACATATATTTCACAATGTATGGAGTTGTAGGTAAACATGGAGGATGATCTTTTGTTTTTGATTTTAGAGGATGTTATATTGACTAATAAAAAAAACTGAGTGTGAATGTTGTTAAATTTAGGGATGTAATACATACTAATAAAAAATGAGTGTGAATGCATGAGTGGGCAGATTCATTTGGTTTCATATGAGTTTTTTGGGTGGGTTCTTGTTTGCTTTTAGGATTCTTTTTACTGCTTGGTTTGTAACGTGTAAGGAATTTGTTACATATTTCTCTCACTGTAGATACATGTACTTATTACTATCTATGACTTGGATTGCTGATTTTGTTAATGTTTCTACATCTTCAGTATTTTTCTGACATAGTAACCCTTTTATTTCACATCGTTTTATTTTTACTTTACTGTTTGAAAATTTGTTGCTTTAACTAGTTAAAACAGGGGAGATAATAAAATAAAACAGAGATATTGGTTACATTTCTTTGTTTCGGTATTAGTGGAAACCCTAAGCGCCTACAGACAGGGCAAGTGATAAGCATGTCAGGTGTTTCACCTGCATCCTGGATGACAGCTGGTGAGACTTTTGAGACAGAAGGAGAAAGGCAGCTCAAAGCAATGGCCCAGAGACAACTGAGAAAAGACATCACATTCAATGAGTGAGTGCTTTTCCAGTTTTGTTTACTGATCTCAGTGAGAGAGAGAGTGCTTGCCAACTTTGCCTTCTTGGCTGAAAGAAAGGGAGAGTGATCTTCAGCTTTGTCTGTTGGTCTCAGAGAGAGAGTGTGTGACTGCCAGTTTTGCATAGTCTTAGAGCATGTACATATGTATGTACATACCATTGAGCAGCCGTATGATTTAAAAAGACATTTGCATGCACATGTTTGTGTATATTTACAGTGTACAGTGCCATTTGGTAAGCTTTACATCATATTAACGTGTTCATGGTATATCAGATTGGGTATGCATACAAACAAGATAACAGCCTCATGAAGCATAGACTTAAGATATAATGGAAAGAAAGGTATTCTATTCAAAGTTTGTTCTTCATGTTTGTGATTTCTTTTAGGCTTTTGACCCAGAAGCACCATTTCGAAAAAGCAGGCCAGTACAAGCCTGATACCAAGGAGATAAGGGGGATCATGAGTCTTGGTGACTATTCATCTGTTGCTGACACTGACAGTTGTGTGGAAATGCTGCGACAGTGTGGGCTCAAAGATGATGAAATTAGACTTTACTTGTCTAAAATAAGACCTACTCATAATCAGAATCCTCAGGTTTGACAAAGTGTTTGAGTGTGTGTGTATGATGACTGTATTTTGTATTATTGAATTTCACTCAGTGGTTGCAGACTGGCACAAGCATACTAAGTCAGCATTTCATGCTCACTTAAGCATAAATCAAAGAAATTGGTAATTGATACTTTTACCAAGCTGGGCAGGGGACTGAAGTGAGGTTTGCTATCTAAATCTGAGTTGTGTGGTATATGTCTCAAGAGAAATGTCATCCAATGAACAAAATAAAAGAAAAGAAGAAAATAAACAAATTCAAACAATTCATGATACATCATTTTCTTTTCTGGTCAGGAATGATATTACCACAAATATAGTTGTCACCTGCATTCTACAGTGCCTTTCAGATGAGGAAGATAACTAAATAAAAACATGACAACAATTTAAATTTTAAATAAAACAATATAATTTGAAGAAAAAGAAAACACAAAGCAAATCTAAACAAGGCAGTTCCCCACAGCTCCACTTGAAATTAACACAACAGTTTCCACTTGAAATTAACACAACAGTCTCCACTTGAAATTAACACAACAGTCTCCACTTGAAATTAACACAACAGTCTCTACCGGTACTGACGCCCTCGACAAACAGACTGCTGATACCGACAAACCACGAATCGTTGTCTTTCACATCCTCAGCTACGTTTCCTGTCCCCTTCCGGCTATAAAAAAGAAATTTAAAAAAAATAACACAGCAGGTTTGTGACAATAGTAAATGTGAAGTTTAAGACTTTCAGTTGACTGCTGTCTTCTTTTCTGTCACGCAGAGTACAGCTATGACAATAAACCCAGCTGTTAAGCATGAGCGACTTCAAGCAATCGAAGCTAAAATCAGTGAGAAGGAAGCACTTCTGACTCAGGCTAATACGTTCAGAGGCGTGCAGGAACTGAGTCGACAGCAGCTCGATCTGGAGAAATCCCTGTTCCGTGGAACTGAGAGAAAAGCTGCAGCAATCGGTGGTCTGCTGACAAAACAGAAAACCCCAAAATCTGGAGTATCTAGTGACCCTATAAACTGTCTTCCAGAAATGTTGGCTGACATTGAAGCTCGTGCTCAAGAGAAGATAAAACAGAAGAGGAGGCATCGCAAGAAAAATCTGAAACACGTGGAGCCGACTGTGATCTCTGACGATATTTCAAGTGGAGTGAGTGACAGCTGCTCACATGGGCAAGACTTTGTAGGGTGTTTGACTCGAGAGGAAACACAAGCATTGCAACAATTATCAGCCAAGTCATCAGGTATTAATAAAATCAGTGCCAGGGACAGCCAGTCAGTTACTGTTGATGAGAAACTTGACAGACTTAAACAGCAAGATGTCGAGAGAAATAGACAGATGCCTACTTTGGCAGTGCATGAAAAAACTTGCACAAATCAATTGCAAGACAACAGCGCTGCTGAGAATGCAAAGGAGAAAGCTCATAAACCGAAAGTGATTGAGAGACATATAGAATTTGTGCCGCAAGACTATATTATAGAGAACAGGCTGAGTGAAGACGAAATCAGATGCTTACCAAAGTTTGAAAACTATGAAGCTGGTAGTCCAGGCAATGTAAGCTTTTTTTTTGGTATTGTATGAGTGTTGTATTGCTACTAGTGCATTGTAAGTTACCCTCCTCCCCTTACATGTTGTTTTGTGGCACTGAAAGGAGGCTAGAAGGAATTTTTGAATGAAGGTGTTTAAAAGATGTGGAAATACTTTAATTTTTGTTTTATTTTATAAATCTTTCTTGGCAATGTTATTTTGTCAATACAGTGTATATGTATTCTCTCCTTCATGACCATTATTGAAATAGGGAGCTGTCTATTATGTCTCCTGGGAACTGGTTGAAATTTCTTCATAATTCATATACCCCATTCATGCACACACGTCTTAACATGTCTCAAGTAAAATAAAATTATCTTACATTTGCCTCCACATGTTACTCATATCATCTTCGAAAGGAACAAAATTAAATGTGCTGAGCTTGAGTTCTTTTCCAACTCTGATAATTTCTTTCAAACACACACACACTAGTGCATGTTTGAGAGATAGCCACTGCAGCATCGGCAGATAGGGCCTCGTTCTTTCTACTCTATTAGTCTACTCCAGTCTTTTAGTCTATTCCAGTTTGCTGGTAAGAGCTTAAGTATTTGCAGTTGCTGTGTGAGTAAATCTTGATCTTAAGTTTAAAGCTTTTTTTCCCTTCTTGTGCAAACTGCATGCCTGTGACACTGATCAGTGGCTGCTTTTCCTCTCATGCAGGTTCTGTATGTAAAGAACCTGTGCAGTCGTACATGTGAAGCGGACCTTGTCTCACTGTTTGGTCGCTACCAAAAGCCTGATGGACCCCCCATTGTGTACAGGCTGATGACGGGCAGAATGAGAGGGCAAGCTTTCATCACGTTTGAAAGTGAGTACAGTACAGCTCAATAGCTGGCCGTGCGTCTGCTTAGGTTCGTTGTTTTTAACTAGGAGGATAATTTGGATGTATGTCGATTCTGTGCATTTGGATGTGTGGAATATTGTTTAACACATGTAACAAGAGTACTTACACCAGCATAATGCATATATATTGTGACTTTATTGTTTAGTCTATTATTTTTGTTGATGAGAGCTCAAAAGACTGTACGCTAGTTTTATGTTTCAGATGTGAAAACAGCATCAGATGCCCTCACACTTGTGAATGGCTTCAAGCTACACGAGAGGCCTTTAATTATACAGTATGGAAGAAGACCCAATTCTTGAGAAAATGTTGTAAATCAGACACAATGGTACAGAACAGATTTTGAACTGAAAGTCATGATAGATAGTAGAAGTGATCTTTGTGACCCATTCCAGATTGGTGCATTGATCTGTAAATAGTAATAAACCTAAGCTACCAGTCCTGCTAGGTGTTCTGTTTCTCACCAAAATACACATTGCAGATACCAGATACAATTTGAGCATGTAAAAGAGTATTTAAAATCTTCGCTTTGTGGACGTCTTTTGACTGTGTGTGTTCAATGGCTAGAATAGACCACAAGCTCTCAACCCTATGCTGTGGATTCTTTGAAGGCTCCTCCTCCTACTACTTTACTGAAATCTTGTCTGTCCACACTCCTGCCCCAAATCTTCGCTCATCAGACTCCGCATTCTACCCTCCCTCCCACAAAGACAGTCATATACGGACAACGGACGTCCTCCCTCTGTGCTGCTCAGCAGTGGAACTCTCTTCCTCATCACATTCGCCACTCGGACTACTAGGCTACATTCACACGCTCTCTGTAAACATATCTGTTCACTAAGTACTATCCCTGAATTACTTTTTTTTCAGTAGCACGACATATATGACATTTATCACATTGATTACTACATTCATTCAGTATAGAAGTGGGGAAAAGAGTAAAGAGGAAAGAGGTGGAGAAGAAGTGAAAGAACATCCCAGCTTCCACTAACTGCGCTTATATTAATAATTTTTGATATGGTTTCCAAATAATTTCAAATAGGTCCAATTTACTACTTAAAATACTATGGTATCTTTCTATATTATATCTGTATTTTACAATCTTTAAAAAGGCATGTATAGAGGCTGCATCGTTTTTCCATTTGCATACATAAATGTAATATTTTGCTAACAAGATAATTAGGTCTAACACTTTGTCCGTACAAATGTCCTGTACACCAAATAAAATAAGTTTTTCAGAAAAATTAAAATTTCTTAGTGTTGTACATTTACTAATCATGACTAAATGTAAATCTCTCCAGAAAACACTAACAAGTTGACATTGCCATAACAGATGACTTATTGTCTCTTCATCATTAAGACATAGCACATTTGGGGGAATCAGCAATCTTTCTTATAAAGAGAAACCTGTTAGTTGGCAAAGTTTTAACTGGAACCATTTTAGTTGGTTATCAGATGTTGTCTTATGGCATTTGTTAAATACACGTTTCCATGGTATGTTTTCAAAGGTAGAGTCCCATTTCACTATTCCACTAGGCAGGGAGTCAACATTTCCAAGCATTAATTGTACGATTTATTTCCTTGACAAATTATCTCCCATACCTTTTCTTTTCTTTCCTCAGTTCCTTTAATGTTTTTGATCTGTAATTTATTTTGAAACTGTTTAATTGCATTTAGAACTCCTGCGAACTGTAGAAAGTTAGTGGTCAAGTTGAGGAATTTTAGCTGAAACTCCTGGTATGTGAGATAGTCACCATTTTCTGTAAGTAAATGTCTAACTTTGTAGATATCTTCTCGATATCTGCTGGATAATCGTAGCGACAGTCGAGCGATTATGATATCCACTTTCACAGTACTGTACTGGACTCTACGACTCCCGCCGCACGTGGAATGAGGCGCACGTACAGTTCGACTTACGACGCTAAACCTCGTAAGTCGGAATGAGCGTCGTATAAAGCGTCGTAAGCACGAAACGACGTAACTCGAGACCGTCGTAACCCGAGGACTACCTGTAATCTTTTAAAATGTTTCAAAACATCATGCCCAAAAGGGTTGTGTATTCTATTAACTAATGCATTCACAAATTCACAACCTAGAGAATGTAGTTTATCAAGTTCAGGATACAAGTATAGTGTAGATTCCTTTAATACTGCCTTGTTGTAGAAAAGTCTCTTTAGCCAACTGATTTTCATTGCAGATAGGAAATAATAAATATTAACCATTTGCAGACCACCTTTTATGTAAGGTTGACATACCCCTTTCTTACTGATTTTAGCCGCTTTCCAGTCCATAGAAAATTAAACTCCCTGGCAATACTGCCTGTCATGCCAACCATCATGTAGCGACTCCATCTACACTGTTTATAGTACCTACATCCCTTCATACCTTCATACATTGCTTTACATTCTACTCTTGTACCTCATCTTTATGTTAAGCGGTCCGGTGTCGCAACAGTTAGCCTGTCACCAATACAGTGAAGGTTGGCTGTCCTGGGTTCAACTCTCGTTTCGGGCACGCCGTTCTTTCTCTGCACGTGACGTCTGTTGACAAGGCTGGCTGCCTTGCCGTGATGTAGCCTTAGCTGCTGACACGGCGTAAAACACCAATCCCACCAATCCCTCATCTTGATGTTGTTCAGTGTGTCTATATGTACCTCACTGTCATCTCACTGTTATCTTTTATTTATCAGACTGGTGTTCACACAAAGTGTGATCTATCTTGATCATGATGCTGTGCATTATAAGTTTACATTCTTCTTGAATGGCTGTATGTGTTTAAAGCTAATCCAACAACTTGCCAGTTAGACCCAATGTCCACAAACCTTATTCTTAAGTGTTTAGACATTTTAGTTTCTGCCATCACCAACATCGTAATGTCACTAGTCAGTTTGTAACTGGTGTGTTCCCATCTTTGTTTAAAGATTCCCTGCTGAGGTCCTTCCTTAACAAGTCCACGCTTGATGTCAATGTGTTGAACAGTCATCAACCAGTTTCCAACTTGTCTTTTCTCTCAAAGGTCACAGAGAAAGTAGTTTGGACACAGCTGTGGGCCTGCTCACAATAGCACCACCTTTAGTCCCAAGCTCAGCATACAGACCTGTTCACAGAACTGAAACTACTTTAATCAAAGTGAACACAGACATGTTATCTGCCCTTGACAGTAGTGATGTTTCTGTCTTAACTCTACTGGACCTGTCTGCTGCATTTGACACCATGGACCACTTTCTGCTCCTTCATAGACTACACACCCTGTAGGGGATTTCTGGACCTGCACTAGTGGGGTTCAACTCCTGTCTCACTGATAGGACGCAGACTGTGTTTGTTGATGGTCAAACATCTCGCCCTGCTCCACTTTCTTGTTGTGTCCCTCAAGGCTCAGTACTCGGCCCACTTCTGTTTATTCTGTATATGAAGCTACTTTCATCTTGCATCCACTCTCACAACGTTTCTCATCAATCACATGCTGATGATACACAGCTGTACTGCTCCACTCCACCGCCGTAGTCTCACTCTGCTACCAGCGCCATAGAAGTCTGTATTCATGAAGTCAAAGACTGGATGGTGACAAACAAACTGAAACTCAACGATGATAACACGGAAGCCCTCGTACTTTGAGAAGAAGAAATCCATCTTCACTTGCTTGTCCACCAAGTCACAGTCACATCAAGGTGGGCGACACCAACATCACCTTTGTGTCCTCCATCAGTAATCTGAGATGACTCTTACTAAACAAGTTACAGCTGTCTGTCAGTCTGCTTATTATAATAGACAAGTAACAGCTGTCTGTCAGTCTGCTTATTATAATAGACAAGTTACAGCTGTCTGTCAGTCTGCTTATTATAATAGACAAGTTACAGCTGTCTGTCAGTCTGTTTATTATGATAACTTACAGCTGTCTGTCAGTCTGTCTGTTATGATAGACAAGTTACAGCTGTCTGTCAGTCTGACTATTATGATAGACATGTTACAGCTGTCTGTCAGTCTGTCTGTTATGATAGACAAGTTACAGCTGTGTGTCTGTCTGTTTATTATATTAACTTACAGCTGTCTGTCAGTCTGTTATGATACACAAGTTACAGCTGTCTGTCAGTCTGTCTATTATGATAACTTACAGCTGTCTGTCAGTCTGTCTGTTATGATAGACAAGTTAGAGCTGTCTGTCAGTCTGCCTATTATGATAGACATGTTACAGCTATCTGTCAGTCTGTCTGTTATGATAGACAAGTTACAGCTATCTGTCAGTCTATTATGATACATAAGTTACAACTGTCTGTCTGTCAGTCTATTATGATAGACAAGTTACAGCTGTGTGTCTGTCTGTTTATTATATTAACTTACAGCTGTCTGTCAGTCTGTTATGATACACAAGTTACAGCTGTCTGTCAGTCTGTCTATTATGATAACTTACAGCTGTCTGTCAGTCTGTCTGTTATGATAGACAAGTTAGAGCTGTCTGTCAGTCTGCCTATTATGATAGACATGTTACAGCTATCTGTCAGTCTGTCTGTTATGATAGACAAGTTACAGCTATCTGTCAGTCTATTATGATACATAAGTTACAACTGTCTGTCTGTCAGTCTATTATGATAGACAAGTTACAGCTGTGTGTCTGTCTGTTTATTATATTAACTTACAGCTGTCTGTCAGTCTATTATGATAGACAAGTTACAGCTGTCTGTCAGTCTGTCTATTATGATAGACAAGTTACAGCTGTCTGTCAGTCTGCCTATTATGATAGACAAGTTACAGCTGTCTGACAGTCTGTTTATTATGATAACTTACAGCTGTCTGTCAGTCTGTCTATTATGATAGACAAGTTACAGCTGTATCATAATAGACCGTCTCCTAACTATTCCTGTCACCACAACAACATACAACACATGGCCACAGGAGTTTTAGTTATTGTGCAGAGAAACAATGGACCTCTCTACCTGTCCATACCCGGCACCTACCCGCTGTTGAGTCCTCTACACGTGCACTGAGCACACCTGTAAACATGTAAACATGCCTCCTAACAACAGTCCACACAATGCTCGTCCTTTTCCACACCCTCCCCCCTTTTTGCTTGTTGCTACTTCCCTCCTCGTCTTCCTCTGGAGAAAAACGATTTTCTCAGTTGTTGTTGCTCGGTGCCTCTGTGTGTTTTCTATATTTGTGTCCTATTCGTCGTCAGTGCTGTTGTTTATTCTTCTGTCTCTCGTATGTTGTCCATGTTGTCCCTGTCTCATTCTTGTCTTAAGCGCTAAGAGATTGGGGGGAGAATGGAAGGGAGGAGAGGGGCGGTAACAGTTTGCAGTGGTTGGCAGTTCTGTTGGGCAAAGAATGATTTGGTGATGGAGGAGCGCCACCTACAGGCGGCTTGCTTTTCTCAAAATGAAGTTTGTGGCGGGAATAGATTGTGTTTCTCCCGACCTCGAAACTGAAATTTCTCGCTTAGGTTTGAATTAGAACTTTGAATTTCCGCACTCACAGGTCGAACCCACATCTGGTGAATGCTTGTTCTTCTCTCTCTCTGGGCTCGTGCGCCTTCGATGTGTGCTGACGAACTTTGAACCCGCCTTCAGGCACTGTAAGCAGAAATATATTATCAGCGTCAGAAATTTAGAGTAGAAGAAAAAACTTTGGAAGAGCATTTACAGTTTCATAGTGTCATAGCGGGAGACTAGAAGTCACTACTCACTAGTGTCATAGTGAAAGACTAGAAGTCACTACTCACTAGTGTCATAGTGAAAGACTAGAGGTCACTACTCACTAGTGTCATAGTGAAAGACTAGAAGTCACTACTCACTAGTGTCATAGTGAAAGACTAGAAGTCACTACTCACTAGTGTCATAGTGAAAGACTAGAAGTCACTACTCACTAGTGTCATAGTGAAAGACTAGAAGTCAATACTCACTAGTGTCATAGTGAAAGACTAGAGGTCACTACTCACTAGTGTCATAGTGAAAGACTAGAAGTCACTACTCACTAGTGTCATAGTGGGAGACTAGAAGTCACTACTCACTAGTGTCATAGTGAAACTAGAGGTCACTACTCACTAGTGTCATAGTGGAGACTAGAAGTCACTACTCACTAGTGTCATAGTGAAAGACTAGAAGTCACTACTCACTAGTGTCATAGTGGGAGACTAGGAAGTCATATCACTAGTGTCATAGTGAAAGACTAGAAGTCACTACTCACTAGTGTATAGTGAAAGACTAGAAGTCACTACTCACTAGTGTCATAGTGGGAGACTAGAAGTCACTACTCACTAGTGTCATAGTGAAAGACTAGAAGTCACTACTCACTAGTGTCATAGTGGGAGACTAGAAGTCACTACTCACTAGTGTCATAGTGAAAGACTAGAAGTCACTACTCACTAGTGTCATAGCGAGAGACTAGAAGTCACTACTCACTAGTGTCATAGTGAAAGACTAGAAGTCACTACTCACTAGTGTCATAGTGGGAGACTAGAAGTCACTACTAACTAGTGCCATAGTGAAAGACTAGAAGTCACTACTCACTAGTGTCATAGTGAAAGACTAGAAGTCACTACTCACTAGTGTCATAGCGGGAGACTAGAGGTCACTACTCACTAGTGTCATAGTGGGAAACTAGAGGTCACTACTCACTAGTGTCATAGTGAGAGACTAGAAGTCACTACTCACTAGTGTCATAGTGGGAGACTAGAAGTCACTACTCACTAGTGTCATAGTGAGAGACACTAGAAGTCAGTGCTAGAAGTCACTACTCACTAGTGTCATAGTGAAAGACTAGAAGTCACTACTCACTAGTGTCATAGTGAGAGACACTAGAAGTCAGTGCTAGAAGTCACTACTCACTAGTGTCATAGCGGGAGACTAGAAGTCACTACTCACTAGTGTCATAGTGAAAGACTAGAAGTCACTACTCACTAGTGTCATAGTGGGAGACTAGAAGTCACTACTCACTAGTGTCATAGTGAAAGACTAGAAGTCACTACTCACTAGTGTCATAGCGGGAGACTAGAGGTCACTACTCACTAGTGTCATAGTGGGAAACTAGAGGTCACTACTCACTAGTGTCAGTGAGAGACTAGAGGTCACTACTCACTAGTGTCAGTGAGAGACTAGAGGTCACTACTCACTAGTGTCAGTGAGAGACTAGAGGTCACTACTCACTAGTGTCATAGTGAGAGACTAGAGGTCACTACTCACTAGTGTCATAGTGAGAGACTATAGGTCACTACTCACTAGTGTCATAGCGGGAGAGACTAAAAGTCACTACTCACGTGACCCACACGTGACCGACCAGATGTCAGACCGAGCATCATTTGTGCTAGAGACACAGGTACGATCGGTCGTTGTTTATCTGTCTTATGTAGTGAGGTGTGTGACGACAGAGATGTGTGGGAGAGACGACAGTGCAGTCGTTTGTCAGACGTCTGTCCCTCAGTGCCACAGGCACCGCGACCCTCCACACGCTGGCTGGTAATGTCACGTGACATTACCCTAGTGTTACACACAGGCCAGAGGCAGCACACGCTGCACCAGCTTTTTCCTTCAACCTTAAAGCCACAGGAAAGGGAAGTCACCCCCGACTTGACACTGTCACGTGCTCATGGAGGGGGAATGCAAGCAGCAATTCCACCCCTTCCTCCCCACACCTCCATCCACCCACGCCGTCAAAACGACAAGTTTTCTGATGTTTACTAAATGTTTTCGTACTCACTAGTGTCATAGTGGGAGACTAGAAGTCACTACTCACTAGTGTCATAGTGAGAGACACTAGAAGTCAGTGCTAGAAGTCACTACTCACTAGTGTCATAGTGAAAGACTAGAAGTCACTACTCACTAGTGTCATAGTGAGAGACACTAGAAGTCAGTGCTAGAAGTCACTACTCACTAGTGTCATAGCGGGAGACTAGAAGTCACTACTCACTAGTGTCATAGTGAAAGACTAGAAGTCACTACTCACTAGTGTCATAGTGGGAGACTAGAAGTCACTACTCACTAGTGTCATAGTGAAAGACTAGAAGTCACTACTCACTAGTGTCATAGCGGGAGACTAGAGGTCACTACTCACTAGTGTCATAGTGGGAAACTAGAGGTCATACTCACTAGTGTCAGTGAGAGACTAGAGGTCACTACTCACTAGTGTCAGTGAGAGACTAGAGGTCACTACTCACTAGTGTCAGTGAGAGACTAGAGGTCACTATCACTAGTGTCATAGTGAGAGACTAGAGGTCACTACTCACTAGTGTCATAGTGAGAGACTATAGGTCACTACTCACTAGTGTCATAGCGGGAGAGACTAAAAGTCACTACTCACGTGACCCACACGTGACGACCAGATGTCAGACCGAGCATCATTTGTGCTAGAGACACAGGTACGATCGGTCGTTGTTTATCTGTCTTATGTAGTGAGGTGTGTGACGACAGAGATGTGTGGGAGAGACGACAGTGCAGTCGTT
Organism: Pomacea canaliculata; assembly: GCF_003073045.1. Classification (NCBI taxonomy): domain Eukaryota; kingdom Metazoa; phylum Mollusca; class Gastropoda; order Architaenioglossa; family Ampullariidae; genus Pomacea; species Pomacea canaliculata. The sequence continues at coordinate 42,900,146 of NC_037592.1, read as the reverse complement.
TGTCAGACGTCTGTCCCTCAGTGCCACAGGCACCGCGACCCTCCACACGCTGGCTGGTAATGTCACGTGACATTACCCTAGTGTTACACACAGGCCAGAGGCAGCACACGCTGCACCAGCTTTTTCCTTCAACCTTAAAGCCACAGGAAAGGGAAGTCACCCCCGACTTGACACTGTCACGTGCTCATGGAGGGGGAATGCAAGCAGCAATTCCACCCCTTCCTCCCCACACCTCCATCCACCCACGCCGTCAAAACGACAAGTTTTCTGATGTTTACTAAATGTTTTCGTATGTTTACTAAATGTTTTCTGATGTCTACTCAATGTTTTCGTATGTTTACTCAATGTTTTCGTATGTTTACTAAATGTTTTCTGATGTTTACTAAATGTTTTCTGATGTTTACTAAAAGTTTTCTGATGTTTAGATGCTTTCATTAATGTTTTTATGTTTATTTAGCTCCATTTGTATTGTATTATAAGTGTTCTCGTGAACAAACACCTACACAGCCTGTAAGTTTCAAACAGCGAGTCAACAGGGGCTGGCGATCCATGCAATCTATTTCCTTCATTCCTTATGGGAAAAATGTTTCGGATCATTGTGTCCACAAGGGATTGCGGTCGTTAACCGAGGTTCCACTGTATATATATATCCTGTGTATATATACCCTGTGTATATATATCCTGTGTGTATATACCCTGTATATATATATATCCTGTGTGTATATACCCTGTGTATATATCCTGTGTGTATATACCCTGTGTATATATCCTGTGTGTATATACCCTGTGTATATATACCCTGTGTATATATCCTGTGTGTATATACCCTGTGTATATATCCTGTGTGTATATACCCTGTGTATATATCCTGTGTGTATATACCCTGTGTATATATCCTGTGTGTATATACCCTGTATATGTATCCTGTGTGTATATACCCTGTGTATATATCCTGTGTGTATAGTGCTGTGTGAAGGGCCACAGGAAGGACCAACATGACCAGGCTGCTGTTGATGTGGACTTTGAGCTGTTAGGTGCTGAGTGCAGGGCGCTGACAGCTGTGTGACAACTGACACAGCACAGCACATCATTGTGAAACTTATTCTATCATCAGCCGGAAGTCAAACACACTTCCTGTAGCCAGTCACCGACTGACCTATGAAGTTTCGAACCTTGTGTTTTGTGTGACGCCCGCAGGTCAGGAGAGGAACTGAAAGGTCGACAGACTAGGAAGCTGCCCTCACTGGCTGCACCAGGTGACCGGTCACACCATCTCTCTACCCTCCGGTCACTTCGTTGACAAGGACTCGAGCTTCGTCCATCCGTATCTAAGCAAAGGGTAATTAGGAATTACCTGCATTACATGTGACATATCTTCAGTATGGACGTATGTGTTTGACATTGTGAACTGAATTAACCCTGTTTGTTGGTTCGTTAATTGTTTACTAGACAACAACCACAGTTTACAAAGTCTTGGCGAATTTTTGGACATGGCGTAGCGCCCATATTGAAGATTTTGTACGATTATTTTCATTTTCTATCTAAACTGTCATTTCTAAAATATCTTAATAACAGGCGCATGGAAATGAAGGGGAAGTCACTGACATGACTGTCAGAGTGTAGAATGTGCTAATGTCACGCTAAACGTGGTGTTCGTGACATGACTGTTTGTGACATGAGCTAATGTCACTCTAAGCTTGATGTTTGTGACATGTACTAATGTCACTCTAAGCTTGATGTTTGTGACATGACTGTTTGTGACATGTACTAATGTCACTCTACGCTTGGTGTTTGTGACATAACAAACTCCATGCGGCGACAACTCTGCATCATTCTCCTGGTCGGAGCATGCGCAGGTGTGTGCCAAGTAACGTTGTCCTCAGCTGTGGTGTCAGCTGTGGTGTCAGCTGTAGGGGAGGTAACCACGCCCAAAGGTCACTCCCCAATAAAGTGTGACGTGTATTGTTGTAATTGCAATAAAGACACAGCTCTGTGTACCGGCGAGAACCGTCACCTGCATTACCTCCCCCGACTGCCAGCGACGATCCGCGAGTTCCGGATGATGAGGGCCGACCTGCCCGAGCTGTCGCGCCCCCTACTGGCCAATTTGTCCAACTTCCAGATCGTGCGACTGAACCTGACTTCAAACAACATCACCAGCATCACCTCTGACGCCTTCGTGGACTTTCCTCACCTGAAGATCCTGAGTCTCACTAGCAACAGGATCCCGGTAACGGAAGTGCAGGCCTCGCTCAGAAGTCTCAGTACTGAGATGACCTCACTGTACTTGGATGACATGAAGCTCGGCCATCTTCCCCGGGATTTCTTTTCTGCCGCGGCCTTCATAGGCAAGAGGATGTCCATCCTTAACCTGCAGAGCAACGACTTCACGTCTTACAACAATTCCGCTTTTAAGGTTTTCCAACTCATCGACAAGCTGTACCTCTCCCACAACACCCTCGGTACCTTGAGGCTGGATGCCGTGGCAAACATCAGTTCGCTGGACCTCGCGTGGAATGCTGTGCACCAGCTGCCAGACTTCTGCATCTCTTCTGGTCAACCAACGGGCAGTGGAACAAGCGTACCAGCCATTCACAACCTGTTGTCGCTTCGTCTTAAAAACAACAACATTCCGAGCATCCCGAAAGGGACCCTACGTGGCCTGTGCTTGCCCAGCCTGCTCAAGCTGGACATCAGTGGTCTCAAGCTCGCCAAGCTAGAGAACGACTTCCTGGCGGACCTGCCGAAGCTGGAGACTTTGACGGTCTGCGAGAGCCGCTTGCTGTCGGAGTACGAACCGTTTGCCTTCAGGAGTGGGAGCCTGCGGAGGCTGACGTTGTGCAGCAACCGGATCCTGAACCGCAAGTCGCTGAAGGTGGACACCGCCTTCCTCCACTGCCCTAACCTCAGCGACCTGCGCATCACCAACACCAAGATGGTCATGCAGGACGAGGACGTCCGGCAGCTGCTGTTGCCACTCAAGTCCCTGCAGGGCCTCTATCTGGAGGACACGTCGCTAGGCAACCTCCCCGAGGACACCCTCTGGCGTCTGCCACGACTGAAGGTACGAGATCCTTGAAATAAATACTCGATGAAACTCTCGGAGTCTTTGAAGGCAATACACACGAACACACCTACTTAAAGACACAGCATTAGACACAAATACAGAGGGACTGGCACTCGACCACAGTCACACACACACACAAGGAATAATGTAAACATACTTAATGACTTCCTCCCCCACCAACAGCTGAGTACCTTGTATATCAGGGCATCACACACGACTGCAATGTCCAGATGTTTGTTGTCAGCTGTTTCTAGTCTCCACACTAATAATAATTCTCCATCTTCTCCATCTCTTGTGTTATTTGTGACGCTGGCTTTGTTACGGCTTTGACCCTTTTACCTACATCACGTGTCTCTTTATGTTTGAGCATGGTGGATATGGTCGACACAGTCACGTGACACAGAATGACTCGTTCAGACACACGTCTGCCCCTGACACTGAGTTCTTATTTCCTGCGGTGACATTTGGTGACTGACATCTGTCATGACATTGCTGTTTGTTACCTGTCCGCCTCGCATCAGATCCTGACGTTCCGAGGCAACCACCTGGACCCGTTCCGGTTGGGGCTGGCACTGGCCAACGTCAGCAGCCTGGACTACCTGAGTCTGCAGGCCAACGCTCTCAGCATCGTCAACGAGTCCACGCTGCCCTGGGAGGTCCGCCTCAACCTCAAGAAGCTCGATCTGTCTCGAAACCCATTTCTGTGCTCCTGTGACCTGCTGTGGTTCAGAACGTACGTCACCGCACACGACCTTTCACCTCGGGGTATCTGTCTTGGTAACCGGGGTGTCTGTATTCTGCCAGTGCGCCTGGTTGTTGTTACAAACACTGTTGATTGTTGATTGTTGTAGCAGTTATTCTGTTAGTGTCCATCCACTGTTTACTTTGTCATGCGTCAAATGAAAAGTTCTTCTGACTTCACGCACGCACGCACGCACGCCCCACCCCCTACACCCCCACCCAGTCGTGTGAAGCAGGGTTAGGGTTGTGGTGGTCAGCAGGTCAGCAAGGTAACGTGTATGTGACGTATGACCAGTGGTCAGTCAGGACCAGTGACGTGTGTGACGTGTGTGACCTACAGGTGGCTGGAGGACGTGACCCGCAACAAGACGATCCAGGTGCTGGCCTGGCCCCAGCAGTACCGCTGTGCGGCGCCCGTGTCCATGCGGGACACCTACCTGGTCAACTTCCGCCCCACGGCCCACAGCTGCGCCGTGAAGAGCTCGGGCCTGGTGCTGCTGGGAGCCCTGGCGGGCGCCATGCTGGTGGCGCTGACGGTGACGGCCGCGCTGTGCTACCGCTACAGGTGGTACCTCAGGTTCTACATCTACCGCCTGAGACGCAGGGGCAAGTACAGGCTGATGCAGGTAAGGGTCCAGGTACTTACCTGCCTCATGTCCTGCTGTGGAGTATGTACAGTAAATGTACTTCCTCTGTTCCTGCTGCATAGTGTACACTTGCTCTATTCGTGTTGTACACTGTTGTACACTGTCTCAGTTCTTACTGTACAATGTTGTACACTGTCTCAGATCATGTCGTACAACGTTGTATACTGTCTCGGTTCATGTACATTGTTGTACACTTGCTCTATTTGTGTTGTACAATGTTGTATACTGTCTCAGATCATGTTGTATACTATTGTACATTGTCTCAGTTCATGCTGTACACTTTTGTACACTTGCTCTATTCGTGTTGTATAATGTTGTACACTGTCTCAATTCATGTTGTACAATGTTGTACACTGTCTCAGTTCATGTTGTACAATGTTGTGCACTGTCTCAGATCATGTTGTACACTGTTGTACACTTGCTCTATTCGTGTTGTACAATGTTGTACACTGTCTCAGTTCTTACTGTACAATGTTGTACACTGTCTCAGTTCATGTTGTGCAATGTTGTATACTGTCTCAGTTCATGTTGTACAATGTTGTATACGGTCTCAGTTCGTGTTGTGCACTGTCTCAGTTCATGTTGTACACTGTCTCAGTTCATGTTGTACACTGTTGTACACTGTCTCAGTTCATGTTGTACAATGTTATACTCTGTCTCAGTTCATGCTGTACAATGTTGTACTCTGTTTCAGCTCATGATGTACAATTTTGTACACTTTTTCTTTTCATGTTGTACAATGTTGTACACTGTCTCAGTTCATGTTGTACAATGTTATACACTGTCTCAGTTCATGTTGTACAATGTTATACACTGTCTCAGCTCATGCTGTACAATGCTGTACTCTGTATTCTTGGTTTTGACTGCTACAGACTGTCTCAGTTCCTGTGTACACTGTTGTATGCAATTCTCCATCCCTTACCTTCTAGAACAGGGGTGGGCAATTAATTTTCCCAAGGGGCCGCATCAGAAATTGGGATGGTTCCAGAGGGCCGGACTAATATAGTTAACTCAGTTTTACCCAATACTGTATATATAGTATATATACTGGCGGGCGGGCCAGCGGGCAGGCCGGTCAGAGACAGGAGGCGGGCCGGATCCGGCCCGCGGGCCGGCCTTTGCCCAGGTCTGTCCTAGAGTTATCTGTGCCTTTGTCCACCCACCTGGCCTCACACTGCACCACGTGACATGTCTGGTAGGTGGAAGCTGCTGACGGTGGTGAAGGGCTGCCCCTGTTTAACTACGACGTGTACCTGGCGCACAGCTCCGGCGACCTCGAGTGGGTTAACGACGAGTTGCTGCCCTTGCTGGAGGGTGAGCACCGCTTGAAGGTCTTCCTTGAAGAGCGGGACACTGAAGGGGGGACAATCGCCGACAACATAGCCAGGTAGGGTTTGGAGGCTCTACAGTCTAGGTCCTCAAATGTAGATTTTCTTTCTACTTTCTGCCTTCCGTTGTTTTAGTCACCCAACCTCAGTGACTAGTTGTGTAGCTGTCTGTGCGTGCGTGTGTGTGTAGGTACATGGACAGCAGCGCGCGCATCCTCGTGGTGATTAGCGACACCTATGTCCGGGAGGGCTGGCGTCAGTACGAGTTTGAGCACATCCTCTACGCCGCCATCGAGCAGGGCAAAGACATCATCGTGCTGTTGCTAGGCAACGTACAGGCCGGCCGCATGACCACGGACATGCGCAGAATGCTGACTCGCGGCACCTTCCTGCAGTGGGGGGACAGTCAGGAGGCCAGAGCCACCTTCCGCGAGGGACTGAAGGTGGCCATCAACACGGAGGACATCAGGCCGGAGTCTGTGTGTTGAGTGAGCGAGGGACTGAAGGTGGCCATCAACACGGAGGGTGTCAGGCCGGGAAGGGGAGGAGGGGGGACATGCCGATTGATTGCCGCCAATCAGTAACACACTGTCTCTTAGTGGACATGAGATAATCAATGTGTACCATGTTGGTCCATCGCGAGTATTCTTACCTTTTTCCGTTATCAGCATTTTTCTCGTTTTTTTCTCTAAAAACATTTGCTGAACTGTTTATTGCCTTTGGTCTGTTGCTTGTCAGTCTACTGACTTCACCTTTCCTCGGCCAGTTCTCGTGATATATTGCAGTGACCGTCATTGCCAGTCATTATTTTAACAGTTTAATTTACTGTCTCTGGTGACATGAGATCATGTGGAGACCAGAGTCTCCTGACGATTTCAGCCTCGTTCTTGATTATTAATGGGCGTTTCCGCTTTTGCTGTAGAGTTAAACTGTAACCCATCGACATCTTCATGGTATCTGTAGATCAACTTTGACATTTCATTAACTTGCTTCTCGTGTGCTTGTTTGTACAGCACCACGAGCTTGTCTATAGGGCTGGCGCTTTATAATTGGACTATTTTTTATGCTGCACCAGAAGAAAACAGGAATTTTAAAGGTGGGGGTGGTAGTGGGTGTGGCTGGTGTTTCACGCCGAGTCAGCAACTAAGGCTACATCGCGGCCAGGCAGTCAGCCCTGTCAACAGATGCCACATGCAGAGAAAAAAACGGCCTGCCCGAGACGAGAGTTGAACCCAGGACAGTCAACCCTCAGTGTGTTGGTGACTGGCGCTAACCGCTGCGCCCTGGGGCTGTCCAGCAGAAGTCAGACCAGAAATGTACATTTTGAGGTGAGATGACAAACTGCTGAGCCTGAGGGCAGTTACAACCATCAGGGGCAATAAAACTAAGGGAACAGGTGTCCAGCACATTGGAGACTCGTTCTGGGGAGTAGTGTTCTCCACACAGAGCGGGCACAGCACTAAGGTGGCGCGAGATGCGGAGACCGACTGTCGGCACTGACGGCGCACGTGGCAGCGTCTCTTGACAGTTTCTTGCATCACCATCTATCTTGTATGCATCTGTTAAACGGTTTACTGTCTCAAACTCTGTTTCAAATGTAGTCGGTGTTTGAAGATTTAGGCAGACAGTTATGAAAAAACTTGAAGCCAACCTGCTGTATACATTGTTTGATGTAATGCTTGATATTTATCCCATGAAGGCTTGCTTCTTGAACAATAAAAATATTTTTGTTCGTAGTTTTTATTTTTTTGTCACGCGCAGCCTCGCTCCGGCTGACCCTTACTCCTTTAGTCAGAACTTTTTCCTCGCGCACGTTCGCGTAACAGCACGTGAGTAACGTGGCATCTCATTCATGCAGCCAATGCACGTGGTCACGTGGTCACAAGCGCCTCGCGATATAGCTGGCAGGTGACGTGGGAGGGCGATGGGTGACGTCGCACATGCAGACCAACTGCAGACATGTCACGAGGTGTGATGTAGGCGGAGCCCACGTATAACCCACGTCTGTCCCTTGAAGTTGGAGAGGACTGGTGTACACCACACCACACTGCTGTGTACAACTGGTGTGTACCATACTATGGTACTGTGTACAACTGGTGTACACCACACCACACTGGTGTGTACAACTGTTACATGACACTACATGTACTATGTACAACTGGTGTACACCATGCGACACTACTGTGTACAACTGGTGTACACCACACTGCTACGTACAACTGTTACATGACACTACATGTACTTGTACAACTGGTGTACACCACACTATAATACTGTGCACAACTGGTGTACATCACACCATACTACTGTGTAAACTAATGTACACCACACTACACGTACTGTGTACACTGTACAGGTCTACAATCTTGTAGGCGCTACACACGACACTACATATGCTGTGTACAACTGTGTACACCACACTACATGTACTGTGTACAACTCTGTACACCACACTACACGTACTATGTACACTGTACAGGTCTACAATCTTGTAGGCGCTACACACGACACTACACCACAAACACATGAACACTAAAGAAGCAGGCTCCTCTGACGATCCTCCTCCCTGGGAAGAGACAGAGAACCGCTTGACCACCTGCAGGACGGGTACAGGCTGACACAAGTGAGTCAGCGACGGATGCCATCGGAAATAGAAGAGCTGGGGTATACATCCAGTACCCCGATGGACACAGACAGACAGTAGCCAGCTGACCCTGACTGCACTAACTACAGAGCCCAGGTCATCTGTGCAGTGAACTGTGTCCGCACACAGCAGGCTCACCTTCACAGGTGGTGTTCCTCATGATGTCCTGTCTGCTCTACAGGCAGCCACCCACACCCGGCTACCCAAGCAGACAAATCTCCATTGTGCAGTGGATACCCTCACACTGGCAGGTTGAAGACAGCGAGCAGGCCGACCAAAGGGAAGAACTAGGGGCTGAAGCCAGGCATGGAAATAAGGTCAGTCTAACAGAAGTGAAGACCAGCATCTACCCATCACAGACTATCCCAACCACCAGACAGCTGCCGTCACGTGTCCAAACCACGTGACAATTATTAGGACAGAACACAACAGACTAAAGCGCCACCTTTACCGCAATCTACCTCGGGTGTCATCCCCAATGTGCTCCTGAGAAGACGAAGAGCAAAGCACGGAGCCCGTTACAGGAGTGTAGGCTCCTGCAGGAGGACACCAGACTTTGCAGATGACTGCCAGTTGATGACCTAATTATTCCTGCCTTATCTGTCCTCTGTCTCTGGAACTAACGGTAACTGATTTCTCCAACCGTGTGCAGCTGTCTGAATTGTGATTATCAGTCTGTTGTGACGGTTGTTGACATCGTGCTGACGGCTTCCGACTGTCCGAAGTGTTGTGGAATGTCAGGAGATGTTCCCAAGCCACGTGTCGTGATGTCCGCCGTGCACACTCAGTGTGGCGTCACGTGACTCAAGTCTTGTACAGAAGTCAAACTGCACGCACGGGTGACGTCCGTCATGCACGTGCAGGCGCTGAGACGGGTGTTCGCACACACTTCTGTGTATTTCTGTGCGTGAAGACCGCACGTGCTGTTTCAAGCTGTATCCCATCGCCCACCGCGCTTTGATGCCATCTGCTTTCTACTTTTATGGAAAGTCGCAAAGCGATGTTGGGGTAGTTACTGTGACAAATGTCGAGAATATTTAATGGCGAAAGGACGGGGTGGGACGTGGAAGACAAATGGAGTGATTGTCAGGCTTGGTGCCGTCTCAGTGGTGCCAGAAGTCCAGGTAACGGTCGCCGGGAAGCAGCTTCCTGGTGTGACGTCACGAGGGGGCGGTTGGTGCCGTTAGTTGCTCGCCGTCCAGCTGCCATGTCGTCGCCGTGGAGAAGAAATGAAAGAGGAAAAAGACATAAAAGATTCATCGCGATCTTGACACCTCACTGCTCTCTCAGCTCATGCCTCCTGACGGTCTTTGTGTGGCGCCAGTGGACCACTCTACCCACACAGCTCGCTGGGAACATGCTAGAAGTACCTGTACTTAGTGCCGTGTGCATGGTACTGAGCGACTTCCGGTGTACTTGTACGTGGTACTTAGCTACAGACTTTGTGGCCGGTACTTGGCACTTGGTCTTAGTACTCAGGGACACGCTTGGCACTTACAGGCCTGATGCTACGATCCAGCGGCTTGAAGGAAGCAGACAACTGATTGGTCGACGCACAGACGTCGGAGGCATGAGGCACGTTCACTAACCCATGGGGTACGGTGTACCTCCTCAGCTGACCCAGTGGTAGTCACGTGGAGGGCAGGTAACACAGGCAGGAGTCACATAAAGCTGACTTCCAGACAAACTGCGATCTCTCTACATCGTCTCTCTACATCGTCTCTCTCCGTCTCTCTACATCGTCTCTCTCCGTCTCTCTCCATCGTCTCTCTACATCATCTCTGTCCATCGTCTCTCTCCATCGTCTCTCTACATCGTCTCTCTCCGTCTCTCTACATCGTCTCTCTCCGTCTCTCTCCATCGTCTCTCTACATCATCTCTGTCCATCGTCTCTCTCCATCGTCTCTCTACATCGTCTCTCTACATCGTCTCTCTCGTCTCTCTCCATCGTCTCTCTACGTCATCTCTCATCGTCTCTCCATCGTCTCTCTACATCGTCTCTCTACATCGTCTCTCTATCGTCTCTCTCCGTCTCTCTACATCATCTCTCTCCATCGTCTCTCTCCGTCTCTCTACATCGTCTCTCTCCGTCTCTCTACATCGTCTCTCTCCGTCTCTCTACATCGTCTCTCTCCGTCTCTCTCCATCGTCTCTCTCCGTCTCTCTACATCATCTCTCTCCATCGTCTCTCTCCGTCTCTCTACATCGTCTCTCTCCGTCTCTCTACATCGTCTCTCTCCGTCTCTCTACATCGTCTCTCTCCGTCTCTCTACATCGTCTCTCTCCGTCTCTCTCCATCGTCTCTCTCCGTCTCTCTACATCATCTCTCTCCATCGTCTCTCTCCGTCTCTCTACATCGTCTCTCTCCGTCTCTCTCCATCGTCTCTCTCCGTCTCTCTACATCATCTCTCTCCATCGTCTCTCTCCGTCTCTCTACATCGTCTCTCTCCGTCTCTCTCCATCGTCTCTCTCCGTCTCTCTACATCATCTCTCTCCATCGTCTCTCTCCGTCTCTCTACATCGTCTCTCTCCGTCTCTCTACATCGTCTCTCTCTCTCTCTACATCGTCTCTCTCTCTCTACATCGTCTCTCTCCGTCTCTCTACATCGTCTCTCTCCGTCTCTCTACATCGTCTCTCTTCATCTTCACTCTCCGCTGTCTGAAGCCAGTCGTGATGCCCTCCCTTATAGACACAGTCACACGCATTTAACACACAGCCACGGGTGGGCACACACACACACACAGCTACGGGTAGGCACACACACACACAGAGCCACGGGTAGGCACACATACACACACACACAGACATACAGCCACAGAGAGAGACACACACACACACACACACGCGCGCGCGCGCATAGCCCAAGGACTGTCGACTCGCGCCGAAACAGATTGCTTGCGGTGCGCATGCGCTGGACTAAGTTATTGCCGCCTTTCCGGTTTGACTTTACACAGTGTCACAGAGCTACTGTCGCAGTTATTTACAGATGTCCAAACGTAAGATCACAACGACTTGATTGTGACCCTGTCGTGACCCTGAGCTTGTAGAACGTGTGTGTGTGATTGACCTTGCCCGCCCTCGCCCTATGCTCTTCAGGGATGCAACAAGGACTAAACTAAACTAAACTAAACTAAACTAATTTACTTTGTGTATGAGTGAGTGTACGTTGTACAAGTGTGTGTGTGTGTCACATGCTACTGTGGGTTGTTGATGATATTGTTGATGATGTTGTGGGTTGTTGATGATGTAGTCTGTATAGCAGGGTTGTTGATGATGTAGTCTGTTAGTCTATGATTGTCATGTAACAAAGCGCTTTAAGCAAATCGTTGAAAAGCGCTAGATAAAGCCTGATGATGATGACAATGACGATGATTAGTAGTAGCTGTATTACTGGAATAATTCGGCTTTCTACTGGTTGCTGTTCCAGATCAAAAAAGTCACAACCGTAGAAATAATCAAACTATTAATCACACAGTATAAACAACATTTTCCAGGACTGGTGTCTTGACACTGGCGAGGACTGCTGAGTGCTGGATATGCTTCCTGTCACCAAGGATGTGTGTGGGTGGACGGCTGTCTGTCTGCCGAGACCAACGCTTAGCCTCTTGCCAAGTTCTCCGCTGTTAAACCCTATTTAGCAATAAATTATTTAAAAATAAGCCAAACACATAATATTAATGTTCCCAAAAGCTCGAATAACTTTTCTGGGGCTGGACTCACTCAGCAAACCAAAGTTACTTTATGGCTTTTATCTCTGGTTTACCTGACTTACCTTCAGTGAAATGGGGTAGGGACAGGGACCCAGTGGGCTCAGTGACAATTCACCTTCTAAACTAATGTGATATATTTGACAGAATCTGCTATTATTTATTTGCCTGTAGATCTCTACCTATTATTTTACTTTCAGGTGAAGGCAGCTGTCATCACCTCATCCCAGCAAGTCTACCCACGGAGTGTATGCCCAAAACGACCATTGAAACACCCGGGCCTAAAACTAGGAAGCCATCAGTGAGCATGAATTAATCATCACTATGATACAACACGGCCACTGTCAAGAGCAATGTGTGATTAATAAATAATGTGTTTTTAAGTGAAACTATTGGTGATTTCTCTTCTTCCTCCACCCACCCTAACAACTTAGTATTCTTCAGACTGAGTCGTTACATCACTGGAACTATCCTAAAATGCCAAGTACAGCAATTCTGATGTTGTCTGCCTTTTTTCACTTGTTAGGCTCAGGGGCCATCTCCACCACCTGTGGAGAGAGTGAAAGACTACACTTAGGAAGAGGTCCACAAGGCAGCAGTCAAAGATCCACCTTCCCCATGGCATATACTGTCAGATACCAGTGACAATTTTAGTCTAGCTTCTTGGTCACAAAAGTGCATTGGATTTTCTTGTTCATAACTTTACAGCAAACATTAAACAACTTCAGTTACTGAGCTCTTAACAACTTCCTGTTTGTATGTTTGTGCTGGTGTAACAGGTCATGCTCTAGAGAACTTTGGTGACAGGCTAATGTTGACAGTCAGTAACTGTAGTTACACTCTTACACTGCACAACAGATGACACAGGTAACAGGAAAAATATTGTTTTTTATTTTCTGCTGTCCCAGGACATTTGTTGATATCAGCAAGTGCTAACCCACTCTGACAACTACTGGTAAAACACAAACCAAAGGACAAAGTGCTCACCTGTCCACCAAACATTGTCTAAACAGACTCAAACTTTAGAAGAAGTTCAACCAGTGTGAACTTTAATTGTGTAAGTTCCCTTCTACCCAGAATGTGTCCCTGATTTCACAGCAGGTTCAGAAGCTCTTATTCTGGTGTCAGCTTCATGTGTGGCTTCTTTTAAACATGACAACATGTCATTCTTCTCATTATGAGACAATTTAACTGCTCGTTTCTTAACATCACATAGTCTCCAAAGTACTTTATAATATCCTTCCTCGTCAGTCACCTTGCTTGAATCAGCTGCAGACTAATTATTAGGCAAGTTATAGTTTTTGTTTGCCATCGTTTCAAATACCATTCGGCAGACCCATGTTGCTGCCTGGGATAGACTATGGCTTTCAAAATCTTGACAGTGAATTAAAAGTTCCTTGTGAAATTTTTAATATGCCTTTTCTTATTTGAACCTACCCCACATAGCCTACCCTTCTTCACCAAACACTGGTCAAGAAATGTAAATTATTTGAAACAGTGCAGGTCCTGAAAAAGTAGAGATATAAAATGTGATTTCATTTGAAACAATTTCAGAACAGTTTACTAGAGTCGCATTATTATTATATGGAAGTTGCATCCAAAAAATAAAAAGAAAGTTGAACGAAACATAACTGAATATAAGATCAATATCATTCACATCATATATCAGTGTCTATCAGGACAAAGCAGCATAAATGTACACAAGAAAAGAAGTGCAGCAAGGCACCACAAGACTCGTCCCCGATGTCCATGATGTCCACGCAGACCTTCAGAAGCCGATTATGATTAAACAAAATAATTTATTTCTCTACAAGCTCAAGTAGAAAAGCATATCAAAACAAACCATGGAAAAACTAGCTACCTTTCTAAGCTGTTTTCACGCCGGTCTGACAGGCGACCCGACGATTTGCCTACTTGTGGATATTCAGTTAACTATCATAATAAATGCAGTGACAATAATAATAATAATGATAATAATGCAAAAGCATATAACTGTCCCTGTGTGTGTGTACAGCCGCAGTGGGGCAGCCTGAGGGCGGGTTCGGTGTATAGAAGCTGAACTTGTTGACAGGCAGCTTCTGGTCTCTTTGTTGTGTACCTCCCCCCTCCACAGAGAGAGAGAGACAGAGAAGACCAAGGCGAAGACACAATGAGCTCACAAACCTACCAACACAATGGAGCAGCGTGGTTGTCACCGGCCGCCATGTCATCAATTATTGACGACACTCGGGTACAACCAAAGTCTGGAAGCTCCACGAACAGGTTTTCCTCCCTAACATCAGGGGGAGTACAGTCAGGTGACAGAGGAAGTAGGAGCAGCTCAAAGGCTTTCTGTGAGATTGTTTTGTAGTTTAGTGTCAGACCACAGAGTGCAGCGCCTGGTGTACCCACCACATCTTGAAGGCCGAACAAGCTGTCTGCAGACTGTGGTGAGCTGAGTGCATGGGGTACACTTTGCCCCTTATGTGTGCGCGTGCACCAACATTTGTCTCCCCCTGTGTGTGTGTGTTGACGGGTGGGTGGAACAGCATTAAAGGTGAGACAAAAAAAAAGAGATTCCAGACAATTAGCATGTAGATGGACAAGAGACAGTCCAACATAAATATATTAAAAAATTCTTGAAAACATGTGTATGCCCTGTGAAACACGAGAGACAGAGACAGAGAGGAGACAGAGAAACAAGTACGTCTACCCTGAGAGACTAACAGGCTGTAACGACGACTCCGGGTGGACGGTCCGTTACACACGATACACTTAATCACGAGCACCCGATGATTGTCGGCTCCTGATTTCTCTCCAGCACGCGGGTGGAGGCGAGTCCGGGGTGGGGGCTGGGGCTGGGGGTGCAGGGTGTTTGTGTGATGGCAGATGAGGTTCATGGTTGCCGCAGGCCTGGGGGCTTCTCTCTTCTTTCGTCATCAATTTTGCATGGCAGCTCTCTCCCGTTCCTTTTGCGCGTCTGTGTCACGCTTGACAGACTTTGGGTGAGCGCCACTCACCGCCACACGGCGACAGGACAGTGGTGTGGGTAGGTGTACAGCAACAGTCAGTGAGGCCGACATACAGGTCTGACATGACTGACATACAGGTCTGTGTCTGACATGAGGCTGACATACAGGTCTGTGTCTGACATGACTGACATACAGGTCTGTGTCTGACATGACTGACATACAGGTCTGTGTCTGACATGACTGACATACAGGTCTGTGTCTGACATGACTGACATACAGGTCTGTGTCTAACATGACACATACAGGTCTGTGTCTGACATGACTGACATACAGGTCTGTGTTTGACATGAGGCCGACATACAGGTCTGTGTCTGACATGAGGCCGACATACAGGTCTGTGTCTGACATGAGACTGACATAAAGGTCTGTCTGTGACATGAGGCTGACATACAGGTCTGTGTCTGACATGAGACCGACATACAGGTCTGTCTCTCACATCACATGAGGCTGACACACAGGTCTGTGTCTGACATGAGACCGACATACAGGTCTGTCTCTCACATCACATGAGGCTGACACACAGGTCTGTGTCTGACATGACTGACATACAGGTCTGTGTCTGACATGGCTGACATACAGGTCTGTCTCTCACATCACATGAGGCTGACATGCAGGTCTGTGTCTGACATGACTGACATACAGGTCTGTGTCTGACATGACTGACACACAGGTCTGTGTCTGACATGACTGACATACAGGTCTGTGTCTGACATGACTGACACACAGGTCTGTGTCTGACATGAGGCTGACACACAGGTCTGTGTCTGACATGACTGACATACAGGTCTGTGTCTGACATGACTGACATACAGGTCTGTCACTCACATTCACCATGATACAGTCTTAGTTGCTGGCACGGCGCGTTAAAAACAAACAAACAAACAAACTGTGTGTCACGTGCCAAACTAACTGGGCTTACTTCAGGGGTAACCGTCTTGGGCCCTTGTCACGATTAATGTGAGTGGTTCACCCTGTTTACGCCATACGCAGAGGCAAAAAGAGACAAAGACTACCCTTCTACTTCCGCTCCTCCAACTTCCTTTGATCTTTTCTGAAGCTTTTCTCTGTTGGACTGAGATGCTGAGGCGCTGTTCGACTTTGTTAGCTCATCAGAGCTGGACTGTCAGCCGCACTCCTCTCTCCCCTCGTGAGATACAGTCACCTCACCTCCAGCGACACACCCTCACAGGCAGCACCCACCGCACCCCGAGACGCAAAACATCAGACACATGAACGACATGGCAAGTCGGTAAAACGATATGGAAGTTGATAAACCGATATGGCAAGTTGGTAAAACGATATGGAAGTTGATAAACCGATATGGTAAGTTGGTAAACCGACATGGTAAGTTAGTAAACCGATATGGCAAGTTGGTAAAACGATATGGAAGTTGATAAACCGATATGGTAAGTTGGTAAACCGACATGGTAAGTTAGTAAACCGATATGGCAAGTTGGTAAAACGATATGGAAGTTGATAAACCGATATGGTAAGTTGGTAAACCGACATGGTAAGTTAGTAAACCGATATGGCAAGTTGGTAAAACGATATGGAAGTTGATAAACCGATATGGTAAGTTGGTAAACCGACATGGTAAGTTAGTAAACCGATATGGTAAGTTGGTAAAACGATATGGCAAGTCGGTAAAACGATATGGAAGTTGATAAACCGATATGGCAAGTCGGTAAAACGATATGGAAGTTGATAAACCGATATGGCAAGTCGGTAAAACGATATGGAAGGTTAGTAAACCGATATGGAAGGTTAGTAAACCGATATGGTAAGTTGATAAACTAACATGGCAAGTCGGTAAGAAGCCTGACATGTGAAGCTAACAAAGTCGGACAGCGCCTCGGCATCTCCTTGCCTCAGCCTCCATCCAGTGCTGGTTACAAGGCGTGTGGAGTACGCGTGGAAGCACATTCCACCACAACCCAGGCCTGATGCTGTGAGGCCCAGGTCACGTGTCGGTAGCGTGACACACTCAGTGCAAAGTGCACGAGGGCAAGCCACGTGCTTGCAGCTCTTAAGTGGGATGGGAGAAGGGACTGCAGCTTTCTAAGCAGCGTCGCTGCCATAGGCCACGGGTGGCACAGGCTCTGTCGCCGGATGTGAAGAGGTCCTGGGGTATGTGGTGTGTGATGTGTCACCTGATGTAAAGAGGTTGTGTGGTATGTGATATGTGGTATGTGATGTAAAGAGGTTGTGTGGTATGTGGTATGTGATGTATCACCTGATGTAAAGAGGTTGTGTGGTATGTGGTATGTGATGTGTCACCTGATGTAAAGAGGTTGTGTGTTATGTGATATGTGGTATGTGATGTAAAGAGGTCCTGTGGTATGTGATATGTGATATGTGATGTGTCACCTGATATAAAGAGGTTGTGTGGTATGTGATATGTGGTATGTGATGTAAAGAGGTCCTTTGGTATGTGATATGTGATGTGTCACCTGATGTAAAGAGGACCTGTGCTATGTGGTATGTGATGTATCACCTGATGTAAAGAGGCTCTGGATGTAAAGGAGACATGCGGGGTGTTGTCACAATGTAAACAGCACAAAATAAACACCATTCACCCATTGAACTGCTGTCTGACAATAAACTGACAATAAACATCGACTGCTCCGTCTACAAATAACACAGAAGCTGTTTATTTCAGTCCGTCATAACAAATTGTAAGTCATCACAGTTCAAAGGTTAACACGCTTGGTTTAACTGCATGTTGTAGTTTGGTGCACTGTGGTCTACGTTCACCTGCACACCCAAGGCGCCATGGGTGTACCTGGTGGCCGGCTGGCTGGGAGGCTGGCTGGATGCAGCAGCAAGCAGACGACAGCAGCAGTGCGGTGGTCTCCGTGGCGAGGCCGCCTTTTTTAATGGCCTCCGTGAAATATTCATAACGGACCGCGGGTACGACGTCGGCAGCTCCCCCGCTCCCCCGCTCCCCCAGTCTGCAGGTGGGAGGGGGACTGCGCGGCGTGAGAAAGTGCAATATATAATTCATTCACATTAACAAAGGCAGGTAATGTGAAGGCACTGGCTGGCTGTACACTGTCACAAACACGCCGTCAGTCACCCACACACCCTCAACATCACACACTAGTCACAAGCACCGCAGGTGGGTGGGTGGCGACACCACTCGGGTGGAGAGGAAAACACACGACAGGCCAATAAAAACAAACTGCAACACTGCGAACTACAAGGTACACAGCATGGACGACTTTCAAAGAGAAACTACAACACTGCTGTCGTCTTCATCGACAAACCAAGTAAACTATCACCGACATTACACAAGTCATCAACGTTACATCCACGCTCTCATTACACAAGTCATCAACATTACATCCATTCCTCATTACACAAGTCATCAAAGCCACATCCAAGCTCTCATTACACAAGTCATCAACGTTACATCCATTCCTCATTACACAAGTCATCAACGTTACATTCCTCATTACACAAGTCATCAAAGCCACATCCACGCTCTCATTACACATGTCATCAACGTTATATCCATTCCTCATTACACAAGTCATCAACGTTACATCCATTCCTCATTACACAAGTCATCAAGGGTCCACTGTCCACACACAGAAGTGGACTGACTGTAAGTGACAGACAATGGTGTCAGTGGCAAGTTGTGTAATGTGCAGGTGGCACTGACACCGAGAAATGGGTTTACAGGCTGTAAAGGTCAAAACTACTGTCACACTGCACTGTCACACTGTGTCAGGTGTCACACCATCAAATATCACAGTGGAACACTACTGCAGATCACACTATCACACCCTGTCACACCGTGTCATGTACCACACTGTCACACCGTGTCACGTATCACAATGTCACACCGTGTCAAATATCACTGTCACACCGTGTTAGGTATCACACTGTCACACCGTGTCAAATATCAGTCACACCGTGTCACGTATCACACTGTCACACCGTGTCAAATATCAGTCACACCGTGTCATGTACCACACTGTCACACCGTGTCACGTATCACAATGTCACACCGTGTCAAATATCACTGTCATACCATATCACGTATCACACTGTCACACGGTGTCAAATATCACTGTCACACCGTGTTAGGTGTCACACTGTCACACCGTGTCAAATATCAGTCACACCGTGTCAAGTATCACACAGTCACGCCGTATCACGTATCACACTGTCACACCGTGTCATGTATCACACTGTCACATCGTGTCACGTATCACACTGTCAAACATCACTGTCAGTATTATCAAATACCAATGCGGAAGGAGGAGTGACTGGTTTGACGGCCCCAGCTGTAATTCTGTCCCAGCATGCTCCGCGCTTATCTTGGTGACGTCAGCGGACTGTGTAGGGTATAAGGTACTAAGGTAGTCATGACAACCATCATATAAAGTGTCAGCTGAGGACAGTTATTAACGATGGACTGTAATCATTCAGGTTTTATTAGAAGTCAAGCAGAGTGGCCCACCCACCCTGTTTCCTACCCCTACCCCTACCCCACCTCTACCCCTACCCCTACCCACCTCTACCCTACCCCTACCCCACCCCTACCCCTACCCACCCCTACCCTACCCCTACCCCACCCCTACCCCTACCGCTACCCCCACCCCTGCTTAGTTTCTGTGCCACTGAGCTCCACCCTCACACTTTTGTCCTCTTTGCACTCAGTGAGTAATGCTACTTACACTCAGATTATTTTGTACCTACACCCCGCCCCCATCCTTCCTACCGCTGGTATGTTGTCCTCCTAACAATCCTCCTGTCGTCTTGACTGTCCTCCTGTCCTCCTAACAATCCTCCTGTCCTCCTGACTGTCCTCCTGTCCTCCTAACAATCCTCCTGTCCTCCTAACAATCCTCCTGTCCTCCTAACAATCCTCCTGTCCTCCTGACTGTCCTCCTGTCCTCCTAACAATCCTCCTGTCCTCCTGACTGTCCTCCTGTCGTCTTGACAGTCCTCCTGTCCTCCTAACAATCCTCCTGTCCTCCTAACAATCCTCCTGTCGTCCTGACTGTCCTCCTGTCCTCCTAACAATCCTCTGTCCTCCTGACTGTCCTCCTAACAATCCTCCTGTCCTCCTGACTGTCCTCCTGTCGTCTTGACAGTCTCCTGTCCTCTAACAATCCTCCTGTCCTCCTGACTGTCCTCCTGTCTCCTAACAATCCTCCTGTCCTCCTGACTGTCCTCCTAACAATCCTCCTGTCCTCCTGACTGTCCTCCTGTCGTCCTTGACAGTCCTCCTGTCCTCCTAACAATCCTCCTGTCCTCCTAACAATCCTCCTGTCCTCCTGACTGTCCTCCTGTCCTCCTAACAATCCTCCTGTCCTCCTGACTGTCCTCCTGTCCTCCTAACAATCCTCCTGTCCTCCTGACAGTCCTCCTGTCCTCCTAACAATCCTCCTGTCCTCCTAACAATCCTCCTGTCCTCCTGACAATCGGTTGTTCCTTTGACAATCAGCGTGCCGCCCTCCTACCCATCAGCCTCTTTATCTCGTGACAATCAGCCCATCGGCGGGACAAATCACATTCCGCTACAACTGTGTCGCACGCAAGCCTGTCCCCCGGGTGGCAGGCGCTGGGCGGGTGGCGTCTTGAGAGGAGGTCGAGTCGTGTCCTCAGCTCTCCACTCGACCTGCGCAGCACCTGTCCTGCTCCTGTCTAAACACCTCCGTTTCCTTGGCAGCATCTCGCCTGCTCCTCAATAATTGATCAGCTCCAGAGCTCACCTGCCGGGTGATCGATTGATTGGCTACCTGCGAGCTGTCGTCACAAGCGTCTTCTACAAACGGTGCACGCGATCTCCTCTCCTCCCTCTCTCCCTCTCTCCCTCTCTTCCTCTCTCCCTCCCAGACTCCTTGTCTTTTCTCAGACTGTGTCGGCTTGTATGTACTACAGTATACTTACTGTATCAGGTCACTTGTAGGTACTACAGTATACTTACTGTATCAGGTCACTTGTAGGTACTACAGTATACTTACTGTATCAGGTCACTTGTATGTAGTACAGTATACTTACTGTATCAGGTCACTTGTAGGTACTACAGTATACTTACTGTATCAGGTCACTTGTAGGTACTACAGTATACTTACTGTATCAGGTCACTTGTAGGTACTACAGTATACTTACTGTATCAGGTCACTTGTAGGTACTACAGTATACTTACTGTATCAGGTCACTTGTATGTACTACAGTATACTTACTGTATCAGGTCACTTGTATGTACTACAGTATACTTACTGTATCAGGTCACTTGTAGGTACTACAGTATACTTACTGTATCAGGTCACTTGTAGGTACTACAGTATACTTACTGTATCAGGTCACTTGTATGTACTACAGTATACTTACTGTATCAGGTCACTTGTAGGTACTACAGTATACTTACTGTATCAGGTCACTTGTATGTAGTACAGTATACTTACTGTATCAGGTCACGTGTATGTACTACAGTATACTTACTGTATCAGGTCACTTGTATGTACTACAGTATACTTACTGTATCAGGTCACTTGTAGGTACTAAAGTCTACTTACTGTATCAGGTCACTTGTATGTACTACAGTATACTTACTGTATCAGGTCACTTGTAGGTACTAAAGTCTACTTACTGTATCAGGTCACTTGTATGTAGTACAGTATACTTACTGTATCAGGTCACTTGTAGGTACTACAGTATACAGTGGAACCTCGGTTAACGAACTTAATCCGTTCTGGAAAACTGTTCGTTATCCGAAATGTTCGTTATCCGAAACAATTTTTTCCATAAGAAATAAAGGAAATAGATTTAATTGGTTCCCAGCCCCTGTTGACTCGCTAATATTTGAAAGTTACAGGCTATATATATATAGGTATTTGTTTTAATGAAGACAGTTATAATGCAGTTTAAATGAAGTTAAATATAAAAACATTAACGAAAGCATTTAAACATAAGAAAACTCGCCGTTTTGACGGCGTGGATGGAAGCAGGTGTGGGGAGGAAGGGGTGGAATTACTGCTTTGATTCCCCCTCCATGAACACGTGACATTATAAAATCGGGGGTAACCTTTTTCTGTAGCTTTGAGGTTAAAGGAAAAAAACTTGTCCAGTGTCTGTTCCTTCTGCCTTTTGTAAAACTCTTCGGTAATACAACATCACATCCGACAGACGCATGCCACCTTCATACTTTGAAATCATTTCCTTTTTCAATTCATTTGTTGGCCGCGTCCTTGTCATTACCTCACTACTATTAATTGCTTTTAATCTTCTTTAGAGCCATGATTGAGGATTATCTTATTAAAATAAAGCACAACAATCACTAAATAAGAAGGATGCGCACAGGTAAGGAACGACTGATCGTAACTGTCTCGAGCGCGAATGATGACTGCTGGTCGGTCACGTGTGGTTCACGTGGCTGTTCGTTATCCGAAATTTTGTTCGCTATCCGAGACAAACTTTTAACGAAATTTTTGTTCGTTAACCGAAATATTCGCTATCCGAGGCGTTCGCTAACCGAGGTTCCACTGTACTTACTGTATCAGGTCACTTGTAGGTACTACAGTATACTTACTGTATCAGGTCACTTGTAGGTACTACAGTATACTTACTGTATCAGGTCACTTGTATGTACTACAGTATACTTACTGTATCAGGTCACTTGTAGGTACTACAGTATACTTACTGTATCAGGTCACTTGTATGTAGTACAGTATACTTACTGTATCAGGTCACGTGTATGTACTACAGTATACTTACTGTATCAGGTCACTTGTATGTACTACAGTATACTTACTGTATCAGGTCACTTGTATGTACTACAGTATACTTACTGTATCAGGTCACTTGTATGTACTACAGTATACTTACTGTATCAGGTCACTTGTATGTACTACAGTATACTTACTGTATCAGGTCACTTGTATGTACTACAGTATACTTACTGTATCAGGTCACTTGTATGTACTACAGTATACTTACTGTATCAGGTCACGTGTATGTACTACAGTATACTTACTGTATCAGGTCACTTGTAGGTACTACAGTATACTTACTGTATCAGGTCACTTGTAGGTACTACAGTATACTTACTGTATCAGGTCACTTGTATGTAGTACAGTATACTTACTGTATCAGGTCACTTGTATGTACTACAGTATACTTACTGTATCAGGTCACTTGTAGGTACTAAAGTCTACTTACTGTATCAGGTCACTTGTATGTACTACAGTATACTTACTGTATCAGGTCACTTGTATGTACTACAGTATACTTACTGTATCAGGTCACTTGTATGTACTACAGTATACTTACTGTATCAGGTCACTTGTAGGTACTAAAGTCTACTTACTGTATCAGGTCACTTGTATGTACTACAGTATACTTACTGTATCAGGTCACTTGTATGTAGTACAGTATACTTACTGTATCAGGTCACGTGTATGTACTACAGTATACTTACTGTATCAGGTCACTTGTAGGTACTACAGTATACTTACTGTATCAGGTCACTTGTATGTAGTACAGTATACTTACTGTATCAGGTCACGTGTATGTACTACAGTATACTTACTGTATCAGGTCACTTGTAGGTACTACAGTATACTTACTGTATCAGGTCACTTGTAGGTACTAAAGTATACTATATTCTCACAGGTCACTTGTATGTACTACAGTATGCTATATTCTCACTGTGACCTCTCACTGTGACCTCACTGCTGTGACTTGTGCCCACAGCTGCCTTCCCAGGATGCAGTCATGTCCTGTCAGAACACTGTGTCACGGGGGAGAGTGCTCCCGTCCTCTGTCTGCTTCCTTCCTTCCTGTGAAAGACGAGCTGGTGCCAGGCACACGACACTGAATAATGGCTCCAGCAACAAAAACATCGCAGTGAATGCAGCTCATCTAGTAACACAGCAGCAGAGGGAACAAGAGAGGGGAGCTCACTCACTCACTCACTCACTCACTCACTCACTCACTCACTCACTCACTCACTCACTCACTCACTCACTCACTCACTCACTCACTCACTCACTCACTCACTCACTCACTCACTCACTCACTCACTCACTCACTCACTCACTCACTCACTCACTCAGCTCACAAGGCTAAAAGTGAGGCTGAACTTCATCGCCTTTCGACCTGCTGCTTCCTCACCGGAATTAAAAACTTCAGATGACAGTTACATTATTATAGTGTTGATTATATTATTGATTATTTGTTATATTGATTATTATAAATTATTAAATCCTTCCTTACAGTCATTACTGACCTTGACATTGCTTCTGGCTAGAATGACCCTCATGTGACCCCCCAGGGCCACCTCAAGGAGATGTTGGGCAGCGCAGAGATCTCTGCCGATTGGAGGAAAGGTGTGATAGTCGACACCTGAGTGACTGCAATGCCTGGACAGACACACACCACTGTTGTCGCTCACCAGCAACGTTTTCAGTCGGGTAGTCGTCCAGCGCATTACAACAACGACGACAACAACAACTGTAGACTCCATACTCCGACAACAACAAGCCGGCGAAAGGACGAAGATGCATCAACCACATCTTTGTGCTGCAACATCCTGCAACAGTCACAGGACAGGAGTGGAGCAGTCCGCTGTCTGCGGCCGTTGCCGACATGGCTACATGGAGGCTAAAGATTCCATGTCTCCATGGCAACCCACACAAACTGTCAGCGCCATCAGGTCTTCATACAACGACTCTGAGTGCCAAGTCATCCAACAACCAGCTGACAGAATCCTTTCCCTACAGACAGAGGCGTCAGGCAGGGGTGCATCCTGTCACCGACACCAGTCTCACTGGCCGTTGATTGGCTACTGCGCCGTGTCACGTGGGAAGTCGCCAGGGCCTACAGGAGGATGTAGACTACGACCTCGCTCTGTCATCCTATAAACACCCTCACCTCCAGCAAAAGACCCAAAACCTTAGTGAGACTAGCGACATGGGAGGACTCACAGTCAACACAAGTCCTAGGGAACGATCGGAGGGAGACATTGTGACATTCCGGTTTGTCGTACGTGGGCAGCAAGGTGGCAGCAGATGGCGACTGTCAACAAGAGGCCAACCCCAGGATCAGCAAAGCCAGCCAAGCTTTTGCCATGCTTATCCCCGTCTAGAGATCCACTGACCTCACCATCCACACAAAGATCAGGATCTTCAAGACCAACGTGCTTAGTGTCCTCCTGTAGGGGTCAGGGTGCTGGAACACCGCAGCCTCCATCCAGAAGCTACAAGTGTTCCAAACCAAGTGTTGGGAAACAGAGTCGCTGTGCTTCCACTGCTTTCGCCTCATGGCCAACGTGAGTGTGGGTCCCTCCCTTTCTCCCCCCCCCCACTCACTCTGTGTATATACTTAGCTCGTGCCATTCCATCAAAAGAAGATTCCTTTCTTGTGCTCGTTTCATGGGATGGATTCTCGTCATAGATATCTCTCCTTCTAACATGTCTGCCATGTTTGTTTGCTTTTTTATTGTTTGTTCTGTATTTTGCATTGTTTTGTTGTTAGCCTGTTTTGTTGTTAGCCTGTAGGTCTGTCGTTACTGTGTGTTACTGTTGAGGATGGATTATACTGCCCTCACGGCCATGTACTTGTGGTTACAGCACTTCAGGGTGAGTCTGATGACAACAGGTAGACATGTCTTAGGGTCAGTGTTGCACACAAGAGAGCTAATGACAAGCTAACTCGCCTCGTCGTCCTTGGAGAAGCAGGTAAACGGGTGACAGACGAACCGCATGTAGCACCAGGCAGGAGTGTGACATACCGGAATGTCACAATGTCAGAGAAACAGAAATAACAATAAGAAAGGGAAACTACAGTAGACATCGTGCCCTTCGTTTCTGGGGCTGTGACAGAGCCTGGGTGTGTCACTGGAGCTGTGACAGAGCCTGGGTGTGTCACTAGGACTATGACAGAGCCTGGGTGTGTCACTAGGACTGTGACACGAGCTATGACAGAGGCAGGGAGTGTCACTGGAGCTATGAGAGAGCCTGGGTGTCACTGGAGCTATGACACGAGCTATGAGAGAGCTTGAATGTGTCACTAGGACTATGACACGAGCTATGACAGAGCCTGGGTGTGTCACTAGGGCTATGACACGAGCTATGACAGTGCCTGGGTGTGTTCACTTGGCTGTGACAGCTCGGACTGGACTTTCATGGACGACATGTCATCTCAGCCACCGGGTGTTGGTCCCCTCAGTCTCGCTATGGGGGGAATGAGAACATCTTCCAGTGTTCGTACTGTTCAGGATTTGTCGGAGGCATCGACTGACATTGTAAGCCTGCAGCTGCTGCGTGATTAGTCCGTCTTCAGTTTCCGTCAGGGAACCGCACTTCCTGCTTCCCATGAGCACCAGCGCACCGGTTCCCACGTCAGTGGCCAGCACGAGCTTATTGCAAGTCTCCCCCACAAACATTCAGCTTTCATGTGAGTCTGGGGCACTGACAGCTCCAGCTACCTGTAGTCTCTTCTGGCTGGGGGTGGGTGAGGGAGATCAATGGCGAGGGGGATACAAGGGGAGGGAAAACACATCGGGGGGCGGGACTGGGAAGTGGCCTGGTCTTCGTCAGGCTGTTAAAGGGTTCGTCGTGTCTTGTGAACCACCTTCACAGCCATCACTGACATCACAGATATCACAAGGCATCACTGACATCACAGCCATCACAGACATCACAGCCATTACTGACATCACAGATATCACAAGGCATCACTGACATCACAGCCATCACAACCATCACAGCCATTACTGACATCACAGCCATCACAGCCATCACTGACATCACAGCCATCAGTGAAACCACTGACATCACTGACATCACAGCCATCAGTGAAACCACTGACATCACTGCCATCACAGCCATCACAGCCATCACTGACATCACTGGAGGGGGGAGACCTACGACATCAGGCGACGACAGCCACTGAGGTTAGGAAGACTACAGCGAGAGAAGCATGCCGTGCGCCTGGATGTCACGACTTGTGTCATCTTGTCACTTGTGTCATCTTGTCACGACTTGTGTCATCTTGTCACGACTTGTTGCTCGCCGTGTAGATGTGACACTGACATCTCTGTATAACAATTGTGTCACACTGTGTGTCATGGTGGTGCCAACATCAGAAGACACTTTGCGTGTTTAGTGTAAACGCCACTTGTCACACACCCTCCGTCATCTGTCACTGTCTCAGTGACATTAACACTTTATGTGTCACAGTGTTAGTTTGATGAAGCATGTTGTGTCTGCGGTTATGTTATTAATGTTATTGCTACATGTCTTCACCAGACAAGGTCCTGGAGTGGGGGTAGGTATCGGAGTCCCCCTCGGAGGTCACAAGAAAAGGGAGGTAAGACACTGGCACTGCTGGCATCCTAGTGTCTGTAACAAACTGATGTCAGTACACGTTGCTGACACTAAGCCAGGGCTTGTTACATGGCAATGGCGCCTGTCCACAGGTAGACACCATGGCGCCGCATTCCTTCTACACCGACATCAATGACATACAGGATATAGCCTGTATAATAGACATACTATACATACTATACATAATATACATACAGTGGAACCTCGGTTAACGAACTTAATCCGTTCTGGAAAGCTGTTCGTTATCCGAAATGTTCGTTATCCGAAACAATTGTTTCCATAAGAAATAAAGGAAATAAATTTAATTGGTTCCCAACCCCTGTTGACTCGCTATTATTTGAAAGTTACAGGCTATATAGGTATTTGTTTTAATGAGAACAGTTATAATGCAATATAAATGGAGTTAAATAAACATAAACACATTAACGAAAGCATTTAAACATCAGAAAACTTGCCGTTTTGACGGAGTGAGTGGAAACAGGTGTGGGGAGGAAGGGGTGGAATTACTGATTGGATTCCCCCTCCATGAGCACACGTGACATTATAAAATCGGGGAGTGACTTCAATTTTCTGTAGCTTTGAGGTTAAAGGACAAAACTTGTCCAGTGTCTGTTCCTTCTGCCTTTTTTGTAAAACTCTTCGGTAATACGACATCACATTACGACAGACGCATGCCACCTTCATACTTTGAAATCATTTCCTTTTTCAATTCATTTGTTGGCCGCTTCCTTGCCATTACCTCGCTACTATTAATTGCTCTTAATCTTCTCTGGAGCCATTATTGGGGATTATCTTATTAAAATAAAGCACAACAATCACTAAATAAGAAGGATGCGTATAGATAAGGAACGACCGATCGTAACTGTGTCTCGAGCGCGAATGATGACATGCTGGTCGGTCACGTGTGGTTCACGTGGCTGTTCGTTATCCGAAATTTTGTTCGCTATCCGAGACAAATTTTTGACGAAATTTTTGTTCGTTATCCGAAATATTCGCTATCCGAGGCGTTCGCTAACCGAGGTTCCACTGTACAGATATACCGGCCATACATAAGTTACAAGTGAGATTTAGTAATGTACTCTCTCCACTCACTGTAGTCGCCGCCCACTAAACACCTGCACGCTACACAAGGTGTGTGTGCACTCGCCTCGTATAGTGACTGTGACTATGTGAGTGACTATGTGACTATGAGTGACTATGAGTGTCCTGCTACAACACTCGCCTCGTATAGTGACTATGTGACTATCTGAGTGACTATGTGTGCAGCTTGTCATGCTACAACACTCGCTTCGTATAGTGACTATGTTAGTGACTATGTGACTATCTGAGTGACTATGTGTGCAGCTTGTCATGCTACAGCACTCGCCTCGTATAGTGACTATGTTAGTGACTATGTGACTATCTGAGTGACTCTGAGTGACTATGTGAGTCGTCAGCTTGTCGTGACAATCGCGCCACCATCAACTTGTCAACATCCACACCCCAATGACGCGTGCCTGTCACGTGACGGCCACACCTCAGTGGAGTGGTGGTTGCTGTCGCTGGTGCTGCTGATGGCCGCTGCAGTTTATTGCCAAGTCCACGTTGTCAGCGATCTCGCCAGTCGCCATGATTTGTGCGGC
Organism: Pomacea canaliculata; assembly: GCF_003073045.1. Classification (NCBI taxonomy): domain Eukaryota; kingdom Metazoa; phylum Mollusca; class Gastropoda; order Architaenioglossa; family Ampullariidae; genus Pomacea; species Pomacea canaliculata. The sequence continues at coordinate 42,871,034 of NC_037592.1, read as the reverse complement.
ACGTGCTCCCTTCTCACGGGCGCCCCCCAGGCCCCACAAAGTGGCCCCAGCCAGTGACGCCCCTTGTCCCGCGCGGGGGCGCTGCTGTGTGTGTGGTGCACGCGCTCTCAAGCCAACGTTTCAATTGTCTTCTCCTCCCATCGATCGCAGCGCCCCATCACTTCTGAAATCTGGAGGAATATTAAGTGGCTTCAGGTGATAGCTAATTATGCAAAATGACCGACTAGAAGAAGTCCCCTCCCCAGCTAATTGCAGAGTAATTAGCGCTTGGTGGACAGTCAGGTCCGGGGAGGGGTGGGATGTCGAGAGGTGGCGGGGGTGGGGAGGAGCGGGTGAGGCCAAACTCGGGAACCGCATGTAAACTTGCTGCAGGCTCCGGACTGATTGAAGAAAAGAAAGTCCTGTGGGGTTCGATGGGACTGACGACTAAGCACGACAGGGGAGAGAGGCAGGACTGGGCTTGTGAGGTGCGCAGGTAGTGAGGTGCGCAGGTAGTGAGGTGCGCAGGTAGTGAGGTGTGCAGGTAGTGAGGTGCACAGGTAGTGAGTGCGCAGGTAGTGAGGTGCACAGGTAGTGAGGTGCGCAGGTAGTGAGGTGCACAGGTAGTGAGGTGCGCAGGTAGTGAGGTGCACAGGTAGTGAGGTGCGCAGGTAGTGAGGTGCACAGGTAGTGGAGGTGCGCAGGTAGTGAGGTGCACAGGTAGGGAGGTGCGCAGGTAGTGAGGTGCACAGGTAGGAGGTGCACAGGTAGTGAGGTGCACAGGTAGTGAGGTGCGCAGGTAGTGAGGTGCACAGGTAGTGAGGTGCACAGGTAGTGAGGTAGTGAGGTGCGCAGGTAGTGAGGTGCACAGGTAGTGAGATGCACAGGTAGTGCACACCTGTGACAAGTGGCAGGTGCTGAGATGGAGCAACACTTCAGTCAGCCTTTACCTCCCAAAGCCGCCCCAAGGAACTCGGAAACAAGCTTCATCAAACTTTCATGTAGGAAGCTTTCCTGTACACGTTACAAATAGAAAGAATGATTCATGTGGAGCATTCTTCATTCCACAAACATTGCAGCAAGCTTGTCCTGTAGACATCAACTGTAGAACTCGTCGAGCGTTCTTTATTCCTTTTTCTGTGCAGGTAGTGACACCTGGTGAGCACGTACACCTCGTACCCTCACAGCGCCAGGTGACCTCACCAAGACTACAGTCTGTGTCCTCACAGACACCACAGCTCGGATTGCACGACCTCGCCACCATGCGGTGGGTGAGTTGAGTTCAGTCACAAGGAAGGGTGGCAGCCACCCATCAAAGCTTGTTTCGCTCAGCTGAGAGCAGACCCTCCCCACACTGTCGCATTTGAAGTCAGTTCCAGTAAAGATGTGCGCGGAACCTGCTCCCTCTACACCTGCCCGACCTTTCTCTCTACCTTACCTGTCGTGCGACACGTGTTTACACTCCGCGTGCAACAACTGTAATTTCTGGCAACTTCCTTGAGCTCCTCTTGACTGGAAAACCGAGCCGCCGTCTTGCCATTGACGTGGCCTTCGTGCATGTTGAGTCCCTCCCTCCCCTCCCACAACCACACCGCACAAAAATAAAAGATAAAATACCAAGAGGCAAGCGGAGTGACAGAAAGGAAAATAGAACAAAAGCAATAAAAGAAAGAAGTAGAGAAGGAAGACAAGAGAAAAGAAAGAGAGACAAGACTAGAGGAGGAGACTGGAGGCCAGTCCCTGAGCACAGCTCACGACACGGGGTCAGGTAGGTTGGCCAGGTGAACTATCGACCACGGGTGTGCACTTGAGGGGACAAGCAATAAATGTTTGTGTGCGAGGCTGGGGGCGGGGTAGTGTCAGGACACTGCCATTCAGTCGTCCAGTGTAGGCGACACTTAATTAAAAGTAAATTGCTGTTGTAATGGAAGATGTCGCCCCGCCAGCCTCCACCAGCAAACAGCGCCACTGGGGCGTGAGTCCTCGCACCACCGGTACCGCCGACTGTTCAAAGGGTTTGTTTACCCCCCTTCTGTCGCGGAGGAAGTGCAGGTGTAACAGATTTCTCTACTCGCTTTTTCTATTAAAACAAGGCCTCAAGGTCTCATCGGGAAGAAAAGATGTTTCTGAGCAGAAGACAGAGGAAAGATTACAAGGGTTAAACTTTATATCAATGGCCAATGAGTAGTTTAGAGAGGTGAGTGAAGGCACACCAGGTCGAGGTCAGTGGCTGATGGCTGATGGCTGCGCAGACGGGGGACAATGCACGACCTCAGTGCCACCTGCTAAAAAGGAAATGCTTCTTCTTAAACAAAAAACAAAAACAAAAGAAGAAATGAAGAGCAGTGTCAAATTCTCACCGTTGTGTGCACGCACCCACAGGCCACGCGAGACAACACAGACACTGCACGAGATTTGCGCCAACAACAACCAACAACAACAACAACAACTGTTAACCCAGGTGTGGATACCTGACCCCTGACCCTTTTGAGGTTTGGGGAAGAAAGTGCAGCGGAGGAAAGGTGATGGGCACCGTCTTCTTTAAAAGAAAAGACAAAGCTCACGTGACATAAATTGGCTGTCTACCAGCGACCTCCAGGGTACGGTGAGCACTATAGCAGCACCTCCAGGGTACAGCGAACACTCTAGCAGCACCTCCAGTGTAGTGAATACTCTAGCTGTCTAGCAGCACCTCCAGGGTACGGTGAGCGGCCCGGTACTTAGTGTACTTGTCTACTGACTGTATATTAATGGTATTATAGTCTACTTGCTATTATAGTCCTACACGTTTGTCATGTGATGTCATGTCATTGTCCTACAAGCTTGTCATGTGATGTCATGTCATAGTCCTACAAGCTTGTCATGTGATGTCATGTCATTGTCCTACAAGCTTGTCATGTGATGTCATGTCATTGTCCTACAAGCTTGTCATGTGATGTCATGTCATTGTCCTACAAGCTTGTCATGTGATGTCATGTCATTGTCCTACAAGCTTGTCATGTGATGTCATGTCATTGTCCTACAAGCTTGTCATGTGATGTCATGTCATAGTCCTACAAGCTTGTCATGTGATGTCATGTCATTGTCCTACAAGCTTGTCATGTGATGTCATGTCATAGTCCTACAAGCTTGTCATGTGATGTCATGTCATTGTCCTACAAGTTTGTCATGTGATGTCATCCTGAACTCCTGTCTCCTGCAGGTCACAGGTGAGGGTCAGTGACAGTGACGGACAATTAGCTGCCCTCGTGGTGGCCGCTGCCCGGAGTGACTTGCGTTTGTGAATCTGCATGCGAGGTCGACACCTGTGACCCCAGGGCACAGATCTGCCACCTACCGGCGCTCGTCACAATTATGCAGCGTGACCTCCCCCTTTGGAAGCACACCGTGCCGCTAATGAAGCTGTCAGTCACTGAGGACACGTGACAAAGGACGTGGGAGCCGGCGGTGTGTGATTCAGGTCCCACCTCAGGTATGGGATGTGGTGACGTCATCGGGGTGCACCTTCAGCACTGGACACGAACCCTCTTCCCTGCTGCGTACTGCACAGCTCACCTGACAGACAGACAGGTGCCAGGTGCACCTTGTCACAAGCTGCCAGCAGCTCAGTCGCCATCTTGTCGCGGTCATCGCACAGTCGTCCTGCTCCTCAGCTAGAAAGAATGGACGGAGGAGGGCAGACGACAAGCACGGTCTGCACTCCAATACATGGCAGGCTAACAGGAGCACAAGCATTGCACGTGACATTGCACGTGACTAGCCAAGGCAAACACAAATAACACTGCAAAGGTAAACGCAAATGAGTGGAGTATACTAGCAAAATAAATAATAAACAAATGACGTCTTGTCCCAATGTCTGAATGTCTGATCCTAGCCAACCGCACGTCGACGTCCATTCGCGAAAGTACAGACTGTCAATGACCAGGTGGTCACGTACTGACTGCAATGACCAGGTGGTCACGTACTGACCACGTACTGACTGCAATGACCAGGTGGTCACGTACTGACTGCAATGACCAGGTGGTCACGTACTCACCACGTACTGACTGCAATGACCAGGTGGTCACGTACTGACCACGTACTGACTGCAATGACCAGGTGGTCACGTACTGACTGCAATGACCAGGTGGTCACGTACTGACCACGTACTGACTGCAATGACCAGGTGGTCACGTACTGACTGCAATGACCAGGTGGTCACGTACTGACTGCAATGACCAGCTTGTCACGTAGTGACTGCAATGACCAGGTGGTCACGTACTCACCACGTACTCACCACGTACTCACGCAATGACCGGGCTCACGTCAGACTGAGGAATGACTAGCCAAGCCGCGGAAGGTGGTATAGGTGCTGATGGTGGTGGTGGTGACGGCGTGTGATTGACGTGCTTGGCTGGGAGCCTCGTTACGTTCCACTTGAAGTGTCGCCTGTAACGTATCGCCGCTCACGTGAGCTTGGTTGCCGCTGGGCGCCGTCACTGCGGGGTGGCTTTGTTACACGTCACTGGGATGCCACCCAGCGGTACTGCTGACAGGCGGCTGACTACAACATGGCGTGAAAATCACTGGTGCGAGACTGTTTGCTGTCAACTGGTCCGCCGTGCAGGACAGGATTATCGACCTTTCGTTAGCTGTGACTTAAAGAGTTCCAACCAGCGACCTCCAGGGTACGGTGAGCACTCTAGCAGCACCTCCAGTGTAGTGAACACTCTAGCTGTCTAGCAGCACCTCCAGGGTACGGTGAACATTCTAGCAGCACCTCCAGTGTAGTGAACACTCTAGCTGTCTAGCAGCACCTCCAGGGTACGGTGAGCGGCCCGGTGGCGCAACGGTTAGCGCCAGTCACCAATACAGTGAAGGTTGGCTGCCCAGAGTTCATTTCTCGTCTCGGGCACGTTGTTCTTTCTCTGCACGTGGCATCTGTTTACAGGGCTGGCTGCTTGCCGTGATATAGCCTTAGTTGCTGACACGGCGTAAAACACCAACACCCCCCCCCCTCCAGGGTACGGTGAACTCTCTTCAGTGAGTGTTGTTGGACTAGCACAGACCTCACACGGACAGAATCTGTCGGGTACAACGCTCTGCGACAAACAGCACGTCACTAGAGGTGAAAGGTCACGTCAGAACGTCACGTGACAAACATGGCGCCGATAGAGACGGTCCTATGCTTCAAAAACTCTCCTGACATTGCGACAGGGCGTGCTGTCCTCCTGACACTCACTTCTTGAGAACTGAGACACAGTCTCGTGCTGTCACACACCTCGAGAGCTTAGAGCCTTAGATGATAATAGCACACACACACTGACAACCCCCTCCTGCCCATGACACACACACTGACACACACACACACAACACCTGACACACACCTGACACACACTGACAAGCCTCACACACACACTGACACCCTCACTTCCTTGGAACACACAGTCTCGTGCTGTCACACACCTCTAGAGCTTAGATGATGATCGCACATTCACACACTCACTCACAGTCACACTCACTCACACACACACTGACACTGACGCTCAAACTCTCTCACACTCTCTCACTCACTCACACACACTGACGCACTCACTCAGTCACACTCTCACTCACTCACACTCACACATCACTCACACTCGCACTCACAGATCACTCACTCACACACTCACTCTCACCCTCTCTCACTCACACACTCACACTCACACTTCACGAAGCTGCTACAGTGCTACTGTCGTTGCGTTGAGTTGCTGTGAGTTACGCGCGTGCCCGGCCACCTATGAGTTTGACTCACTCGCTAGCCACTCGCACCCCCCACTTCCGTCAAGGGTCGCCATGACAGGTGCTCCTCGCATTTTCAGGCGAGTTATTTCCCTTTTGTCGACAGTTCCCGCATGGGGGCGCAGCAGGCCGCTGGCTAGTGGGCCGTGATGAGGGCCGGGCCGGGCGACGCATCAAAGAGTTCCTCCCTGACCAGCGCTGGTGAGGCCCGGGCCATAAGAAAGCCATAACCACTGGAGCGTGACTGACGCAGCCGCTCGTGGCGCTCGCATAAACACGCGCATTAACGGTGCAACCCTGTCGTCCACAGGAACCGAGTCCGCCATTACAGCCACTTGCCCGACCCTCCATTCTCGCCACTGTCTCCTCCTCTCATTCCACCTTTTTGCTAATGTGGCGGCTAAAAAACATCGCATCCGGAAACCATTTTATGAACATCACAGGCACTTACTTTTGTGTCGCGCGACTTTTAATTAATCTCTCCATATGCCTCCGCTAGTGAGTTCTCTCCCTTGGCTCTGCCCTCCACAGACATCTCAGCTCCGTCAACGATGTTGATGATCATGGCCGTGACACAGTGCCACCTGTGACACTGAGACACTACCTGACACATGACACTGCGACACTACCTGACATGTGACACTGAGAACACTGAGGACAACCAACTACCTGGCACTAACATTACCTGACACATGGCACTGAGACACTACCTGACACGTGACACTGAGACACTACCTGACACGTGGCCCGTGACACAGATCAACGGGTAAATATTAAAAGTGAGAGACAGAGAGCAGTCCCCTCCCGCCAGTAGGGGCAGCATCTCCTTGTCTTGACGTCAGCTGACAGTAAGGGAGGGACCAGGTGTTGGCCAGCAGTGACGAGATGACTCACCTGTACATGTCTCACTGGCCTGTCACAGCAACTGTCAGCCTCCATGGAGTGAACACTGTTCACTTCACAGGGTCACACGTTTACTGCAGACACCCACTACTCATTACTGTAGACTGGCACTGTCACACAGTGTCACAGACACAGTGCCAGCTAAACATGTCAAGTGATGACCTACATACACTGTACTTGCTTCCATGATCCTCTACTCCGACATTGTAACTGTCACTGTCTTTATCATTAACTTCATGTTCCTCCCTGTCGGTACGTCACCGTGTTCCCACTGCCCTAAGTCAGAGGGAGTACAGCGGAGTGATCTCGCTTGTGTGGGAGGAGTACACGTGACTAATGGCGGCCCACAAGTAGCTTGTCTGTAACTACTAGTACAACTACTACAACTACTGTACAACTACTAGTACAACTACTAGTACAACTACTAGTACAACTCTAGTACAACTACTAGTACAACTCTAGTACAACTACTAGTACAACACTAGTACAACACTAATACAACACTAATACAACACTAGTACAACTCTAGTACAACTCTAGTACAACTACTAGTACAACTGTACAATTCTGTCATTTCGCTCCGTCTGCTCTCAGCGAAGCACGCGCATGCGTATCACGCGTTGTACTTGAGTGTCACTCTGGGTGATCTTCCCTGGGTGCTTGCTTCCACCCGCTGGTGCACGGCCCTCACCCGCTGTAGTGTCTGTCCTATGTGTCTGTCCGCTGTAGTGTCTGTCCCACGTGTCTGTCCGCTGTAGTCGTAGGTTCTGTCCTATGTGTTCTGTCATGTGTCTGTCCGCTGTAGTGTGTCTGTCCTATGTGCTGTAGTGTCTATCCCACCGTGTCTGTCCGCTGTAAGTGTCTGTCGTGTCTGTCCGCTCTGTTAGTGTCTGTCCTATGTGTCTGTCCCCGTAGTGTCTGTCCGCTGTAGTGTCTGTCTAATGTGTCGTGTCCCGCTGTATGTGTGTCCTGTCCGCTGTAGTGTCTGTCCTATGTGTCTGTCCGCTGTAGTGTCTGTCCTATGTGTCTGTCCGCTGTAGTGTCTGTCCGATGTGTCTGTCCGCTGTAGTGTCTGTCCTATGTGTCTGTCCGCTGTAGGTGTGTCTATGTGTTCCCCGCGTAGTGTCTGTCCTATGTGTCTGTCGCTGTAGTGTCCCATATGTGTTACTGTGTATTCTGTATCACGTCACACACTGCATCTTGTCCCGTGTCTAGTGTGTCCATCGTGTCTCGTAGTGATCTGTCCCTGTCCGCGTCACGTTCTGTCTATGCTGCGTCTGTCACCACGTCCCCAGTGTTGCAAGTAGGTGTGTACCCCACTCGCGCTACGTCACACACTGCCTCTTGTACACGTGACTTGTAAATGTGATGTTACTGTTGACGTGTACACCTAGCAATGTTGATTGCTTGACGTGTACATGTTGTTGTGTTAATATTGATGTTTACACCTAGCAATGTTGATTAGTACACGTGACATGTAGGTGTTCTAAGTGTTGATGTCTACCTCCAGCGATGTTGTTAAAGTCCTGCCGCTTGCTTTTTGAAGAGGCTGACCTTTGTTTGTTGACTGGTGTGGATGTTTACACCTACACCTGACCCCATGGCGGGGTCTGAGCAGCGACTGCTCCACTGACTGAAGTGTTGACACATCGCCGTGTGTGTTGTGACTCCAGTGTGACCCCCACAGTGACCTCCCACTTTTGTTTACTAGTGTTACTGTGGGGAATGTCTCTACCACCGCTCCAGGTGTCGCCAGTGTCGGAGCTAAATACTTCGGTAGCCGTTCATACGTTTGGTGCTTAGTCGCGCTCCAGATGGCGTGACAGTCGCTCACGTGTGACGCACGTGGGAAATCAGTTGCCAGCTCCGTCGCTTATGACAACGCGCTTTTCTGTCGCTTTTTTATTTCAAGCCGAACACCCGGCGGCGAGGAAGAGTTTTTACGCACAATTGACATCAATTACTGTAATCAGCCTGACGCCATGACACCCTCCTTCCCGCCCTCCTCCATCTCGCCCTCGGGTCTTTTACATGACGTGCTTGGTCACGTGATCATGTGATCTACTAAGTGCTGGCGTCACCCCTACTGGTCCTGAGGTCAGGCCCTAAAGGGTGAGAGGTCAGCTGCACAACACCCAGGGTAGTCAGGTCACATCACTTGCAGTCGCCCACAGCCTTCTTTCCACCTCACGGTTCGTTGCTGCACCGCATTTCACAGACCGGAAGTGAACCCAGGTGTCGCCACATCCCATGACACTCAGATCTTGTAGCTCTCACTTACACTCTAAGATTGCAAATAAACATGTTAGAGATAAACAAGTTAGAGATAAACAAGTGTCATTGCCTCCATGTCTGCATGCCTGTTGTCTGTGTGATGTGTGTGATGTGTGTGATGTGTGTATGTGTGTTGTAACTGTATTGTTGTCTGTATGTGTGATGTGTATGTGTGTTGTAACTGTATTGTTGTCTGTATGTGTGATGTGTGTATGTGTGTTGTAACTGTATTGTTGTCTGTATGTGTGATGTGTGTATGTGTGATGTAACTGTATTGTTGTCTGTATGTGTGATGTCTGTATGCCTGTTGTCTGTATTATGTGTGTATGTGTGATGTGTGTATGTGTGTTGTGTGATGTGTGTAAGTGTGATGTGTGTATGTGTGATGTGTGTAAGTGTGATGTGTGTATGTGTGTATGTCTGTATGTGTGATGTCTGTATGCCTACTTCACATCACCAAGCTCTCGCCAATGTCACGTGACCCCTCATCATCAGTGTGTTCCTACACCGACAAACGCTTTGCTACCCCCCCCCCTCAATAAAAACTGTTTATTATCTCCCCATGTGGACAAGGGTGGGCCGCCACGGCGCTGGAAGTGACCATCAGTCATTAGTCTCGCTGGGAGGGTGCGAGGGTGTGAGAGAGAGGGGGAGAGGGGGGAGGGAGGAAGACCTGAGCCACGCGAGTGATGGCGGCAAAACATGAATTTTTCACAAGCTCACCTCCAGCCAGAGAGCGAGCGCTAGTGAAGCGTGTCACACGCCGCGGCACAGGTAGGATGGCCCGTCACGTGACTCACACTCGCAAAAAAGCTCGCTGCACGTGCAGGGACGCGAGGACAAGACGGCGACAGGGGGGGGGAGAGTAGAGGAGGGAGGGGAGACAAAGACGGGATGGTTACACAACTCAAGGAAACTAACTCGTGGTAGTATTGACTTGCACGGGAGGAATCAGTACAAGTCACGGGGAGTAATCAATAAACACAAACTATGGAAGTGTTTACTTCAGACAGTAAACAGTAAACACATCCTATACAAGTACTGGCTCGTCACCGGCTGGTCAATAAAAACAAACTATGGAAGTGTTTATTTAACACAGTAAACAGTAAACACATCCTATACAAGTACTGGCTCGTCACCGGCTGGGCAGTAAACACCTGGGCATTGGGTCGTGCTGGGTACAACCCACGACAGTATTGAGTAGTCAGCGCTATGTCTGGTGGTACCCAGGTCTAGTACAGCACTATGTCGTGTGGTACCCGGTATTAGTACAGCACTATGTCGTGTGGTACCCGGTATTAGTACAGCACTATGTCGTGTGGTACCCGGTATTAGTACAGCACTATGTCCTGTGGTACCCGGTATTAGTACAGCACTATGTCGTGTGGTACCCAGTATTAGTACAACACTATGTCCTGTGGTACCCGGTATTAGTACAACACTATGTCCTGTGGTACCCGGTATTAGTACAGCACTATGTCGTGTGGTACCCAGGTCTAGTACAGCACTATGTCCTGTGGTACCCGGTATTAGTACAACACTATGTCCTGTGGTACCCAGGTCTAGTACAGCACTATCGTGTGGTACCCAGTATTAGTACAGCACTATGTCTGGTGGTACCCAGGTCTAGTACAGCACTATGTCGTGTGGTACCCGGTATTAGTACAGCACTATGTCGTGTGGTACCCGGTATTAGTACAGCACTATGTCGTGTGGTACCCAGGTCTAGTACAGCACTATGTCGTGTGGTACCCGGTATTAGTACAACACTATGTCTGGTGGTACCCAGGTCTAGTACAGCACTATGTTCGTGTGGTACCCGGTATTAGTACAGCATATGTCGTGTGTACCCGGTATTAGTACAGCACTATGTCGTGTGGTACCCGGTTTAGTACAGCACTATGTCGTGTGGTACCCAGGTCTAGTACAGCACTATGTCGTGTGGTACCCGGTATTAGTACAACACTATGTCTGGGGTACCCAGGTCGAGTACCTGTCAGGGTGTTCAGAGCTGAGGTCTGTAGTCTCTACCCAGTGTCTGTTACCTTCTGTTACAACTGTTGTTACAATTGTTGTCTGTCTACCCGACACAGCCATGTTGCTGTCACCTGTACAAGTCTGTCACAGACAGGTGAAAGTACGTTGCCATGGACCTTCACCTTCATAGGCCGGGTACCTAACAGACTTATTGACTATCGCGAGGTCACGTTCAAAAATGCGAAGTCACGTGTTCGAGGTTAGCTAAGGTCACTAAGGACAACACACAAGGACAACCATGTCCTGGCGGTCAAAGGATGGATCCTGGACATGACCCGGATGTGACAGGATGATGGGAGGAAGATGACCTTGTGACACACACACACAAACAAACACACAAACACACATAAACGCACAAACGCACACACACACACAAACGCACAAACACACACACAGACACAAACCACACACAGACACAACTACACACAAACACACAAACACACAAACAAAACACACAACACACAAAAAACACACAAACGCACACAAACACACAAACACACAAACGCACAAACACACAAACACATTTAATATAAATCAAATTACACAAACACACAAACACGCACACACACACACACGCACAAACACACACACAGACACAAACCACACCACACAAACACACAAACACACAAACACACAAACACACAAACACACAAACACACACACACACACAAACAAACGCATAAACACACAAACACTTGTTCAGGACCTGTCACGCTGCTACACTATAGGCAATGACTATAAGGCTACACCATCTAAGCAGTCAGCAGGCGGTGACGATGAGGCCAGAAGGCGATGTGAACGCCATTATCACCTGTGAACAAATGTGAAACCAGATTTAATGTCGTGGTTGTGGCCACGAGATGACAGCGCCACCGTGGTGGTGCGCGTGAATTATTCACAGTTATCTTTGTGTGGGCGAGGGTCTGTCACTTGTCGTCGGGTGCTTGTTGAGGGCCAGGGCCCATTGTACCCACCTGCCCCGGGGTGTGGGGCCGTAGGTAAGCGGGGGGGGGTGTGGGGCTCACTTTACGTCACGTGCATAATCAGCGCACGCCTCGCACGCGCGTGGTGCATGTCGGGATGAGCCGCACCCGGTGCTGTGGGGAGCCTGTTGTAAACAACAACACTTCATGCTACCCGCAGTCCATGATTTCAAAACAACACTTGACAACAACAGCAACAACAATAACAACAACAATAATAATGATGAGATTTCTAGAGCGCATTTCGCGTGTGTACAGTAGACTGCATGCACTTCACAATACTCACAATATTCACAATATTCACAATACTTACACAATATTCACAATACTCACAATACTTACAATACTCACAATATTCACAGTACTTACAATTCACAATTCAAATACTCACAATATTCACAATACTTACAATATCATTACTTGCCCCCTTCAATATTCACAATACTCACAAATTATTCACAATATTCAATAATTCAATACTGCACAAATCACAATATTCACAATATTCACAATACTCACAATATTCACAATACTCACAATATTCACAATATTCACAATACTCACAATATTCACAATATTCACAATACTCACAATATTCACAATATTCACAATACTTACAATATTTACAATATTCACAATATTCACAATACTTACAATATTTACAATATTCACAATATTCACAATATATACAATATTCACAATACTCACAATATTCACAATATTCACAATATTCACAATATTGTGTGAGCAGGAGAGCAGCCTGAGGTATGTCTGACTTTCGAAGTTCGTCAGTCCACATGTTGTGTGTGGTGGTGCGTACGATCCCAACAGTCAAACACACCTTGCTCATCCACCGATTGTTGGGTGCGTTTTATGTGTTGTATACACTGAACATCACATCACATCACATCACATCACATCACGTCACATCCTGTCTGTCACAAGCTACAACAAATAAGTCAACATTGATGTAGTACAACATCTCCACCAAGCTACAAACTCATTTCACTGAATCACATCAGCAAACAGCCACCAAGATGTCGAAGGAAGAGCAATGTCCTGACTGCCTGACTTCCGGTAGCACAGCGCCATCGCTGTAGGTAATGACTGGTAATGACCCCAGAAATAAGTGTGGGGATAACAGGAGGATGCTGATAATATATTGAGAAACACACACACACACACACAGACAGACAGACAGACAGACACACACACAGCATAACACACACACATACACACAACACCACACACACACACACACACACACACCACAGAGAGACCCAGACACACACACACACAGACCACAAACATCACACACAAACACACACACACACACACACAACAACAACACACCACACACACACACACACACACACACACACACACCACACACACACACACCACCACACAGAGAGAGAGACAGACACACACACACACAGACAAACACACACACAAATACACACACACACAACAACACACACACAGACACACACACACAAACACACACAGACACACACACACACAAACACACACACACACGCAAACACACACACACACACACCACACACAGACGCACGCAGTGTTGTGTAGTGCCTGTACACACTCCAAGCGCTGACGACATCTGACATCAGTCGCTGTTGCTTTGTATCGGGAGCGAGGCTGACTACATCTGTCTGTATCGACAACAACGGTCCTCAGGATGACGATGGCGGCAACGAGCGCGCTGACGAGTTGTCTGCCGCTTAGCGGACAGCGCCTCGCAGAGTTGTCTGCCGTTGTGGGGAGCAGCAGTGCCTGGCGGAGTAGGCCCACCTGGGGAGCCGCTGACAATTTAATCAAGGTAGCGACACCGGACAGCCTCACTGTAAGCTAACACTTGATTAACGCCATCTTGTAACGGCCGCCTCGCTGACATATGTCGCAGCCACTCGCGCATGTCCGCAGTCACTGGGCCGGAAAGTTCCGAGTGGGAGACTCTGATGATCAGGCTGCCAGCGCAGAGAAGGAAAAAAACCGAGGAGAGGAGAGAGAAAGGAGAGAAGAGAGAGACGAGACAGGAGAGAGGAGAGAGAGGAACAGGAATATGGTGAGAAGAGACACAGAGAGAGAAGACAGAGAGGAGGAAAGAGAGAAAGGGACGAAGAAAATACACTAGTGACCTGCAAAAAAGAGAAAAGCAAGGAGGCGTGAATGGCGGTCAGCACAAAAGAATGGACGAGGAAGTTCCTTCGCTGCAACAGTCGGCCATGTCGGAGGGTGGGTGCTACCCCCGCGTGCAGTCCACGTCATCTTTTGAAAACAATTGTAGAGAAGGCGGAAGTCTCCTGTGAGACTCGTCTTTGATGTCAGATGACCCCGCTCATCCATCCACTTGCCCTGACCTCTCACAAAACACTAAATAGAAGACAAATTGGCAGGTGCGAGAGAGGACGAGACTTTCTCTGACATCGTCTGCATCTCTTATCTTGGTCCTGTGGTATATCTTGGTCCTGTGGTATATCTTGGTCCTGTAGACTGTGGTATATCTTGGTCCTGTAGACCAGGGGTTGGCAACATACGGCCCGCGGGCCGGATCCGGCCCGCGACGGGATTTTGACTGGCCCGCAGACTGGTTCTGGTCGTACATGATAATGTGGTCCGCGGACACATTCTGCCGCAATCTCCCACTACATGGACTAATTACTTGCTTACTGCGTCGAATAGTAGTGACTGTTAGTTATTTTTTGGTTCTTTGTTTTCTTTGTTTTTGTCTTGTTTCAGTTAGAATTAGATTGAGAAGTCGACAAGAAAGCAGATGTTGTGGCATGAAAGTGTTGCCGTGTTGACAGAGTACAACGGTAGCCGCCATGATGCGACGAACCATGCAGGCTATGGCAGTACTGTATGGCAGGCTATGCAGTACTATGTAGCTATGGCAGTACTGTTATGGGGCTATGGCATATATGGTAAGCTACGTATGGCAGGCTATGGCAGTACTGTATGGCAGCTATGGCAGATATGTATGGCAGGGGTCTGATGGCAGTATGTAGGCAGGCTATGCAGTACTATGCAGGCTATGGCAACAGTACGTATGCAGGCATATGATACCTGGCTATGGCAGTTTACTGTATTCGGCAGGCTATGACCAGTACTGTATGGCAGGCTATGCAAGTACTATGGTAGGCTATGGCAGTACTGTATGGCAGGCTATATGGCAGTACTGGCGATGGCAGTACTGTTTGCATATGGCGCTATTGCAGTACATGAGAGCTATGGCAGTACTGTAGCATTGGAGTACTGTATGCAGGCTATGGCAGTACTGTATGGCAGGCTATGGCAAGTACTGTATGGCAGGCTTATGGCAGTACTATGGCAGGCTATAAAAAAAAAAAAAGTACTTGTATGGGCAGGCTATGGCAGTACTATAATAGGCTATGGCAGTTAACTGTATGGCAGGCCTATGGCAGGACTTTAGCAGCAGCGGAACGGCAAACAAGAGCAACAGAACTGGAGAGAAAACTTGTAAAGCAGCAGAATGTATTCGTAAAAACCAAAGTAGCCCAGAAAGCTGCTACTCATTGCCAGTTGTGGTCGTTCATACAACACTGCCAAGCACAGCAAATCGTTCAGTGATGGTGAATTTGTCAACAAAGTGCATGCTCCATGTAGCTGATCAAGTCTGTCCACAACAAAGAAAAGAATTTTGAAGAAGTCAGTTGTCAAGAGAACTGGGTTCGCCACATTGAAGCAATTGGTGAAGACCTGACATCACAACTGAAAAGGCGGGTACCTTCATTTCAGCTGTTTTCCTTGGCATTGGATGAAAGCACTGACATCGATGACACTGTACAGTTGCTAGTCTTTGTACGAGGCATTTCAGAAAACTTTGAAATCACAGAAGAATTGCTGTCAATGGAATCAATGAAAGACACTACTCCCGGGGAAGATATTTTTGAATGTGTGGAAAATGCCATGCATACAATGCAATTACCATGGCAGACAATGGCCAGTAGTACTTCCTTGCATATGTAGATAAATACGCGATTAAGGTATTGATCCAGTAATCTGGCCCGCCAAGGAATTCATTTCCCCATATCTGGCCCGCCAACCGGAGGAGTTGCCCACCCCTGCTGTAGACTGTGGCACACCTTGGTCCCTGTGAATCTCCTGCCATGGCCCTGTAGTGGCGCTTGTCCTGCTCCTCTGGTACAGTCAAATCTCCCTACTATGCCACTCTCGGTATTATGCCACTTTTGCTCGGTCCCGACTATAAATTCAATGTAAAAAAAATTGACTATGCCACCACCTACTCTCGCTACTTTGCCACTTTTGTGTGATTGTTAAAAGACACAAGTTGTGAAATTCCGCGCAGTCCTCGATTATTAGTGTATATGGTAGTGTGGGACATCGCAGTTAGTGAGATGGAACCTAGCACGCACACAGGGAGGGTGGAGGCGGCGATGGGAGGTGGTCGCTGGCCGGGTGACAGTCACGTGACAGAGGGAGAGATGGAGGGGGTCCACTAGCGACAGGGCGCAGGTGCGCGGATGTGGTTAGGAGGGGTGGAGGATGAAGAGGTGAGGGGGAGAATGACAGGAGACAGCTAGCGCCAGCAGACGATTCTTGAGAGCTTTGGACTGACGGGTAACTTGAGCAAATAAAGCCGTTATCACGAACCCTCGGTATTATGCCACTCTCCCTACTATGCCACCTACCGGGACCGAGCAAAAGTGGCATAGTAGCGAGATTTGACTGTATGTCTTATCTCGACTCGATACTTATCTTGGTCCTTTAATGTCACTTAGCTCCGCCGTATGTCTTACTTAGGTCCGATGGTAGGTCTGTACGAACCCTGTAGCATCGTGTGCCCGGTGGGGTCAGCTCTACCCGTAGATGAACTACGCAGTCTTGTAGGCGCCGACATGTTCTGCTGTTGTGTGTAAGCGATGAATAATTGTAGAGAAAATATTTGCTACAAGACATGGCACACCTCCTGTGTCTGTAGGTTGACTTCCCCCCGCAGTTCCTCCGTTCGTGTGTCACACCAAAGTCCATCATCCGAGGCCACATGTACAGGGGGACCAGCCAGCCAGCGGGGAAGTGGGCGGCGGTGGTGGATGGGGGAGGGGATGGTGGGGTGGATCCCTGGATGGATGGAATCACATGCCAGCCTCACCTTTCTCTCTTCGTTTCTCAGTTGGAAGAAGTTGCACTCGTGCACACAGGAGGCGCTGTTGAGGGACACCACTACAGCTTGCTGCATGCTGCAGTTTGGTGCAACGCCGTTTGCTGCTCAGTCTTGTAAACTACGAACTTTGAACTCCAGCTCCTCCTTCAACAAACAACTCAACAAGCGGGCTTCCCTTGTGTTCTGTCCTCTCCCAAAACAAACCAAAAAAAAAAACAACAACAAACTTATTGGTTTGATTGTGAGCTTGCTGATTTTCTCTTTCTTTTTTCTGCACTTTCCTTTTTTTATTTTTTCTGACACAGATCGTGAATGACAAAACAACGCATAAAAGTATTTCAATAAATATTGCTCTCTCTCTCTCTCCCCCAACACACACACACAGTCACTTCTTACACTGTCAACAAAGTTCAGCACGTGGATGTCCATCGTCTACTTGCGAACTACGCCGACGACCTGGGTCCGTCTCGTCTGGTAACGACCACCAGAGGATGGACATCCTGCCCGATGTTCGTTCCATCCTCATCTCACCCTTGGCTGCTGTCAACAAGGAGCGGCTGGCTTTTGATTCATTCCTCACGCGAGAAAACTGTCGTCGTGTCTGTGGTTTGACCTCACATGACCCTCGCGCGGTGTCTTGGGATGCGGTCCTCGGGTAGCCTCCCTCCCTCCCCCTACCTCTTGGTCACTCGCGTGAGCCCTAGGCATGACCTCATGTCGCACGTGACTGGTGATGATATGAGACGTGACTGGATGGCAGCTGTCACTGACCTGTGTCTACAGCAACTGTCACTGACCTGTGTGTATAGCAACTGTCACTGTCCTGTGTGTAGAGCAATTGTCACTGACCTGTGTCAACAGCAACTGTCACTGACCTCTGTCTACAGCAACTGTCACTGACCTGTGTCAACAGCAACTGTCACTGACCTCTGTCTACAGCAACTGTCACTGACCTGTGTCAACAGCAACTGTCGCTGACCTGTGTCAACAGCAACTGTCACTGACCTCTGTCTACAGCCACTGTCACTGACCTCTGTCTACAGCAACTGTCACTGACCTCTGTCTACAGCCACTGTCACTGACCTGTGTCTACAGCAACTGTCACTGACCTCTGTCTACAGCAACTGTCACTGACCTGTGTCAACAGCAACTGTCGCTGACCTGTGTCAACAGCAACTGTCGCTGACCTGTGTCAACAGCAACTGTCACTGACCTCTGTCTACAGCCACTGTCACGACCTCTGTCTACAGCAACTGTCACTGACCTCTGTCTACAGCAACTGTCACTGACCTGTGTCAACAGCAACTGTCACTGACCTCTGTCTACAGCCACTGTCACTGACCTCTGTCTACAGCAACTGTCACTGACCTCTGTCTACAGCAACTGTCACGACCTCTGTCTACAGCAACTGTCACTGACCTCTGTACAGCACTGTCACGACCTCTGTCTACAGCAACTGTCACTGACCTCTGTCTACAGCAACTGTCACTGACCTGTGTCAACAGCAACTGTCACTGACCTCTGTCTACAGCCACTGCACTGACCTCTGTCTACAGCAACTGTCATGACCTGTGTCAACAGCAACTGTCACTGACCTCTGTCTACAGCAACTGTCACTGTCAACAGCAACTGTCACTGACTCTGTCGTACAAGCAACTGTCACTGACCTGTGTCAACAGCAACTGTCGCTGACCTGTGTCAACAGCAACTTCACTGTCAACAGCAACTGTCACTGACCTCTGTCTACAGCAACTGTCACTGACCTGTGTCAACAGCAACTGTCACTGACCTCTGTCTACAGCCACTGTCACGACCTGTTACAGCAACTGTCACTGACCTCTGTCTACAGCACTGTCACTGTCAACAGCAACTGTCACTGACCTCTGTCTACAGCAACTGTCACTGACCTGTGTCAACAGCAAACTGTCACTGACTGTGTCAACAGCAACTGTCCTGACTGTCACTGTCAACAGCAACTGTCACTGACCTGTGTCAACAGCAACTGTCACTGACCTCTGTCTACAGCCACTGTCACTGACCTGTGTCAACAGCAACTGTCACTGACCTCTGTCTACAGCAACTGTCACTGACCTGTGTCAACAGCAACTGTCACTGACCTGTGTCAACAGCAACTGTCGCTGACCTGTGTCAACAGCAACTGTCACTGTCAACAGCAACTGTCACTGACCTCTGTCTACAGCAACTGTCACTGTCAACAGCAACTGTCACTGACCTGTGTCAACAGCAACTGTCACTGACCCCGTGTCAACAGCAACTGTCACTGACCTGTGTCAACAGCAACTGTCACTGACCCGTGTCTACAGCAACTGTCACTGACCCGTGTCTACAGCAACTGTCACTGACCTGTGTCTACAGCAACTGTCACTGTCAACAGCAACTGTCACTGACCCCGTGTCTACGCACTCCATGGAACTGCCATGGGAATGATGTTGAGGGGGAGGATGTCTCTTGAGAGTTGTTGTTATCAGCACAGTGTCAGCAGTGTCAGCACAGTGTCAGCAGTGTCAACACAGTGTCAGCTCAGTGTCAGCAGTGTCAGCTCAGTGTCAGCAGTGTCAACACAGTGTCAGCACAGTGTCAGCAGTGTCTTGCCCTGACTACTCAATAGCAACCTACACGTCAGCATCTGCTAATCCTTGTAGACATGTTTCTTACATTTGTTGTTTATGTTTGTTATTGCTGTTATTATTGTCGTTTTTACACCTGTAAATTTATGTTCTCTTTCTGTCGTATATGTGACTGAAGTAAATTTAAGGATTTCTCAGCCTTATAAGTGCTTTGACTGACTGCTCATCGTCGTAAATACATTAACCATTGTCGTCCCTCAGAAACACACTCGCCTCACTCATCCCTGTGTTGCTCGCATCCTCATAAATACATCCTTCATCCCTGCCTTGCCTTGTAAATACGTGAACTAATCGCTAATCTTAAACTTTCTCGGTTTTGTCGATGTTTCTGTTTTACTTTTGCTCAGGGAATTGAAGGGAATGACATTGGAACACAGACACGCACACACAGACTGACGTGCATACACACGCACATACAGAAACATGCAGACATACACACAGAAACGTGCACGCAGGCAAACACATTTGTATTTGTCTCTTTGTCCAACAGCCACAACTTCCGTTTTTGAGAATTTCAAGACCTGCAAGCAGAGGACCTTCAGCTTTGAATGGGCGGGCGTCCACCGTTGGCTAAGCCCCTCCCTGTTGTACCCACAGGTACCCGCTCTCCAAGACTGCCAAGTTGGCCAGGTAAGCAGGCCTCGTCCTGGGGACTCCCTGCCCGACCAGTGAGCAGCAGTCGTCAGGACAGAACAAGTGGCCGACTAGCTCCTCCCACTTGGCTCTGGGACTACTTGCAGCATCCCGCCAGCACGTGCACCGGCGCCGAGGCGGGCGCAATGTCAGGTAGAACTCAGCTTGCAGATCCAGGTAATTATGGTCACAGGTAGTGTCGTCAGGTGTCATGCAAGCCACCAATCAGGAGGCGGCTCTGGGCGGCGCGGGTCCTTGCTTTGCTGTCTGGCATATTATTCATGCAGTCTTAAAGCACTGGCTGGGGTTTCTCACTCATTATTTACGAAGCCTTGTCGTTCTCTTGGTGCGGGTGTGTTAGACCTACAGTCTACCCGGCACCCGAGCGGCACCAAAGAGAAAACTGGGGGCCGCCGATTTCCGCCGCGAACGGAGTTGCATGCAAGTTTAATCAAGAAACGACTGGTCGAAACTGACCCCTACAACTGCAGGCATGTCTTCCTACGGCCTTTATCATCATCCGCAAATGCCACACCAGGTAAGAAACTAGCATCAACCGCTTTATTCTGCTTTATGAAGTATTCCGGGTGCAGACTGTACCCGGCCACGGGTGTGCCTTCACTTTCGCGCTCATTTGCGGTGATATTTTATGAATGAGATGTCTACAACTTTGATAGGGGGAGGGGGTCGGCGATGGAGGGTGCAATTTCTCTTATGGCGATGAATATTCCAGAGACTGAATGCTTATCATATCAATTATTGCGTCTCTCCATTTCGCTTCTTTCAACCCACTCGCATTTTCCCATTGTTCTTTTGTTGACATGGCTTTGTCTCCTGTCTCTGAACTGACTGACGAACAGACCCACGACACGGTCATTCCAACACTGCATGTAGTTGATATTAATTCGTTATTGTTGATGGACATGGAGGGGATGGGCCAGCGGTTAGTGGGGTGGCCAGGTTACCCAGCATTCAAACCTTTTACAGGGTCATTATACTTAATGAGAAAAAGTTTTCAAGGACCTAGAGGCATATATTAACTACTTATCTACATCAGGCAGTTTGGCACCAGCTCATGTACCCAGCATCTAAACAGGTCTTCAGCTACCGTGACCACAACCTCAATGTGCAGACAGTGGAAAATTTGGTTGGTTGGTTGGTTGGTTGCTTGGTTTCGCGTTTAATCCCTTAAGTATACAGTTTTGTATTGTCGTGTGTATTGGCTGTCACTTGTTCCCCTTTCTCTTTATGGTCCTCTCTGGCAGTCTCATACATAACCGCCATTTTCCTTTTTCTGAAAAAAAATCTTTAAATTTCGCAACTGGTTTATTTCCGAATTTTTTTTTTATTTATTTAATTTTTTTATTTTTATTTTATTTATTTTTTTATTATTTGTTTTTTTTGCTGCTATTTATATTTGCGACTGTTTTCGCCCTCGATAAGTGTTGTTTCCTGTGTCCTGCAGGCTACATGTCCGACTCGCTCTGTTGCTACTAGTTCATCCCTGACAAGTTTTAGTTGCCACTGGTTCTGTCTCTCCACCCTGTGTCTGTCTTGTGGCTGCTGTCACCGAGTTCAATCCCCGACTGATAGTTGGGCTGAGTTTCTGTGTCAAGCGAAAACATGGAATTTCTTAACGAACAACATTGTTTCAGCTTCTTTTGTTTGTTTTTGTTTTTGTTTTGAGACTGCCATTCAGCTATGAAGCAGGTGGCTATCAGCATTCCTCACACTGAGGTAGTACATCCGGCTACACATAGCCACTACTCAAACTATTCTGTGGCTGCTGTAGATGTCGGCCATGGCGCATTACTGAAACTAAGATGTAGACAAGCACAGAGGGCCATCGGGTGTCCCTCCAGGAGCTGTTGAGGCCTTCTTTTACTTCTGATTTATATTTATATTTATTTTTATATTTATTTATATTTTTATATTTATTGCAATAAATTGTACCATATCTGACACTGTGTAGGTGTGGTGTCCTCGTGTCATAAGTTGTGGTAGGTCTGTCAGCAGTGAATAAATGGAGGACACAGTCCAAAGTCTTCAAGCGACCACCCAGGTATTGGTTGGGTGGGTGGTTGGTTGGTTGGTTGGTTGGTTGGTTGGTTGGTTGGTTGGTTGGTTGGTTGGTTGGTTGGTTGGTTGGTTGGTTGGTTGGTTGGTTGGTTGGTTGGTTGGTTGGTTGGTTGGTTGGTTGGCTGGCTGGTTGGCTGGTTGTAACCTTTCACGTGTAAGCACCACAGTATTACCTTATTTCACTGCCGACATGTGAAAATATTTTCTTTTGATGTGACCACGAATAATAAGCACACGTTTATAGTTGTAATGCTTCTATTCTACAGCTAAATAAAGATAAGTGTTGAGAAATTGGTGCATAATAATACAATATAATTACCTAGCAGAAATTAATTTAAAAAAATTTATTTCGTGAAGCGATACTGAAACGCACATACAGCCAGAAGGCATTGAGAAACATAATACCAGACACAGCACATACCTACCTACACAAGAATCTCACAGTCCACACAATCAAACTCATTCATATCACAACCATAGCATACACAATATCAGCCACACACACATAACAATGAATGAGATGAGAGATGTGATTATCATGCCACCTTGTACTGTATTCCACCCTGTGGCCCCGAGAATAGCACCAAGCCTTGTGCTAACATTTTGCTGGGATACAGGTATTGTGACTTATTTTTAGGGGATGTGTTTTTTCAAATACAAAAATCTACATTTATTCTAATACAATCAACTCATCTTCTTCTGAAACATCGTTATCATTCTCCAAACCCTGAATTCTGGGCTGAATTTCTTGCGACTCCATTTCCCGTTAAATAATTGTACCTGATAATGTACATCATCATTTATTTTAAGCATTAATATACCAAAATGTTAATTTTATTTATATATTAATATCAGGGCTTCTGATTGGGTTAGATTTTATATCACAAGTGTCCGGAAAAATGATTGTCGGGGTCATTTGGGGGAAAGGCGGTGGATATAACTGTCAGGCACTTTATTGTGGATGTAACATCAGGCACTTTATTGTGGATGTAACATCAGGCACTTTATTGTGGATGTAACATCAGGCACTTTATTGTGGATGTAACATCAGGCACTTTATTGTGGATGTAACTGCTGGCCCCGCACTGCAGGGCGAGTGTGCCACAACTGGCCGAAACTTCAGGATGCAACATTGTTTTTGCAATATGTGAAGACAATAAAACCATTGTCAGGACAGCAGTAAAACAAACATCACAACAACCAAGCTGGACAGAGCGAAGGTCTGCGCCCTCAGGTATCACCAGTGCAGTGGATTCGATGTAGTGTGATGTTGATAACAAGGATGATGCCAAGAACACGAACATGCATTGTTAGATGACAGTCCAGCATAGCGCCCAGCTTCTTCACAGTCTCACACAATGCGAAAGTGAGGTCGCCAACGGCCATCTTGTGGGGAATGTAGACAGAAACACGCGCTGATTGGCTAATCAGCGTGACCTCTGACTTGTCATCGATGAACGTGTCCCAACTAAAAACAATTGTGGAAACTAACTGTAGGAAACTGTTGGGATTAATCAGCTTTCTGTCTCAGAGGATAGCCTCTCTCTCTCACACACACACACACAAAGAGGAGGGAAGGGAGAGAACGACTCGGTCTCCTGTCCTCTGGTTCCCCGAGTGAGACGAGTATCTCAACTTAAAACAAGAATAAAAGATAAAAGAATCGAGGGATCACCGAGTACCTCCCAATCTCCTACAGGGTGTCAGGCGGCAAAACTGTGACATCGCCATTCACGACACCTTAGGAAGGTGGTCAACATGGAGGCCGACAGGGAAACGAACTGGTGAACTAACAAAACTAGTGGACTGGTCACAACCCAGCAAAGATTTGGTGACCAGCATCTCAACCTCTCAATCTGTCCATCTGTTTCCCCTGACGACCAACATCGCCGCTCGTCAGCTGCTAGCGAGGGAAAGATTCTGTGAATATGTGAGTTGCAGCAACAAGCTGCTTGTGCGCCATCACTACAGTCACAAAGAAAATGTGCAACTGATCAACTTGTCACATGCACCGTGTCGAGTGGTTCAGGGAGCTGAACTATTCTGTTGTCACAAATCCGCGATTTGACCTCCGCGCGAACTGCACGCGAACTGCACGCCGCGCGGTAACCATATGTCTGTGTCCTCCATCCCCTCAACCTCCCCTCTCTCCACCCCCCACAACCAAGCCTCCCACCTCAATGGTCCAGGTTAAACAGGGCTCATGACTGAGGGGGGAGATTTGTTACACTGATACTGATAGAAGTAAATATTGAGTAAATACTGTAACAAGCTCTGATGTAAGTACTCAGGTGTTCAAGTAGCTGTGAGAGGACAGACGTAAATAAACACCTCGGTAAAAACTCAGGTAAATATTCAAGCCATTGGTTAATTCAATATTTAATAGTCTAAGGAGAATCTTTAGTTCAGTTTTGAAATAAATTTATTATTTCACTTTCGTTGACACCTGATTTTTGCGGTTCTTTGTTGTGACCTGTTGACCTCACAGTGACATGTTGGCCTCCTTGTGTCATAATGTCGGTCATAGCCACTGTTCATTCACTTTAAATTATGCATCGTAGTTAAAGCTTGTCGTTTACATGTAGTTATGCCTCATGATGAGGTTTGGCATAATCCGTGTTCCACTAACTACCTCTCTCATCATTGCAATCCTTTCTTTCATCGCCGCCGACATTGTCCTCCATGCTTGACACGCGCGCGCCAATGAACCCTCGGCCTGTGCGACCTCGGCAACCGTGGGCAGGAAAACTGAGAAGTCATAACTGCTTTTACAAGACTTTTTAATGGCAGTGAGAATGGCTAACTGTTTACACAGCGAAATAAAAACAAGAGCCCGTGTGGTGGTGACATGGTTACGGGCTGCATGGCCACCCTCATCACACTCCGTCACCACCACCACCGGTGACCTCACGCTCGCTGGCAACTTCGTTTTTGTCAGAAAGAATGCGAGCGACCTCAACTGTCTGGCAACGTTTGAACGCGCGTGCAATTTGCTGAAAACAATGGCCGGCCACCCAACTTCCCTCTCGGCCACTTCACGAGGTCGCGTGTGCAGCACGTGACCACAGTTTGGAGGACACGCATGCGCACGCACGCCCGGCTGTCGTCTGCTGCCAGAGCGTCGTGTCGCCAACTTTGTGGGTGTCAACAAATTCCTTTAGAATTGGACACAGCCACCCGAATGACATCTGCCACCATACCCGAGTGTAGCCGCATGCAGACTGACAATCAGAGAACGTGTCTCCATGCGCGTGAGTCGCTCCTTTTCTTTCTTTTCTTCTGTGTTCCTCTTGTCTGCTCTTACAGTGCGCGGATGTGGCTAGCCTCGGTAACCACAGTAACCGCTTGACAACAGGTTTCATTGCGATTATCTAGTTGTATAGGTAGAAAAGATTATGTAGTTCTGTAGTTCCATTAGGAAGGCTGGGGCAATGATGCGGTAGAGGAGCAGAAAGTTTTGTTGGCTGACGAGTGACGAGGTCACTGACTGTCGAGTTCAACCTGACCTTATGTCTATGTCGTCCTGTCAACATGGTTTATGCTTACATTTTGCTTGTTGTTTAATATCCGAAATGTTTCAAACTAAGCGTGGTTTATGCTATCACACTCTTCCCCTCCGCCCCATGAAATGAAATGAAAATACTAATTAACTAATAAACTAATGAAGTATTTCTGTTCACGCTCAATTGCTTTACTAATTCAATAGACAATAGAAACATCTACTTGTCGTCACTTGCTTGTTTGAAGGAATTGCTGCTGTCTTGGTTTGGCGGAGACAATGACAACAGACACAGACATTAACGACGACTATTATCTATTGACGACAGGTACAATAAACAATAAACAATAAGCACGCCTTGTGTCTTTGGTCCTCGCTCTCTGTGGTAAGAATGAGCTGAGTGATGGAGTAAATAGTGATAAACATGACATGATAGCAAGAGAGTGGAAGGTGAATATGTACCTTATATTACAACACATATTTACCTACAGCGACAGCAGCGGCCTCTAACGGAAGATGGGACTGCTTGAACGTGCAGCTGACACCTTCATAATGACGTGTAGTGCTTGTTGTTGTTGTTGTTGTTGTTGTTGTTGTTGTTGTTGTTGTTGTTGTTTATATCTATATATTGCACTGTCATGTGCTGCGGGAGTCAGCAGACAAGATAGTGGGTAGATAAGGGGGGACAAATATCTACTTCTTGTGGAGTTGTCTTGAGTACACTGTCTACAGTGTAGCAGGTGTATACAGGTGTTTGTATCTTGAGTACACTGTCTACAGTGTAGCAGGTGTATACAGGTGTTTGTATCTTGAGTACACTGTCTACTTTACAGTGTAGCAGGTGTATACAGGTGTTTGTATCTTGAGTACACTGTCTACTTTACAGTGTAGCAGGTGTATACAGGTGTTTGTATCTTGAGTACACTGTCTACTTTACAGTGTAGCAGGTGTATACAGGTGTTTGTATCTTGAGTACACTGTCTACTTTACAGTGTAGCAGGTGTATACAGGTGTTTGTATCTTGAGTACACTGTCTACAATGTAGCAGGTGTATACAGGTGTTTGTATCTTGAGTATACTGTCTACAGTGTAGCAGGTGTATACAGGTGTTTGTATCTTGAGTACACTGTCTACTTTACAGTGTAGCAGGTGTATACAGGTGTTTGTATCTTGAGTATACTGTCTACAGTGTAGCAGGTGTATACAGGTGTTTGTATCTTGAGTACACTGTCTACTTTACAGTGTAGCAGGTGTATACAGGTGTTTGTATCTTGAGTATACTGTCTACAGTGTAGCAGGTGTATACAGGTGTTTGTATCTTGAGTACACTGTCTACTTTACAGTGTAGCCCTTACATCGAGGTACTAGTGGCTTGAGTATATAGTAAAGCCACATAGTCTATAGTATGCTGATTGACTATATACTGTATCTGATATATCCATTGACTTCTGACGAGTATATGTAGACGTACAGTGGATGTGATGTGTAGACTAATAGACAGTATAGTATGTCTACAGACAGTAATAGACAGTATAGTATGTCTGACATCCATGTACTTGTGACCAACTCCTACCACTGACACACCTTCACAGGACTGAGCTCACTTAGCTGCTCCCAATCGCTTTGATGTTGATCACGTGACGAGATGCTTGTATCCACCCGAGTGGGAATGAGTGCAGTTATACATGGCAGGTGAATGAGCCTGTGGATTGCAGACATGCCTGGTCTCAGCCTCCAGACTCACGACTGTAGGCACGGCATAGATGTTTTGAAACTATTTTCCGATAAACAAAAGACCAGCGAGTACAGGCCAACGTACAGGCTGACGAATGACCAACGGCTGTCTGGCTAAACCACTTCCTGTCCGTTTAAATGTCCATAACGAGCGGGGTCAGCTGACTGTCGATGTCATTCTTCGTCCTCCCCACAGACGGAGGAGAAAAACGAAAATGTTTCTGTGATTTTGTCTACCTGGCAAGGTAGCGGCTCTCACTCCACCCCACTCTACCCGTGACACGCAGCGTCCAGCGCCAGAAGCAACAGGTGGAGTGCGGGGGCGGCACGTGGCGCTTGACGGCCACCAGACGCCCGACCAATCAGCTGCGTCGCCTTCAGCCACGCGCGACTGGAGAGTGGGCGTGGCCTGAGGCTGGGCGTGTGCACGCGAGGCGTGGGCGGGCGGACATCAGCCAGCTGACAGGCTGCAGGCAAATGAGCTGCTCCCAGGCGCGTGCACCATTGTGGCCAGCTGCGCGGAGCTGCGCGTCCGTGGCGGCATGGTGAGCGGTGTGTGCAGCAGCCGCGACCGCCGCGCGTCAACCGCCACACAATAGGTGCAGCACCTCAGTCCGTCCTGCCTGTTGGTGACATCTCTGTCTCTCTCACCCCCCAACTCCAGGACACCTTGTAAATATTTGTTTCTCATAACCGCCACTTGTGTGCATAGTCACCTGCCACTCTCCTTTGATACCTCACCTCGTGTTTACTACTAATTATTCTCATCTCATGTTTACTACTAATTATTCTCACCTCATGTTTACTACTAATTATTCTCATCTTATGTTTACTACTAATTATTCTCATCTCATGTTTACTACTAATTATTCTCACCTCATGTTTACTACTAATTATTCTCACCTCATGTTTACTACTAATTATTCTCATCTCATGTTTACTACTAATTATTCTCACCTCATGTTTACTACTAATTATTCTCACCTTATGTTTACTACTAATTATTCTCACCTTATGTTTACTACTAATTATTCTCATCTTATGTTTACTACTAATTATTCTCATCTCATGTTTACTACTAATTATTCTCATCTCATGTTTACTACTAATTATTCTCATCTCATGTTTACTACTAATTATTCTCACCTCATGTTTACTACTAATTATTCTCACCTCGTGTTTACTACTAATTATTCTCACCTTATGTTTACTACTAACTATTCTCACCTTATGTTTACTACTAACTATTCTCACCTTATGTTTACTACTAATTATTCTCACCTCGTGTTTAGTACTAATTATTCTCACCTCATGTTTACTACTAATTATTCTCACCTCGTGTTTAGTACTAATTATTCTCAACTCATGTTTACTACTAATTATTCTCATCTCATGTTTACTACTAATTATTCTCATCTTATGTTTACTACTAATTATTCTCACCTCATGTTTACTACTAATTATTCTCACCTCATGTTTACTACTAATTATTCTCACCTCATGTTTACTACTAATTATTCTCATCTCATGTTTACTACTAACTATTCTCACCTTATGTTTACTACTAATTATTCTCACCTCGTGTTTACTACTAATTATTCTCACCTTATGTTTACTACTAACTATTCTCACCTTATGTTTACTACTAATTATTCTCACCTCGTGTTTAGTACTAATTATTCTCACCTCATGTTTACTACTAATTATTCTCATCTTATGTTTACTACTAATTATTCTCATCTCATGTTTACTACTAATTATTCTCACCTCATGTTTACTACTAATTATTCTCACCTCATGTTTACTACTAATTATTCTCATCTCATGTTTACTACTAATTATTCTCACCTCATGTTTACTACTAATTATTCTCACCTCGTGTTTACTACTAATTATTCTCATCTCATGTTTACTACTATTCTCATCTCATGTTTACTACTAATTATTCTCAGTCCTTAATTACTTCATTTACTTAGTTTATTATACCCCGTAAAGAGCGAGGGCTACATGGGATAAAAAAAACATTTTCTTTTTATTTATCGTGTCGTTAATAAAGAATTGTCATTGGCTCTCGACCACTTCCTCCCTCTCTGTACATTTTCAGCAAAGGTCGCTAGAACTTGCATTGAACTTGCACAAAGCCATGAATCTTGTTGAGGTGTTGAGGTGTTGAGGTGCTGACTGCACTCGGACAACTTTTTTTCTCGAAGAAATGTGTTTGCGATAATTTTTGACATTGCGAATGTGTCTGTGGTGATTTCTGACAAAGATAAGTCTAAAAGCCTGATTAACACGGACCTTGTGTGTTCTGGGGCTAATTCGCTGTTTCATTCTTCACATCGAACGGACAGTCGATGTTGTTATCATTAATACCTCACCACAACAGAACTGGCTCCTCCTGTCTCTTCCACACGCGCGCGGTCTTTGGCAGCCGATCCTCCATCAGGAGCCCCACCCTTGTCTGTCACAGAACTCCCCTCATCCCCACTCCACCACCCCCTCCTCATTCCTTGAGCTCCTTCACACAATCATGTGTTGTGACAGTGTCACTCTGTCATGTGTTGTTGTGACAGTGTCACTCTGTCATGTGCTGTTGTGACAGTGTCACTGTCATGTGTTGTTGTGACAGTGTCACTCTGTCATGTGCTGTTGTGACAGTGTCACTCTTGCTTGATATTATCACAAACGACATTTCATCGTTTTATATTATCACAGTGTGACCCTTCAAACGAGTAAAGGACAAAGGTCTTTCTATCTAACCCAAAGACATTCACATTCCGGGGAACTACGAGTGTTTAATGTGTGACCTCGTGGTGAGATGATCGGTACTGGAGCAAGATATGAATAATGTTGAGCAGCCATTGAACTAAGTTATAATAGGTTTGGTCTGTGTACAGGACTTGGTTACCGTCTGTTAACCCTGTGTGAGCTGTATGAACGGTCTTTGCGAAATTAAACTACATAACAGCAGTCTACATCAAGATGTCAACTTTCTCAACCCTCGCTTCCACTCGCTTGTCTTGTTTATACACACAGTCACAGGGTTAGATGGAATGTTTATACACATATACCACACAGTCACAGGGTTAGATGGAATGTTTATACACATATACACACAGTCACAGGGTTAGATGGAATGTTTATACACATATACACACAGTCACAGGGTTAGATGGAATGTTTATACACATATACACACACAGTCACAGGTTAGATGAATGTTTATACACATATACACACAGTCACAGGGTTAGATGGAATGTTTATACACACAGTCACAGGGTCAGATGGAATGTTTATACACATATTCACAGATATGGAATGTTTATACACATATACACACAGTCACAGGTCAGATGGAATGTTTATTACACAGTCACAGGGTCAGATGGAATGTTTATACACATATACACACAGTCACAAGATCAGATGGAATGTTTATACACATATACACAGTCACAGGTCAGATAAAATGTCTTATAAAAAATGTTTTGTTTTTTTTTTTTGTTACTGTGATAGGAATTTTTTAAAACCTAACATTGAGTGCGATTTATCTTGGTCGTGGCGCTGCGCATTACAAATACCCGTTAGTTTTAAAATGTTAGAACATGATTGAGGGGAAATAACCGTGTTGAATACTCCTTTAATGGAAGGGTTGTTTCCCTTGCATTGAACGTGTTTTGTTGAGCGTTGGTTTCCTCCCTTGCTGCAGAAGAGCCGTTATTGCTGTTGTTTGTGTGTGAGTGTTTGTGTGTGTGTTGTGTGTGTATAAAATAGAGACAAATCAGTGAATATTCAACACCTGACTATTTTCTGTGGGGATAAAATGAAGTTCCACTGGAAAAGCTAGAATTTTAAAAATAATGTAATGAACTTTAACAATTTCGCATATTAATGCAGATAATATTGTAACATGTGACGATGGTGTAGCTCGGCGCGTCACACAGGATAACTGTTTGAGGGACATGACTAGTTAGAACAGAAGACGAGGTGGAGGTTTAGAGCAGGGTGAGGGTGTGTGGTGCAGTCTGGTGGAGACTGGACTGGTGGCCGGCTATTCCAGGCGCCTAGGGGGCGGAGAGATAAAAGTTGAGAAAGGGTTAGGGTTAGCTCAGTCTCGTCCCTTGTAGTAGTAATGATAATAGAAATAAATGTTTGTTTATAAATCCTCTCACACTTGATGAAGGCGGGACGAAGGCGTTCTAGTGTCATTGAAATCAGATCACTCACTCACGGAGAGAGAGAAAGACCACCAGCGGCTAGCCCTGTAACCAGGTGTGAGGTCGAGAGATGTGTGTCGGAGCCGCACTGGCCTGTTGTGGTGGCACAGCCTACTAGCCACGGCCCACGTGGCATATAGCCTACCCTATAGGCTAGGGTTGGTGTCAGAAAATAACCTGACATTTTATTGTTTCGGAGACAAGACCGTTCAGCACGGAGCTAAATAGTTCCTTTTACTGCCATCGGAAACAAGGGCGGCTTCAGCCAATCAAATTATATTTTATTTCATTCTCACCAGAGATATGGTCGCTCTCATCGAATAAAGATGATTCATGTTGCTGACGACTCTGGAATATAAAAGTAAAATAATGGATAGAAATCAATACTCTTTATGCTTCTTTACAATACTTTCATGATATCCATTTGGATTTCATACATTTTTCATTCTGTTTTAATTCTTTTTGTTTCTTTGTAGCATCTTTTTCTTTTGAATTAAAAAAAAACATTTTTTGCTTCGTTGTCCCATTTTCCGCGAGTCGGTGTCGTTAGAAGCCGATGGCCGAGGCGCAAGCGCTGTCACGTGATATTTGCTAATGGAGGAGACCGGCGGAGTTCTCTGCCTCCCTGGCCGCGTTCAGTCCCTTGACGCCTGTTTCGCCGCAGAAGCCTCATCCGCGGGTAATTCATGTGCACTCAAAGCAGACTCATGTGCACTCAAGCGTGTCTAGGAGTTTCTGGGAATGACCGACTGCACACTCAGCGTCCGGCGCTCAGGTGACCTGCTCGCTGAAGCTGCACCCGTCTGTCGCAGTGGCTTGTCCAGCAAGATGGACGGCTATACTTTGTAGTTTGTTTGTAGTTTGTTTGTAGTTCGTAGTGAGGCAGGTGTCACGAGCTGTGTTCACCCTCAGACTGCACTGTGCTTGCTTCAGGCACGAGTCCGACGTGTGACCTCGCGTGAGGGTATGAGTAATACTGAGACTGATGAGAATGACGATGTGGTTGATGATGTCATTGATGATGAAACACAGTGGGTAATGATATGATTGGTGTGAACTGTTGGGCTGTGTGCAAGGAGACAGACGACGGGTGTATTGAGTCCAACTGTCGTGAGCTTCATCTTCACCTGTCAAGTCAAGATTTATAAAAATGCTTCTTAGTCTGCTGCTGGCGACACTGACCGTGTGGACGTGTCATGTTTAGAGGTGGACAGACAGACAGACAGACAGACAGGCAGGCAATCTGGCAATTAGACTGCAGAAGTAAAGTCCGTTCATGCAACTGTGACTTGAAAGGTTAAAGTTGTCATTAACCCCAACCCTACCCCAGAGGTCGCGTGTCAGTCGATGTAGCTCTGACATGTCAGTACTTAGCACAATAATTCTAGTGTTGGATGATTATATGTCATTATTACTTCTTACCATTCAGTGGAGGCGTTTTTGTTTTGTTCTTGTTTGTCGATGTTGACAGCTTGCTGATGTAGAATAATGTATTGAATGGAAGGCTGCCCTCCCCTCCCCTCCCCTCCTCTCTCTCATCTGCTCATTTCGCCACTTCTTCATCATTTGGAATCACCCTTCATCCCTCCTCTCCTATTTCTGTCTCTCCGTGTAGCCTCTACTCTGCCTCCCCAGGTGGAATCCTCCTCCCAGTTTCTTTTCCTGTGCTGCTGTACCCCCTCCCCACCATCAGTTTTTGGACCATCACTCAGGAGATGGGAGAGGCTTGACTCAGCGGCTCGGCAGCTGCTTTCTACCAAGAAGCTGACTTGGGGGAGGAAATGTCGGATTTCTCTCGGCACAAGAGAACCCGGATGATCTATGGACTCCCTGCAGATGGTAACCGGGGAGAGGGGGGGGGGTTGCGGGGTGAGGGGAAGGTGCGCCTGGCTGAAGGGATAACTCCAGACGACGACGGTGGAGGTGATGGTGGTGGTTGGTGGCGATGGTGGCGATGGTGGCTTTGACGTTCAGACGCTAGCGAGGCGTCTCTGGCCCCTAAGCCGCGACTCATGTCTTATTTACACCAGCATTTGGCGCGGCTGGCGGGCCGCTGTCCCCTGACATCCCGGCATGCTCTGGTGCACGTGCGTCAAGTGGCAAAATAAATTTCTCTCTTGTTTTTCTCCTTGTCCACCACACCGTCTTGCTCATCTCTTTGGCGGCCACAGCCCTTCGTCTAAGCCCGGCCTCCCCACCCGCCCTCCCGTTCACTTGTGTCTGGAAACCAAGGTGACTCGTTCTATTATTTATGAAATTCTGCTAAAATATTGATGCGATAAGAACACGGCACTATAAAGAGGGCGACCAGGCGGCGGCGCGGATAGCCAGCCTCCAACACAAGGGGGCGGCGGGCGTCGCCGAGCTGCGGGTCTGCCGCCACCACTGACCTGACGCCTGCCGCCACGACTACCTGACGACTGTGGCCATGCGCATGTCTTCGCGGATGTTGGTGTTGTGACGATGTCGGTCGCCAGGTGGCGCGCTGTTCTTGTCGTTTTCCTCGCTTGTCGTCAACGTTTTCCTCACCTTTGTCCCAACCTTCCCACAAACCTCCCAAACTTCAATGTAACGGGTCCTAGCGTGTCCCTCTGTCCTCACCTCCCTTCCCAGGTAGGTCAGTTTCTGGTGACGTCACGCACTGACCACCTGGAGGTGGGGGGTGGTGCCACAACGGCGAAGATGTGAAAGTGGCGGGCGAGGGTTGGCAGGGATGGGCGGAAGACAGTAGCCAGTGGACAGGTTTGAGGCGCATCTCTGACCCTCTTCACCTGCAGATCCCCCACCCTACCTCCACCTCCACACACTGCACCGCACGTGACATGGCTCGTGACGAGTACAACGTGCGGCAGGGCTGCAGCAGGCACGCCAACCATCCGCTGCTGCAGGTGGGCAGCTGTATCGCCGATGAGCTCGTGCGTTGCAGCACAACTCCTAGAAAAGAAAAAAAACCACCTAACCTAACGGGCAAGATCGACAGCAGCACACTTCACCCTCTACGTCACCGCTCGTGCTGGTCTTCAACACCTTGACCTGATGACGTCATGCCAGAGGGTCCGTGGTGTGGCGTGTCCCTACCACACTCCTGTCGACACCTAGGCAAGTGGTATGTTTGCATAATTACGCCCTGTTCGTTTGCACGCGTGTGTTTTGTTCTACATTCACACAGTTACATCACGGTTTGCACAACCCTCGCCAGTCACATGTTCTCGATAGTCCATCAGTCTTCCGACAAGTGCTACACTCCCTTCCGTCAGAGACGTCCTCCCTTTGTCTACACCTCGACTACCTGGTCTATTCCATGATTCCGTCTCTTCTTGTCACCAAACACCAACGATTCCATGTCACAGACGGTCACACAATCACATCACAGCCTTTCGGCCATTTTGGCTTGTGATGTGTTCACATGTGAAGTCTGAGCCCACCACATGCTTGCAGGCGACTTCCATGCGCTCAGATGTGTACAGTGTTCACTGTATCTTTGACGACTGTGAGAGTGAGTGTGTGTGTGTGTGAGTGTGTGTGTGTGTGTCTGTGTGAGTGTGTGTGTGTGTGTGTGTGAGTGTGTGTGTGTCGTGTGTGAGTGAGTGCTGTGATGTGTGTGTGTGTGTGTGTGTGTTTGTGTGAGTGTGTGTGTGTCTGTGTGTGAGTGAGTGTGTGTGTGTGTCTGTGTGTGAGTGTGTGTGTGTGTCTGTGTGAGAGTGTGTGTGTGTGTGTGTGTGTGTGTGTTTGTGAGTGTGTGTGTGTCTGTGTGTGAGTGTGTGTGTGTCTGTGTGTGAGTGTGTGTGGTGAGAGTGTGTGTGTGTGAGTGTGGTGTGTGTGTGTGTGTGTGTGTGTGTGTGTGAGTGTGTGTGTGTGAGTGTGTGTGAGTACGAGCGGTTTTTTTATCAAGTTCATGGCACGCGTGCAGTGTGTGGGTGGAGAGGGGACACCGGTGGGAAGGGTGGTAGAGGAGCTAGGTGTGGAGGAGGAGGAGTAGAGGAGCTAGGTTGTGAGGAGAAGGAGGTAGAGGAGCTAGGTGTGGAGGAGAAGGAGGTAGAGGAGCTAGGTGTGGAGGAGGAGAGGTAGAGGAGCTAGGTGTGGAGGAGGAGGTAGAGGAGCTAGGTGTGTTGGATACTAACCAGAAAATCCGTTGTCACTGTCATCGACATTGTTTGGGAGCAAACCGTAGACACTGAGTACATACGTGCATGTTCTTGATTGGCTGTCGTCTACCCCGAGTGTTTGTTGACCTTTGTACAAAGAGAGGAACTGTGGACGTTTCATGTTTTCTCACCTGCCTAGCTGACCACACACGTGAAGTGACAGGGACACTCAGGTGGTCGGCATCTTGCAGTGAGTGACACCTTGATGGACTGGGGTGTAGTGTCTCAGCACTCATCTACTGTGGCACGTGACTTGCGGCACCATAGCATGTCACCAAGATGCCAGCTATGCGATGCTCTGACAGCCAATCAGTTGGCTCCCTGACCTGTAGCCTGATAGTCACTAACCTGTGTGACCATGAGTACTACACACTGATAGTCACCCACCTGTGTGACCAGAGTACTACACACTGATAGTCACCCACCTGTGTGGCCATAGTACTACACACTGATAGTCACCCACCTGTGTGACCATAGACATCATCAGTTCATCGTAGCGCAGCCGCCACTGTGACAGGCTGGAACTATAAGGCTACACAGGGAAGCGTGTAACATAGGACCACAGCACCTCGTGCGTCCACGATCGGCCAGACCAGCAGTAACTAGAAAAACAAGTTGTACCTTAAATGAAGTCTCCGAGCACTTGCCATCAACATTTTTGTAGCTTGTGCCTCGTGCTCTGCACGACCTGCTGTTGTTTGTGTTTGTTTGTGGCTTTCTTGTCTCCGCCTCCAGTTTATAGATGTGTCCTTTGAAAGCCGCCAGCAAGGAGGGAGGAGAGGGGGAAGTGGAGATCGATTGCCAAAATATTCGTCATTTTTCATGTGTCAAGCAGTACATCAGACGGAGAGTTGGCTCCCTTAACTTGTCGGGGGAAGATGGCGAGCGCGCGGCCAGCTGCCGAGGTGTCAGGCGCGGCCAAGGAGACTCGCCCAGCAAAATTGAATAAGTCGGAGAGGCGTTCTCGCCTCTGTCCCTAGCCCCGCCAGTAATAAAGGGGTGGTACTAGTTCCCCGGCGCAGGAAGATATGACAGGAAGGGTGTGAAGCGGCTGGGAGTGAGAATTGCTGTCACACCTCGCTCACGAGCAGATGGCAAGAAGGATGAATGAGGCTTGCGCTTTCTGTCAGGACGCGTCCACACTCGTGTTTTTCTTCTTTTCCTCTACTTCTTCTCTAATATCTTCCTGGTCTTTGAACTTTGAAAAAAAAAAGCTGAAATCGAAAGCCATAAGCCGATGTGCGTTTGAGCTGAAGCGCACGTGTGTCAAGTCACGTGTTTTCACGCATGCGCAAAGCCCCAGTCGTCACTTAGATGTGAGAGAGGTGGGGTGGGAGAGGGCGGGGGGAGTGTGACCAGTGAGATGGGGGTGGTGGTGGGGGGGGACTTGTGACATCGCGGCATTAGTTTGATTTACAAGCCAGGCACGTGCGAGTTGTGGAGACTGGCAATAGGTCAGTAAGCAGACAGGCGAGTGCAGGCCATGATGGTCCCCCCCGCAGTCGCCCACACCTTCCGCCAACTCCACGAGCGGGGACGTGGGGAGCAGACGATCAAAGCGACTTTATAAAAAAAAAATGGCGCCGTGCACATGACTGCACTCGTTATCTTTGTGATATGTTCACGCCCAGCTCTCCCTAGGTGGCGCTGTCCAAGGGACTCGTTATCTTTCTGATATTTTCACGCTCTGCTGGCGAGGGTGTCGATACAAAATGTCGACATGTCTTTTTACGCGTTGCAGGCACTTGAGCCGACGAACCTCTCACGAGGCTCCGATAAACAAGGGCGAGCACCCGGTGATGCTGGGGTGCTGCAGTAGCGTGATCTGTCCAGCGGGACGTGCACACACACGCACATACGCACAGCACACAGCACACACCAACACACAAACACAAACACACACACACACACACACACACACACACACGCACACACAGACACACACAAACACACACACACACACAAACACACAAACCGAAAGACACACGGTGCGGGTGTAGCGAGACAAGAATTCCAACCCAGAATCTCGTTGCCAGCGAGGTGAGCGTCTTGTCAGGACAGAACCGAGCTCTCAGCGAGAGTCAATGGTGTGTGCATGCGACACAATTAAATGTAACAGTTGAGAAACACAGGAAACTGTTAGGTTCAAACTATTACAGCTTGCACAGAGATGTGGATAGCGGACTATTTTCGTCTGATATCCCTACGCGAGTAGGTGTTTGATCGTCTGCTAAGGAGTAACTACAAGTCAAATTTAAATAAAAATAACATGAAAAAAGCTAAACACACACAACTCACGATTTATTATTGGTTTTGATAAAAAAAAAAAACAAACACCAAAATGTCTGCTGATCCATTCAGCAACACTAGAAGACCCGGCGTCTGCACACCTCGCTTGGAACGAGAGTCTTGGTTGGAAATCTTGTCTCGCTATACGGGCTGGTATGACCCAGGTGACCACATGATGACACTGACACAGTGCTGGTAAGACTGGTGTAGTGTTGTATGACACTGACATGGCGCTGACTTGTAGCATGCTGATGACACTGACAGGACGTCAACATGACAGTGGTCAGTGGTCACGTGGTGCAGACAACCAAGCCAAGAAGACGAGTTGCCATTATTTGAGATCAGGAGAGTCGCCTTCTACTGGCTGCTGCTGTAGTTACTGAGTTGATTGGTTAATTGTAATCATGTGACTCGATCTTACTTTCTCGTTACCATACCCAGACTTAATCGGATGACAACTTTCCTCTCTCTCTCTTCTGTCTGTCCAGTCTCTCTCCTCCTTTCATGCCCTCTCTCCTTACCTCTCTGTCTCACTGCCTCACCCATCACGTAGGCCGAGCGCCTGTAGAGAAAGCCTGAAGTTCACCACTCGGTCTGAGCTCGATTAAACAAGCGCCTTATCTGACCTGCTCCACACGATGCTTCCTATCAGGTCCCCGCCAGTCTCTCCCTCGTCACTGCGCCGTGTATTATGTGCGTGTGTGCGTGCGTGTGTGTGCGTGCATATGTGTGTGTGCGTGCGTGTGTGTGTGCGTGTGTGTGCGTGCATATGTGTGTGTGCGTGCGTGTGTGTGTGTGCATGTGTGTGCGTGTGTGTGTGTGTGTGTGTGTGTGTGTGCGCGTGTGTGTGTGTGTGCGTGCCTGTGAACCGCGACAGCCGGCGCCTTTACACGTTTAAAGACCCCGGGTACTCGAGAGGAAGGGGGATTTTCTAGTGTGGACATACCCGGCAACTTCAGTCGGGTAGACATCGATCGGGCGTTTGGCGGCGGCAGGGTGGTTGTTGCCGGGTAGTGTGCTGGTCTGGGGCCAAGTCTCTTTGTGAACAATCTTATCGATGTTGGCGGCGATGTCGGTCTTGCCTGCACACACACTTCCCGTCGTACGTCAGTTGTTACTACAACAACCCTCACCTACTACTACACCAACCACTCTACACACACTTACCGTCTTAACTGCTACTGCTACCACCTGTACCGCTAACCAACTAGTCCTGTACCGCTAACCAACCAGTCCTGTACCGCTAATCAACCAGTCGTGTACCGCTAACCAACCAGTCATATAGCACTAGTCAACCAGTCCTGTACCGCTAACCAACCAGTCCTGTACCGCTAACCAACCAGTCCTATAGCACTAATCAACCAGTCCTGTACCGCTAATCAACCAGTCATATAGCACTAATCAACCAGTCCTGTACCGCTAACCAACCAGTCCTATAGCGCTAATCAACCAGTCGTGTACCGCTAACCAACCAGTCCTGTACCGCTAATCAACCAGTCATATAGCACTAGTCAACCAGTCCTGTACCGCTAACCAACCAGTCCTATAGCACTAATCAACCAGTCCTGTACCGCTAACCAACCAGTCCTGTACCGCTAATCAACCAGTCCTATAGCACTAATCAACCAGTCCTGTACCGCTAACCAACCAGTCCTATAGCACTAATCAACCAGTCCTGTACCACTAATCAACCAGTCCAGTACCGCTAACCAACCAGTCCTATAGCACTAATCAACCAGTCCTGTACCGCTAACCAACCAGTCCAGTACCGCTAATCAACCAGTCATATAGCACTAATCAACCAGTCCTGTACCGCTAACCAACCAGTCCTATAGCACTAATCAACCAGTCCTGTACCACTAATCAACCAGTCCTGTACCGCTAACCAACCACTCCCTCTATTTACTCGCCCTTACGTTTCTCCGTCTGGCGACATGTGCGACATCACTTGTGAAGATGCTGTGATTGTGGTGATGCTGTATCACGTGTGAGTGTGACGTAGTGTCAGTGCTACAGCTGTACAGGTTATGGGTGATAAAGGTCAGTAGACTTCCACTTGCCGGCAGCGAACTGGCTGTGGCACCCACGTGACGAATGATGCTTGGAGAGGAAGACAGGCGAGGGCAGACAAGTATTGATGACAGCAGCAGTTCAAGGGTTAAAACCTCGCCATCATGTTAAAGCGGGGGAACAGGTAACTGTCCCATGACCTTTGTCAGGTCGTGAGGGAGTCAGGTGTTAGAGACCTCACTTTTCTCGGGGTGGATTTGTGTGGACGCTGCCCATGTCCTCCCTCGCTGCCTTACCTCTTCATTCCTCTATGGAGTCGTCGCTGGGTCGACTGGGAGAAGTCCTCTGGGCGACACGGGTATCGAACTGGCGCGCTTCTTAATCTGGACATCAGCGCTCTAACTACTCGGTTATCCGCCTCACCCCAGCAGCAGGTAGACACAGGTAAAGGCAGCAGGTAGACAGGTAAGAGAGGGGGTGTGGCGAAGCACGGGGGAGCTTTGGTACGAGTGGGGGTAAAGTGCCAGTGGAGAAGGGGGTGGAAGGGGAACGGTGGCTTGTTGGGGTGGGGGCGGTTGTAAGCGAAGACAAAGCGATGAGAGTCGGGTGGTGGTGAAGAGAAAGGAGAGGACAAATCCAATACCCGGCCAGTTACAGACCGCGTGCCCGAGATGAGATAAACGATTTTCTGCCCGTTAAGTGATCACGGCTCCACGGGACAGGCACACGTGTACACGCACACACGCATGCAAATATAAACACAGGCACACAAACACACAAACACACACCTTGACATGAGCGCCTGCCTCTCGCACAGAGCTACAGATGTAAGGAAGGAGCTTGGTGGGAGAGAGAGGTGAAGAGAGAGCAGGAGAGAGAGCAGGAGAGAGCAGGAGAGGGAGAGAGCAGGAGAGGGAGCAGGAGAGGGAGCAGGAGAGAGAGAGCAGGAGAGAGAGCAGGAGAGGGAGAGCAGGAGAGGGAGCAGGAGAGGGAGGGCAGGAGAGACAGCAGGAGAGAGAGCCGGTGACCCGACACACATCAAGTCAATGGCGGGGGGCAGAGGGAGCCTGGGTCAAGCTGCTGTATGTAATGAGTGTGACGGCGGAGGGCACTTACAAGACCGTTATCGACTGTTGCTACAGTGCCACCCGACATTCTCCACTGTTGTTTGACACAGTGAGCCGTGCTTACTCACGCATTCCTGCAGGCAATCTCTGGAAATCTTAGGAAGGACAGGAGCTTGAGCTTTACTCACGTGCGCAGCGCACCTGGAAACAGCGATTGTCAACACCCTTAGCTACACCAGGTGTGGCCCTACCTGTACCTGTAACAGGTCTACCACCTGAACGCACACTAGGTGTGGCAGTAGTGTATCTAGCTCTAGTGTTCATGCATCTTCCTACACGGGGTGTGTCAGTATGTATGTATATGTATCTACAATAGTGTGACACTACTTTTATATAGATATGATATAGTAGCTGCTACATTACCTGTACATTACTTATATAACTATATAGATAAATTAGGTCTTACCTAAATTAGTGTGACATTACTTACATATAGGTGTATAAGGTGTTACACTACCTGTAGCTAAATAAGTGTGACATTACTTACATATAGGTGTATAAGGTGTTACACTACCTGTAGCTAAATAAGTGTGACATTACTTACATATAGGTGTATAAGGTGTTACACTACCTGTAGCTAAATAAGTGTGACATTACTTACATACAGGTGTATAAGGTGTTACACTACCTGTAGCTAAATTAGTGTGACATTACTTTTAAATGCCTCAGGTGTGACATCCGAGACTCAGATTTTCACCACTCGCTAAGGCTCGTGACCGCCAGTGTGTTCAGCCAGGTGCCTGGTGTACCCGCGCACCCAGTGAGATTCCTAGTTCAGTACTTCACGATATTACAATATTATGGTCAAAGAGCAGTGGTTATGGTCCTTGGCCAAGATGTCTGCTGTCAACTCATTTAGCTTTAGCTAGCACTTGTCAAACATTTCTGAGCAAAGAGCAGGTGGTGGGAGGTTTTGAATGTTGACAGTTGTCGCGGTGAAGCGGTTGTTATTCCACGTCATCAAAACGGCAGACAACTGCAGCGACGTCTGTTGCCTCGCTGTGAGTTCTGTACAAGCTTCTGTCATGGGAGCTCACTCTTGTCTGGGGAAAAGATAACTCCTCCTGCACCTACACAGTAAGCAGTAAGACAGCAGCCCTGACTTGTGGTGGACGCGCTGAGTTTCCGCTGTAATCATTCTCGTCACTTCCGGGACATGTCCCCCACGTGACACCCACACCCCCCCCCAGCCCAGCAGGATGACAGGTGCGTGATTTCTATTTCCTCGCCGGAGGAGGACAGGTCAGAGGGCAGTGGTCCCGCTGCTCTGGACCTCACAACGGTGAGAGGAGAGAATGGTTCGATTCCATCCTGGGCCTTGTGCTGTTTCTTCCACTGTTCTTGTGTCTCATTTGCTCCTCCTGTCCTCAAGATATACCACATACCTTTCGATGACCCCACCTCCCCCAGCAACCCTCCTGCACCCTGCTGTCATCAGCACACCTCGCGCCGCAGTGCGCGGGCTTTCAGGTGAAGCCATGCGTGGAGGCGGCCAGCATCTGGCGGCGGGTTGGGGCCGACTTGTGGGCCCTTGTTGCCGGGCCCGCCAGAAGGGATGTGGAGCTGATGGAGCGCGAGTCGCCATCCGGGTACATTTCCCATCCACAATTGGCTCGCTTCCTGTCTCGCTGTGCCGCCATCACCAGAGACAGGGAGCCGTTTGCAGAGTGAAATTCGAACTCTGCCTTAATTGTTTCCGCTTCATCTTTGCTTTGGCTAAGCTTCTCCCGGCTGTCAGTCATCACAAGGGGGAGGAACTCTTGTGGAGATCAGTTGCCATCCCCCTCCCCTCTCCCAAGTCGGAATTGAATGAACGGTTTAGTGGAGGGTTGAGCGGGCTGATAGTACCGGTCATGTCACAGCTGTTACATGTCTTGTCTCTCCTGGCAGGTACAGCTCCTCCACATGCAAACAATAA
This sequence comes from Pomacea canaliculata, assembly GCF_003073045.1. Lineage (NCBI taxonomy): Eukaryota > Metazoa > Mollusca > Gastropoda > Architaenioglossa > Ampullariidae > Pomacea > Pomacea canaliculata. The sequence goes on along the minus strand of NC_037592.1, from coordinate 42,827,629 downwards.
CTCGGGGTTCCCATCCTTGTTGTCACGTGGTCCATGATAGCACAGCGCCCTCTGGTGTATGAGGGACTGCAGACCACAACAAATCACCAGACAGTGTCACAGAGAAAGACAAAGGGAAAAAGAGAAGTAAAGAAGGATAAATAGAAATATAAGGAAAAGTAGGAAGAGGGAGAGACTGGTGTTACCTTTCATCACAACAAAGCAGGTAGACTTCCACAAGCAGCACACTGTGATTGTCATCAGCCAGGTAGACAGCACAGTGTGATTGTCATCAGCCAGGTAGACAGCACAGTGTGATTGTCATCAGCCAGGTAGACAGCACACAGTGATTGTCATCAGCCAGGTAGGCAGCACACAGTGATTGTCATCAGCCAGGTAGACAGCACACTGTGATTGTCATCAGCCAGGTAGGCAGCACACTGTGATTGTCATCAGCCAGGTAGACAGCACACTGTGATTGTCATCAGCCAGGTAGGCAGCACACTGTGATTGTCATCAGCCAGGTAGACAGCACACTGTGATTGTCATCAGCCAGGTAGGCAGCACACTGTGATGTCATCAGCCAGGTAGGCAGCACACTGTGATTGTCATCAGCCAGGTAGACAGCACACTGTGATTGTCATCAGCCAGGTAGACAGCACACTATGTTATCAGCCAGGTAGACAGCACACTATGTTATCAGCCAGGTAGACAGCACACTATGTTATCAGCCAGGTAGACAGCACACTGTGATTGTCATCAGCCAGGTAGGCAGCACACTATGTTATCAGCCAGGTAGACAGCACACTGTGATTGTCATCAGCCAGGTAGACAGCACACTGTGATTGTCATCAGCCAGGTAGACAGCACACTATACTTGACAGCGACTATATCTGACTATCGGGGAATATTGTGACAGGAATCTTGTCAACAGCGATGACAGTGACTCGGAGGGTTATGGTTGCTGTGTGTGGCGCCACAGTCGACTTTTCTGGAGTCCTTCTAACACTTTCCCCACTCATACAAACACCATTGTCCTTTGGCATGTATAACCTTTGACATCGTCATTGCCCTCATCATTGTTGTTTTGTTCTAATCGTCGTCTGATCGAGTGGCTCCCTCTTGTGTCTGATGGAGTTGATGGAGTTGTCTTTCGTGGAGGCCGCGCTCTGCCAAACAAACCATTGGTCTTTTGCATGTTTGCTCAGCTCGAAATGTGTTTATTTGTTAATTGTGTTAATTACTTTTAATTTGGTCGTTACTGACAGATTTGTGAATTGATAAAGTAAATAATGCTGTGGGTAGTGACAGCAAGCGTCATAGGGACAGTGAACTCCACACTGACAGTGTCCACTTCCGGCCTCTCTCTGACCATAACGGCTGAGGTCACACAGTGCAGGCAGTCGGCTCCATCTTCTCTGCGTCGTTGCCATGTACAGCCTCCAGTCGACGGAGGATTGAACCTACAGACCAGACGACTGTGTCAGGTCCTCGGTAGTGTTGTGGAGAGGAGCACTCAGCCTTGTAGACAGCCGGACATGATGGAGCAGGCTGGCAGCAACTTCGACATTCCACACACTGTGTGCTGCCATGCTCTGTGTGTCCGTGTGTAGGTTTGATTGAATCAACTTCCATCAGTCCTGTATAGGTAGGTAGGCGTGTGCGCGCGCACTTTCTTCTGCGCCATTTTGGTGACGTGCTATGAGCGTGTCCACAGGGCTGGGGTATGGTGCTGGATGACATGATTATTGTCATTGTTATTAAACATCACAGTAATAGTAAACTCCATCATAATAGTAAACGCGTTTTAAATTTACTTTTATTTTTGTTTTTGTTCTACCTTTATTAGCTTTTTAATTATGACTGAAATCTTTAATATACAAAGTATTTTAAATCGTATTAATATTTATGTTTCTCCAAAAATTGTATGATTGCTGATTGGCGTTGTGGGGAAGTATAGCTAAAAGAGGGGAATAAAGTCTTTGTTTACGACACGCAACATCGAGCCACGACTCTAATCATATCCCATGTAAACACGGACACACGCGCACAGAGAAAGGAGAGGAGAGAGAGGGGGAGGGAGGACTGGTGTACATCGCATCAACAACTAAGACTACATCATGGCAAGCAGCTAGCCCTGTAAACAGACTCACACAGGGAGAGAGAAGCAGGTCTGGTGCTGGAGACTAAGCCTAACATTCTTGACCTCCATCCTCGCCCAAAGCTCAAGAAACAAAGCCAGTGGAATGCGTTGACCGACTGGCACAGACAGACGTTGGCTTCTGACCTCAAGTTCGCCTGCAAGTGGCAAGACAGCGACAGTAAGAACTACGCAATGGATGATATCAGAAGGAAGCAATAAACAACAACATATACAAGGACAGGAGGGGGGGAGCTAGTGTACACCAGCATCGTGAGCCAAGATGGCGCCGTCTGCACAGCCAGCCGCTGGTTGTATGTCAACATGTCACCACGGCCTTGTAGGCTGGGCGCTGCGTGCGCGTGACGGAGGCTGAGAGTGTGAGACAGGCGGCAGGTGTCTGTGGAAATTGCTGCAGCCCGTGCCGCCAGAGGCGCCCCTTGCTCCTCCCACCCCTTCCCCACCCCCTCACACTGCTGTCCGCGCTGCCTGCCAGGGCCACACACACCAACACCAGGGTAGAGGGGGAGGGGATGTCCCTGTAGCCTTACCTGTAGCCATACCTGTAGGCTTATCTGTAGCCTTACCTGTAGCCTTATCTGTAGCCTTATCTGTAGCCTTACTTGTAGCCATACCTGTAGCTATACCTGTAGCCTTACCTGTAGCGGTGAGCTGTGCTCAATGGACAGAGAGCACACAGACTAGCTGCCAGCCATATATATAGTTATAGGGAGCTATCACATATATATATACTCACATACAGCTGTTATATAGGCTGTTTTATATATATATATACAGTTTTATATATATAACTGCTATATGGTTATATAGAGCTGCTATGTATAGTCATATATATACTCATATACAGCTGTTATATACAGTCATATATATGTAGTTATAAAGAGCTACCAGTTACATAAATATCTACATACTCATATACAACTGCTGTATATACAGTTATTTATATATATATAGTTATGTAGAGTTGCTATATAGTTATATACAGCTGTTATATATAGTCATATATATATAGTTATAAAGAGCTACCAGTTACATAAATATCTACATACTCATATACAACTGCTGTATATACAGTTATTTATATATATAGTTATGTAGAGCTGCTATATAGTTATATACAGCTGTTATATACAGTCATACATATATGTAGTTATAAAGAGCTACCAGTTACATAAATATCTACATACTCATATACAACTGCTGTATATACAGTTATTTATATATATAGTTATGTAGAGCTGCTATATAGTTATATACAGCTGTTATATACAGTCATACATATATGTAGTTATAAAGAGCTACCAGTTACATAAATATCTACATACTCATATACACTGCTGTATATACAGTTATTTATATATATAGTTATGTAGAGCTGCTATATAGTTATATACAGCTGTTATATATACAGTCATACATATATGTAGTTATAAAGAGCTACATTACATAAATATCTACATACTCATATACAACTGCTGTATATACAGTTATTTATATATATAGTTATATACAGCTGTTATATACAGTCATACATATATGTAGTTATAAAGAGCTACCAGTTACATAAATATCTACATACTCATATACAACTGCTGTATATACAGTTATTTACATAGTTATATAGAGAGGCGACTGTTTGTTGCCATTTGTTGTTTGTTGACGACCTGTTTACGATGTTGTCTGGCCGTGTAGACAGAAGTGGACAGGTGGGTCTTGTCAAACTGTTTACAAAGACAGGTTAGCAGCCAGCACTTTGTTGTCAACAAGCTGAATACACAAACACCACGAAAATGTGAGAGTGAACATTCACAGTCAGTTCTCCTGATGTTTCTCTCTCTGTGTTGTAACTAGTGAACATTCACTCCAGTAACTAGTGAACATTCACAATGTCAGTTCTCCTGATGTTTCTCTCTCTGTTGTAACTCCAGTAACTGATGTGATTAAAACACAAAGAGAAACATCACAAATATTGTTTGATGCTCTCAGTTTTTTACGGGTACTTTCCACACCTTGACTTTTACATTGACCCGTCTATGTTATCAGCGATAAGAATGTCGTCAGTGATAACAATGTTATCAGCGATAAGAATGTTGTCTGTGATAACAATGTTGTCTGTGATAACAATGTTGTCAGCGATAACAATGTTGTCTGCCACATTTATGTAATGTCTAAATGTACTTTACCTTTGTGTTACCTTTACACCAACTGTATTTGCCATGTGACAATAACTGCTAGTCGTCTCCCTGTCCACATCTGCCTACACGGTGTCGTCCATAAACAGTAAACAGTGGGATAGTAAACAGTGCAACACTGAGGGAGTCAACAGCAAATGACAAACAGTCAAATAGTCGAAGATGTCGTTTTGTGGTGTAGGTAGCCCTGCCTGCATGATTTAGTTGTTAGTGTCATTATATATTTACCGTGGGGTCTGGTAGCAGGGGTTGCTATGTATGCACCGAGGGGTCTGGTAGCAGGGGTTGCTATGTATGCACCGTGGGGTCTGGTAGCACTGACTTACAGTGCGGGGTGTGTTGGGTCTTCGTGTCTCCGAGAGAGATAGAGAGAAGACGAAGGCTGTAGCGAGTTGGTGTACGATTTCCGCCCTCAAAGAAAGCTCGACTGTCCCCGCTCCCCGGTGCAACTCTCCCTTCCCGTTTGTCGTGGACGGCCGTGGCGGCGGCACTTGGACTAGTGGCCACCCCGCTAACCTTTGGCGCACCGCTGGGAGCCTTTTTGCCCGCCCGTGTGCGACGTACCACGTGCGCGCCGTTCCTCCCAAGGGACATCACTCCAATTAGGAAATGGACGGAAACAGCTAGAGTGGCCTATCGTGCCATTTGAAGAGAGCGGCCATTTTCATTGAGCCACAATTCCAGATAGCGAGAAGGGCCGACAACTCGCGGCACAGAGAGAGAGAGTGAGATGCGAGCTACCCCAGACACCCACCAGCAGCACCAGCAGTCGCCACGATCGGATGGCCACATCCTGATGTTGTCGCCGGCGTAAGCTATCCGTGGCCACAACTACTGTGGGCAACAACGGCTTTTCCACAACTGCCATCATCGCCTTTGTGTAACAGGAGCACTGCTGGACAGGAGGGGAGGACAGGGGAGGTGGCGACAGGCTGTTTGCTGATAGGAGATGAGATTATCCGTGACCTGCTGACCTCTACATAGACACACAAGTACACACTGACCTCATACATAGACACACAGTACACACTGACTCTACATAGACAACACAAGTACACACTGACCTCTACATAGACCACAAGTACACACTGACCTCTACATAGACACACAATACACACTGACCTCTACATAGACACACAAGTACACACTGACCTCTAACATAGACACACAAGTACACACTGACCTCTACATAGACACACAAGTACACACTGACCTCATACATAGACACACAAGTCACACTGACCTCTACATAGACACAAGTAGTACAACACTGACCTACATAGACACACAAGTACACACTGACCTCTACATAGACACAAATACACACTGACCTCAATACATAGACACACAAGTACACACTGACCTCATACATAGACACACAAGTACACACTGACCTCTACATAGACACACAAGTACACACTGACCTCATACATAGACACACAAGTACACACTGACCTCTACATAGACACACAAGTACACACTGACCTCTACATAGACACACAAGTACACACTGACCTCTACATAGACACACAAGTACACACTGACCTCATACATAGACACACAAGTACACACTGACCTCTACATAGACACACAAGTACACACTGACCTCTACATAGACACACAAGTACACACTGACACATAGACACACAAGTACACACTGACCTCTACATACACACAAGTACACACTGACCTCTACATACACACACAAGTACACACTGACCTCTACATACACACACAAGTACACACTGACCTCTACATACACACACAAGTACACACTGACCTCAAGTACACACTGACCTCTACATAGACACACAGACACATAGACACATAGACCTGGCCAATGGAAGTGCTCGGTGTTGTGGCTGACACGAACTGTGGGAGGATCAAGAGCTGGGTGTGGTGGGGCATCAGACGAGAAGAGGTTTAGGTTGGGGGGGGGTGGAGTTTCAGGTGTGTAGACAACACGCATGTCCCACACACCTGTAGCAAGGTGTAGTTCTCTAGACAACACGCATGTCCTACACACCTGTAGCAAGGTGTAGTTGTCTGTAGACAAACACGCATGTCCCAACACCTGTAGCAAGGTGTAGTTCTCTAGACAACACGCATGTCCCACACACTGTAGACAAGGTGTAGTTCTCTAGACAACACGCATGTCACACACCTGTAGCAAGGTGTAGTTCTCTAGACAACACGCATGTCCTACACACTGTAGCAAGGTGTGTTCTCTAGACAACACGCATGTCCACACACCCTGTAGCAAGGTGTAGTTGTCTGTAGACAACACGCATGTCCCACACACCTGTAGCAAGGTGTAGTTCTCTAGACAACACGCATGTCGTACACACCTGTAGCAAGGTGTAGTTGTCTGTAGACAACACGCATGTCCTACACACCTGTAGCAAGGTGTAGTTCTCTAGACAACACGCATGTCCTACACACCTGTAGCAAGGTGTAGTTGTCTGTAGACAACACGCATGTCCTACACACCTGTAGCAAGGTGTAGTTCTCTAGACAACACGCATGTCCTACACACCTGTAGCAAGGTGTAGTTGTCTGTAGACAACACGCATGTCCCACACACCTGTAGCAAGGTGTAGTTCTCTAGACAACACGCATGTCCCACACACCTGTAGCAAGGTGTAGTTCTCTAGACAACACGCATGTCCTACACACCTGTAGCAAGGTGTAGTTCTCTAGACAACAGCAATGTACAGCACTGTAGCAAGTGTAGTTGTCTGTAGACAACACGCATGTCCTACACACCTGTAGCAAGGTGTAGTTGTCTGTAGACAACACGCATGTCCTACACACCTGTAGCAAGGTGTAGTTGTCTGTAGACAACACGCATGTCCTACACACCTGTAGCAAGGTGTAGTTGTCTGTAGACAACACGCATGTCCTACACACCTGTAGCAAGGTGTAGTTGTCTGTAGACAACACGCATGTCCTACACACCTGTAGCAAGGTGTAGTTCTCTGTAGACAACACGCATGTCGTACACACCTGTAGCAAGGAGTAGTTCTCTGTAGACAACACGCATGTCGTACACACCTGTAGCAAGGTGTAGTTCTCTGTAGACAACACGCATGTCGTACACACCTGTAGCAAGGTGTAGTTGTCTGTAGACAGCTGCTAGTCAAGACCGTTAGTCAGACAATACTTCCGTCTTCTCCTGACCTTCAGTGCACGTGCAACTTCCTTGGGTCACGAGGACTGTCCGTGCAGACGTTGTAACTAGAGGTCACCTGTTACAGGTGTGACATCACACTGACACGTGTAGTAGTGCGTGCACGTGGATGGGACATCACAAACAGCGCGGTGCATTATTGGTGTGCAGGTCACAGGGGTCACAGTCTGTAGACTTCGGTATCACGTGGTTCGCGACTTGTCGATGCTATACGACCACCAACTTGTATCACTGGACTGCTGCCAGACGATTTTTTCCAGTTGACTGCTAAAACGAGGCACGA